>NC_040085.1:71444565-71747595 GCF_003369695.1 Bos indicus x Bos taurus
TGAATACTCGTATTATCTATATAAAAATGAGGAGAGAAATAACATAGGAAGGCTGTCATGAGGCCTGAATGGTTAAATAAAGCACTTCACACTGGGACTTAGTAATGTTCAGTAAATGATGGTACTGTAAGGAGATTGGGGCTTCCTGGGTGGCGCTAGTGCTAAAGAACCCAGCTGCCAGTGTAGGAGGCATGAGACCCAGGTTCGAATCCTGGGTTAGGAAGATCCCCTGGAGGAGGGCATGGCAACCCACTCCAGTATTCTTCCCTGGAGAATCCCTTAGACAGAGGAGCCTGGCCAGCTCTGGTCCATAGGGTTGCACAGAGACAGACATGACTGAAGTGATTTAGCACGCACACACATAAGGAAATTAATATTATGATGCAGCAGATATATCTGTGGAGTAAGCATAGATCCAGGATTTGTAATTAAAGAGACCACATTGAAACTCCATTGCTAATTGGTTAGGACAACAATGAGTTCCAGCATTCTGTTAGGTCACTTGTACAGAACAAATCAACTTTTCTATCCCAACTGGTGTACAGATGGGGCACATGAAAAAATCCCATCCAGTGCTGGGCTGGATGAATCACAAGCTGGAATCAAGATTACCGAAAGAAATATCAATTACCTCAGATATGCAGATGACAACACCTTTATACCAGAAAGCAAAGAGGAACTAAAGAGCCTCTTAATGAAGGTGAAAGAGGAGAGTGACAAAGCTGGCTTAAAACTCAACATTCAAAAAATTAAGATCATGGCATCCGGTCCCATCACTTCATGGCAAATAGATGGGGAAAAAATGGAAACAATGACAGACTTTATTTTCGTGGGCTCCAAAAATCACTGCAGATGGTGACTGCAGCCATGAAATTAAAAGACACTTGCTTCTTGGAAGGAAAGCTATGACAAGCCTCAGTTCAGTTCAGTCACTCAATCTTGTCTGAGTCTTTGTGACTCCATGGACTACAGCACGCCAGGCCTCCCTGTCCATCACCAGCCAATTCCTAGAGCTTGCTCAAATTCATGTACATTGAATTGGTGATGCCATCCAACCATCTCATCCTCTGTCGTCCCATTCTCCTCCTGCCTTCAGTCTTTCCCACTGTCAGGGTCTTTTCCAATAAGTCAGTTCTTCACATCAGGTAGCCAAAGTATTGGAGCTTCAGCTTCAGCAAAAATCTTTCCAATGAATATTCACGACTGATTTCTTTTAGGATTGACTGGTTTGATCTCCTTGTAGTCCAAGGGACTTTCAAGAGTCTTCTCCAGCACCACAGTTCAAAAGCATCAAGTCTTTGGCACTCAGCTTTCTTTATGATCCAACTCTCACATCCATACATGACTACTGGAAAAACTTTGGCTTTGACTAGATGTACCTTAACCTAGACAGTGTATTAAAAAGCAGAGACATTACTTTGCCAACAAAGGTCCATCTTGTCAAAGGTATGGTTTTACCAGTAGTCAGGCATGGATGTGAGAGTTGGACCATAAAGAAGGCTGAGCACTAAAGAATTGATGCTTTTGAACTGTGGTGTTAGAGAAGACTTTTGAGAGTGCCATGGACAACATGGAGATCAAACCAGTCAATCCTAAAGGAAATCAGTCCTGAATATTCATTGGAAGGACTGATGCTGAAGCTGAAACTCCAATACTTTGGCCACCTGATGTGAAGAACTGACTCATTGGAAAAGACGCCTATGGTGGGAAGGATTGATGGCAGGAGGAGAAGGGTACGACAGAGGATGAGATGGATGGCATCGCCTAATGGACATGAGTTGGAGCAAGCTCTGGGAGGTGGTGAAGGATAGGGAAGCCTGATATGCTGTGGTCCATGGGGTCACAAAGAGTCAGACACGACTGAGGCACTGAACAGCAACAACAGAGATTTCACAATTGCAGTCTTGGTGTACCTATTGTGATACAGTTTGGGACTGGCCACACTCCACAGCTGGCCAAGAAAGTAAATGCATTTATTGGGAAAAGCTTTTACATCAGCCACTAAAGATACGACATCAAAGTTTTCCCAATATGAAGGGTTATTAGAAATTTTGAAAAACAGAAAGTGAGTCATGATGCAGGATCCTCATATTCTACTCAATCATTAAATCTCATATTCTAGTCAATTCTAAAATTTACCCTTCTTCTGTGTAGTAGAATCCTGACTTTTTGTTTTTAGCTAGGCACATTGATGCCTGGAATAAAAGACGATTTCCCAGCTATGTGACTAAGTTCTGGCAAAAGAGATAAAAACAGAAGTATTATGTGTGTGCTTAGAAAAGGCACTGACTCAACTGTAAGAGACCCCATTTTGCCATTCAGTTTCTCTTCTTCTTTTTGACTTGTATTGAAGACATGATAACTGGAGCTTTAGCATACATTTTGGGCCATGAGGTGATCTTGATGATGGAAGCCAGGGACCTAGAATGGTAGAGAAGTTAGAAACTTCGGTCCCTAAGGATACTTGCAACTGCCATGTCTACATCACCTGTCTCTAGACAACTTTTACAAAAGAAAAATAAATCTCAGTGTTGTTTAAGTTACTTCTGTGTTTGGGTATTCTGTATTGTGCAGAATATATTGTTACACTGAGGGGAAGGAATAAATATTAGAGCTCTATTGAGATTTAGTCACTGGTGTATAGAGTGGGGGTGTATAAGGACTTAAACATAAAGGAGATTGAAGGGCAATAGCATAAATGATTAAAGGACTGAGAAGATTGTGGATCACTTCTGTTATACTGGTGAGATTTTATTATATTATTGGGAAATAAACTTTTTGGGAAAATATTTCAAACAGTGACATTTGTAAACTACTTATTAAATTTTGTTGGCTATAGGGCGTGGTTAGAAGAGCTGGTAAAACTGATGGGGGAGCATAGATAATTTTTGTGTTTACAGCATTAATAGTCTTTTATATTGCTAGGTTGTTATGCCATTGTTAAATTAAGTATTTACAGCAGTAGATTTTTTTCTGGTAAAGTTATTCTAATTAATGATATTTCACATGTCTCTAAAAATTTTGGATTGGCAAATATGAAAAAACGTTAGAAAACATTGAATTAACCATTTTCTCAAAAATAGGTTGAGAAAAGATTATTTTGGAGCCTACACAGCAAATGTTTAAGATTTATTCACTTTTACATAAAGATTATTCTAAAAAATTGTTTGTGTATTAATACTTGGGCCCTCACATTTAAATGGTTTGTGTGACACCAAAATAATTGTTTGACATTTAATTTAATAGCTTTGGCTAGACAAAGGTTTAGATGCCTGAGCTGAATATGTGATAATCTCTCTAATAATGTTGCCTAATTTATGACTTGGTTTTATTGGATAGTGTGGAATTACAGACCTAGAAAGACTTTACTGTCTTTAATGTAAATGTTTGCTAATTTGGTCTAACCTAATGTGTCTAATATGATATGTTTTACTATATCTGTATTAATGAGCTTGAACATTTATCTGTTTATATTATAATCATTTGTATCAACAGCATAATACAGTCTTAGGCACAAGAGCTTAACTTACTCGATTTTGAATCCTGTGTCTTCTAGTTACTAATTATGTGACCTTGAATATGTTTCTGTGATTGATTGGGAGCATACTATTGTGATAAGGGCATAAAAGACCTCAACTCTGACCTTTGCTTATACTAGCTTTGTAAATGCTTTAAGCAGATTACTTAATAGCTGTGAGCTACAGTTCCTCATCTGTAAAGGGATGGCAAATCATAATTAGAGGGTTTTTTTTTTTAATAAATTGAAATAATTATATAGCACTACAGACATATAAAATGTTAAAATACTTTATCTTCACTTTTTAAAAACTCAAGAACATTTTATTGTTATAAGATTTTTTTTTCCCCTTGGATTTTTTATCTTATAACTGGAAGTTTGTATTTGTTTGACCATTTTCATTCAACTTGCCTACTTCCCACATTTGCAGCCTTTAGCAACCATCAATCTATTCTCTATATCTATGAGTTTTGTTTTTTTTTTTAAGATTCTGCATGTAAGTGAGATAATGCGGTATTTGTCTTTGTCTGCCTTAGTTTACTTTGCATAATGCCCTCAATTCATCCAAATTGCTGCAGATAGCAAGATTTTCTTCCTTTTTTATGATTGTATATGATTCCGTTGTGTGTGTGTATATGTATGTATGAATGTGTGTATATTTTTTCAGGAACTGCTATACTATTTTCCATAGTGGCTGCACCAATTTATACTCCTACTAACAGTACACAAGGGTTCCTTTTTCTCAACATCCTCACAAGCACTTGTTATTTCTTGTCTTTTTGGTAAAAACATGTGAGGTGATATGTTGTGGTTTTGATTTGCATTTGCTGATTAGTGGTGTTGAGAACCTCTTCCTTTATCTGTTGGCCATTTGTATATTGTCTTTGGAGAAATGTCTATTTAGATCCTGTGTCTGTTTTTAAAATGGATTGTTTATTTTTTCTATTGAGTTGTATGAGTTCTTAATATATTTTGGATGTTAATCCCTTATGTGTATATGGCTTCCAAATATTTTATAGGTTGCCTTTTTATTTTGTTGATGGTTTCCTTTGCTATGCAGAAGCTTTTTAGTTCAGTGTAGTAAGCAACAGTTAGAACTGGACATGGAACAACAGACTGGTTCCAAATGGGAAAAGGAATATGTCAAGGCTGTATATTGTCACCCTGCTTATTTAACTTCTATGCAGAGTACATCATGAGAAACACTGGGCTGGAAGAAGCACAAGCTGGAATCAAGATTGCCCGGAGAAATATCAATAACCTCAGATATGCAGATGACACCACCCTTAAGGCTCTTGATGAAAGTGAAAGAGGAGAGTGAAAAAGTTGGCTTCAAGCTCAACATTCAGAAAACGAAGATCATGGCGTCTGGTCCCATCACTTCATGGGAAATAGATGGGGAAACAGTGGAAACAGTGTCAGACTTTATTTTTCTGGGCTCCAAAATCACTGCAGATGGTGACTGCAGCCATGAAATTAAAAGACGCTTACTCCTTGGAAGGAAAGTTATGACCAACCTAGATAGTATATTGAAAAGCAGAGATATTACTTTGCCAACAAAGGTCCATCTAGTCAAGGCTATGGTTTTTCCAGTGGTCATGTATGGATGTGAGAGTTGGACTGTGAAGAAAGCTGAGCGCTGAAGAATTGATGCTTTTGAACTGTGGTGTTGGAGAAGACTCTTGAGAGTCCCTTGGACTGCAAGGAGATCCAACGAGTCCATCCTAAAGGAAATGAGGACTAAATATTCATTGGAAGGACTGATGCTGAAGTTGAAACTCCAGTACTTTGGCCACCTCATGCAAAGAGTTGACTTGTTGGAAAAGACTCTGATGCTGGGAGGGATTGGGGGCAGGAGGAGAAGGGGACGACAGAGGATGAGATGGCTGGATGGCATCACCAACTCGATGGACATGAGTTTGAGTGAACTCCAGGAGTTGGTGATGGACAGGGAGGCCTGGCGTGCTGTGATTCATGGGGGTAGCAAAGAGTTGGACACGACTGAGCAACTGAACTGAACTGAACTGAGTCTCACTTGATTACTTTTGCTTTCATTGCCGTTTTTTCATTTGGTGTCAAATTTAAAAAATCATTGCCAAGACTGATGTCAAGGAGGCGTTAAAATTTTATGGTGCAAAGTCAATGGAATTAAGGAAAGGCTGATAACTCCTTTAGTTATTGACCTAATAATTAGTTGTAGCTTTTATTTATTAAACCCATACTACGTGCCAGCCACCATGACTAGCACTTACATACATATCTTAGTTCAAGACTACTTTAAATATTCATTTAAACTAACAAAAGCAAATAGAGTTAATAGTCTCACTCAACCAAAATATAATAATAATAGCTATAATTCTAATTATTATATTTTAATTGGTCCATAATGAATGTTATTAACTAGTTTATGAAGAGGTTAAATTTTGGCCACAGTCACATAGCTAGAAAGTTGAGGAGGAAATGGGCAAAAATTGTTCTTAGTGACTCTAAAACTCTCTTTAATTCTCCAGTTATTACATTGCTAAATATTATTGAGTGTATCTCCTTGTATAGATACTTTAGTAGTAGCTTTAAGGCTTCCTTGATAGCTCAGTTGGAATCTGCCTGCAATGCAGGAGACCCCAGTTTGATTCCTTTGTTGGGAAGAGCCACTGGAGAAGAGATAGGCTACTCACTCCAATATTCTTGGGCTTCCCTTGTGGCTCATCTGGTAAAGAATCCGCCCACAATGTGGGAGACCTGGGTTCAATCCCTGGGTTGGGAAGATCACCTGAAGAAGGGAAAGGCTACCTACTCCAGTATTCTGGTCTGGAGAATTCCATGGACTGTATAGTCCATGGGCTTGCAAACAGTCGGACACGACTGAGCGACTTTCACTTTCACACTTGAAGTATTGCATTAAAAATATATGTAACTTGTTAAAATCTACTGTTACTGAAGTTTTACCAATATGAAGTATAGAAACTTTACCTCTAAAGTTCCTCTGCCCTCCTCTCATTTATAATATGATGGTCTTAAAATATCTCCTCTACATATATTTAAAACCGCAATAGACAGTTACATTTTTTGCTTCACTTGTGAAACATAGTGTAGAAAACTCAAGAATAGAGGTTAAGTCTATTATATTTGCCCATGTTTTTGCTCTTTTTTATGCTCTTTCTTCCTTCTGGGATTTATGAGGCAAAAAAAAAACCCTCAGAGAGCTTACTGCTGTGTTGTTCCTTTAGTCCCTAGATCCTTGCAGGTCTGCCTTTGTTTTCCAAGCCTTACACAGTTCTCTTTATTTTTTAATATAATGGCCAGGGTTTTTAGCTGTTCTTAGTGGGAGCGATGCGGAGAAGTGCGTGTTTTCCATCTTGGTCTGGAACTGAAGGTTACTTCATTGTACTTTCCATATATATGTAAAAGAATTGCCTATGCTGGAGTTTTATCTGGTTTTCCTGATAGTGTGCTATTTGGGAGGAAAAAGCTTGGGGCCTTTAAATCTTTGGATTGAATTATACTTGATAAATCCTAGTGATAGAGTTGCCCATCACTGGGGTTAAAAAAGTACATATAAAGGAGATTCTCTAGCTTCCCTTGCAATTCTTGGAAGTGAGCAGTTTCTTAATAATAAATTAAAAAAATAGCTATCATTGATTTTGGTTCTGCCATTCATTGACTTTATGACTTTGGGAATGTTATTTACTCTCAATGTGCCTCAATTTCCTCCACTGTAAAATGGGGATAATAATACTTGAAAGGTTGTTGAGAAGATTAAATGGTATTATAATTGTGAAGTAATGAGAAAAAATACCTTACATTCAGGAAGAACTGTATAAACATAGCTGTTATCTTCATTATTCTTAGAGTAATAGGCCCATATGATAGGCGTTATTACATTCATTTTAAGAATAAAAAATTCAGGCTCAGAGAGAGTAAGATGCCTTACTGGTTCTTTTCTGGCCCAGTTCTATATAGGTATTCTTAGGATATACACCCAGAGCTGTCTGACCTTACAGTGTATGCTTTTCAAGGTATGATGCTATCCATCAACATCATCAAATCCCCCTGCATCCTGTATTTTCACCTAGCATTATGTGTATTTCTCGTCATACTTGATGTTTTAACCCAAACTATAACATCTCACCAGTCATTGTACCATAATTTATCTAACCTTCTCTTATTTTTGAATATAAATTGTCTCTCTGTCATCCAACTGGCTCATGTATTAATGAGTGCTCACCAATATTAGTATATTATTTTTTATAATGCAGTAGTAACAATTGACCTTTAAAGGGCTTTGTGCCTTTTATATGAAGATAGAAATGTGTTTTATGAAAAAGTATATCCCACTAAAAATTTTCAGTAGCATGTTTATTATACTTTTGAATGTCTTGTTCTGTAGAAACTGATTTAAATCTGTTTGAATTTGAATTTTTGAATCTTTATTGTTATTTAGAAAGAGTTCTGTAGAAAGATTGTGCGTCTTTATTCATTAGTTGTTTTGTATGAGACTTGGAATTTTTGCCATATGTCTCCTGGCCCTTATTAAATGTAACGTTGGAGGACTGTGCAGGTTATCAAGAGTTGGCTTAAATGTAAGTCTTTGATTTGAAATTATATTTAGATATATTTCTTTCTGAGCATCTACGGTTTACATTTTCTGAATGTAAATATAGATGAATAAACATGAAATGACTTTGAATCTTAGCTCTAATTCTTCAAAGTCTTTATTTTATTTTTATTTTGCCTAAGATATTGACTATAGATATTAAAATGAATACATGCACACTGTAATATTCATGCATTCACTTTTTTGTTCTACAAATATTATCATAGGGCTTGCTTTGTTTTAGACACTGCTCTAAATCCCTGCTCTTCTGATACATACCTTTTAGTATAGAAAAGAAATAAGCCAATAATTATTGTGATAGTGTGATAGAGAATAATGGGGGATGGTGAGTGCTTTTTTTTTTTTTTAAGACAAAGTATTGTAGCATTCTTACAGCATTTTATAGTCATTCACTTTTTCTTGCTGCCCAGGGTCCTGGTTTTGTTCTGCAGTCCACCCTTGGGAATAAATTCTGTTAGTCTAAGCATAATGTAATCCCATTTCACTGTCAGTGGTTGAATTTTCAAGGAATGAGTTGACTCACTCTTGTTTAATAGGATGTGCAGATTTGGGGGCGACTTCTTTTAGTAGTTTCTCTCCTTTATAATGCGACTGACTAGAACAGTTGTTCTTTTTCACATAATTACTTGTGGCTACAGTTAAAATGTCAAGACTGTATATTGTCACTCTGCTTATTTAACTTATATGTAGAGTACATCATGAGAAACGCTGGGCTGGAAGAAGCACAAACTGGAATCAAGATTGCCGGGAGAAATATCAATAACCTCAGATATGCAGATGACACCACCCTTATGGCAGAAAGTGAAGAGGAACTAAAAAACTTCTTGATGAAAGTGAAAGTGGAGAGTGAAAAAGTTGGCTTAAAGCTCAACGTTCAGAAAACGAAGATCATGGCATCTGGTCCCATCACTTCATGGGAAATAGGGAAACAGTGGAAACAGTGTCAGACTTTATTTTGGGGGGCTCCAAAATCACTGCAGATGGTGACTGAAGCCATAAAATTGAAAGACGCTTACTCCTTGGAAGGAAAGTTATGACCATCGTAGATAGCATATTGAAAAGCAGAGACATTACTTTGCCAACAAAGGTCCGTCTAGTCAAGGCTATGGTTTTTCCATTGGTCATGTATGGATGTGAGAGTTGGACTGTGAAGAAAGCTGAGCGCCAAAGAATTGATGCTTTTGAATTGTGGTGTTGGAGAAGACTCTTGAGAGTCCCTTGGACTGCAAGGAGGTCCAACCAGTCCATCCTAAAGGAGATCAGTCCTGGGTGTTCATTGGAAGGAATGATGCTAAAGCTGAAACTCCAGTACTTTGGCCACCTAATGCAAAGAGTTGACTTATTGGAAAAGACTCTGATGCTGGGAGGGATTGGGGGCAGGAGGAAAAGGGGATGACAGAGGATGAGATGGCTGGATGGCATCACCGACTCGATGGACATGTGTTTGAGTGAACTCCAGGAGTTGGTGATGGACAGGGAGGCCTGGCGTGCTGCAGTTCATGGGGTCGCAAAGAGTCAGACACAACTGAGCAACTGAACTGACTGATAGTTAAGATAGCCAACTTGTTACCAGGAAGAGAGCTAGGGCGAGGACAGAAGCTGATATGCCAAGCGGAAAGAATAGATAGATGAAAAGAGTTTTTTGACTATTTCATGGAACAATTGAATTAGTTAACTTTAAATCCATTTTTTAACCAAGTAATTGATTTCCTTATTTTAAACAATTGTTTCTTTGGCTGTGATGGGTCTTCATTGCTGTGTGGGTTTTTCTTTAGTTGTGGTCAATGGGAGCTACTCTCTAGTTGCAGGGCAGGGGTTCTCATTGTGGTGGCTTCTCTTGTTCTGGTGCATGGGCTCTAGGCCTGTGGGCTTCAGTAGTTGCGGTACATGGGTTCAGTAGTGGTGGTGCATGGGTTTAGTTGCTCTTTAGCATGTGGGATCTTCCCAGACCAAGGATTGAATTCGTGTCTCCGGAATTGACAAAGGCGGAATCTTTACCCCTGAACCATCTGGGAAGCCCTGATTTATTTATTTTTAAAGCCATTTTAAGTTGGATTTTCTCTTACTTTTGTCCTAACATGTCATAATTGATATGTGTTGTCAGGGACTATCCCTGAAAAGAGGGGACATTTAAGTAGAGGTTTGAATTATGAAGAATAAGCTGAAGGGATTGCAGGTCAGGTAGAAGGTACAGCAAGAGTGAAGATCCCATGATAGGTAAGAACTTTACATAGTATTCTGGAAACTGACAGAAGGCTGGAATACCTAGTTTCTATTGAGCAGGGAAAAGATGGTAGTATAATATTTATAAATTGCATTACAGTTTCTAAACCATTTTTACTTATATTATTTAATGTGATCTTCACAGTTAAATGAGGATATACTATTATTATAATTTTATATTTTGGTAAACTCCCCATATGTTTATAGCCAGTGATTTATTTGAAATAGTTGCTCTTTCTACTTTATCATGTTGGCATATGAGTATATGTTATGTCCAAAATCCCCTGGAGAAGGTCATGGAAACCCACTCCAGTATTCTTACCTGGAGAATCCCATGGGCAGAGGAACCTGGTAGGCTACAGTCCATAGGGTCATAGAGTCGAACATGACTGAAGTGACTTAGCACACAGCATACATATGTTATGTACATATTTGATAACCAGATAAAATGGTAAGATATATGTTTTATTTGAATTTGTTAGTGTTACCACTTTTTGGCAGTACTGATATGTTTAGGGCAGAAGGAACAGATGCCAAGGCGAGTTTTCTGGATCCATTTGAATGGTATAAATTAATTGCATCAGTAAACACAACCTGATGAATTAAGGTGAGTGACATGCTTCTGATAGAAACCATATAAATGTGATTATGTGTTTGCACTTCATAACTAGGAAGGTTAATTTCTAAGATATTAGCTGGTTTTAGTGAATTAATAGAGTATTTTGTGCTCATGTATTCAGGATGCCTGGCATTTTAAATTCATATGTGCATATACTGTGACCTTACTGATAAGTGTACTGTGAAAGCATGATAGATAACTCCGTAAGTAATGAATAAGAATTGAATTTTGTAATCTTGGTAGTTGCTATATGAAAATTGCCTTTTCTTTCCTTTGCTGTTACTCCTCTTTTTCCCTTCCAGGCTTTCCCTTCTCTTCCTTTCTGTCTTCCCTTCCTCTCCTCCTTCCCTCCCTTCATTCCACTTATCAGTTCAGTTATTTAGATTTCAGCTGTCATTAAAGGACCATTTTATGATTCTATTTTTACTTGCTTTTTCCTACTTCTTCCTTAAATTATTTTTTTTTCTAGTTCCCAATGCAAATTCTTTTTTTTTTTTAATTTTATTTTATTTTTAAACTTTACAATATTGTATTAGTTTTGCCAAATATCGAAATGAATCCGCCACAGGTATACCTGTGTTCCCCATCCTGAACCCTCTTCCCTCCCCATACCATCCCTCTGGGTTGTCCCAGTGCACCAGCCCCAAGCATCCAGTATCGTGCATCGAACCTGGACTGGCGACTCGTTTCGTACATGATATTATACATGTTTCAATGCTATTCTCCCAAATCTCCCCACCCTCTCCCTCTCCCACAGAGTCGATAAGACTGATCTATACATCAGTGTCTCTTTTGCTGTCTCATACACAGGGTTATTGTTACCATCTTTCTAAATTCCATATATATGCGTTAGTATACTGTATTGGTGTTTTTCTTTCTGGCTTACTTCACTCTGTATAATAGGTTCCAGTTTCATCCATCTCATTAGAACTGATTCAAATGTATTCTTTTTAATGGCTGAGTAATACTCCATTGTGTATATGTACCACAGCTTTCTTGGATATTCATCTGCTGATGGGCATCTAGGTTGCTTCCATGTCCTGGCTATTATAAACAGTGCTGCGATGAACATTGGGGTACACGTGTCTCTTTCCCTTCTGGTTTCCTCAGTGTGTATGCCCAGCAGTGGGATTGCTGGATCATAAGGCAGTTCTATTTCCAGTTTTTTAAGGAATCTCCACACTGTTCTCCATAGTGGCTGTACTAGTTTGCATTCCCACCAACAGTGTAAGAGAGTTCCCTTTTCTCCACACCCTCTCCAGCATTTAAACAAAATGTTATTACTGATCTTTTCACATGTATGGAGAATAGACAGATTTTAGGTAAAATCTTTACTTAATTTGAAAATGAATTAAGATCAGATGAGAATATATTTAAATAAATGGTTGTGAACTTTTGTTAATCTGGAATTGACTTGAATTATATATACATAGGGCTTTTTAAATATTTGTACTTTATAATTGATAATTAGCTTTTCTCTAAAAGTTTAATTTGATTTCCTTTTATCAACCTGATGCCTTTAAAATATAACAGTTAAGCTTAACCTTATAGTAGTCATTCTTTAAATTTGTTGAAAATGATTTTATTTTTCTTTTGAAGTTTTAGGTTTATTCTGTTACATTGATTTACTTTAAGAAGCACTCTGTAACAATGATTTGCTTTTTATTCCTTCAGTTACTAATAAAATCATTCTAAAGATGGTAGCTCTCTAAACCATAGTATACCTTTATTATAATCTAAGGAATCATTATTATTTGAATGTTTACGATCCTTTCTTTTGGATTGAGAAAAGTTAGGTTACTAGGAAGATACAGAAAAGTTTCATTGTAGTTTGTTAGTTTTATAGTTACTTTAGCGGATTCTCATTGTCTTTGAAATGTGTAAAAAATAAAATTTTAACGTTAACAATTGGATTGAAGTTGATCATATCTGTAGAATAATTACTTTTGATTTCTTTCATTAAAAGTAAGTATGTATACTGATGATTTTGCTGAGGAAAATCTCATAGAAACTCAAAATGCAAGCAAATAATTTAACCATTTACTGAATTAGCATTCTTCAGTTATTGACATTTTCAGTTATATTCACAAGACAGTTTACATTTTGTTAAAATTTTTCCAATAGATTTTTCAACTCTATTGAAGCATTTCTTACATGAGCAAAATGTACATATAGTAAGTGTACACTTAGATGATTTTTCTTAAATCTGTACTTTCATACAACTGTCATTCCCCCTTTTAATCAGTGCTATGTATGCTCCCTGGCAATCAGTGATCTGATTTTAGTCATTACATGTTAGTTTCTCTGTTCTAGAACTTCGTAAATGTGTGTTTTTGTCCCTGGCATCTTTCAACAGGCATATTTTTGAGATTCATCCATGTTGTTATGTAAATCGGTAGTTCCTGTTTGTTAGTCGCTCTGTCATGTCCAGCTGTTTGCGACCCCATAGACTATAGCCTGCCAGGCTCCCCTGTCCATGGAATTCTCCAGGCAAGAATACTGAGTAGCGATTCCTTTCTCTAGGGGATCTTTCCAACCCAGGGATTGAATCCACGTCTCCTGCATTGCGGGCAGATTCTTTACCATCTGAGCTACCAGGGAAGCTAGCTCCTGTTTACTGCAGAATAATATTCCTTTATATGAACCTGTTACCTGTTGATTAGACACTTGGATTTTTTCAAAGTTTGATTCATTGATAAAGTGGCCGTGGTGTCTTCTATAAATATTTGGTGGAATTCACACATAAAGCCATGTGGACCTAGAGTTTTGTTTCTGGGAACGAACATTTACTAATATACATTCATTATCTTTAATAGACATAAGGCTTATGCCTATTCAGGTTATCTATTCTTTCTTGAATAGCAGTTGGCATTGACAATTTGTTTAAGAATTGTATCCATTTCGGGTCTCGTTCTATATATATTGACCCAAAGTTGTTCATAATATTTCATTACTGTCCTTTTGTAGAATCTGTAATGATGCTTCCCTTTTCATCACTTATATTGGCAATTTATGTCATCTTTTTTTCCTAGATTAGTTCATCTAGAATATTATTAATTTAATTGATCTTTTCAAGGAACTAGTTTTTAGTTTCATCAATTTTTTTCTTGTATTGTTTATCTGTTTTATATTTTATTGATAGAGTTTACATTGTATAGCTTTTTTGTTGTTGTTCAGTCATTCAGTTGTGTCTGACTCTTTGCTACTTCATGGACTGCAGCACGCCAGGCCTCCCTGTCCATCACCAACTCCCGGAGTTTACCCAAACTCATGTCCATTGAGTTGGTGATGCCATCCAACCATCTCATCCTCTGTTGCCCCCTTCTCCTCCTGCCCTCAATCTTTCCCAGCATCAAGGTCTTTTCCAGTGAATCAGCTCTTTGCATCAGGTGCCAAAGTATTGGAGCTTCAGTTTCAGCCATCTGTCCTCTCAATGAATATTCAGGGTTGATTTACTTTAGGATTAACTGGTTTGATCTTGTAGTCCAAGATACTCTCAAGAGTCTTCTCCAGCACCACAGTTTGAAAGCATGAATTCTTGGGCTCTCACCCTTCTTTAATGGTCCAAATCTCACATCTGTATGTGACTACTGTAAAAACCATAGCTTTGACTAGACGGACTTTTCTTGGGAAAGTGATGACTCTGCTTTTTAATATGCTGTCTGTGTTTGTTATAGTTTTTCTCCAGGGAGCAGATGTCTTAATCTCATGGCTGCAGTCACCATCTGCAGTGATTTTGGAGCCCAAGAAAATAAAGTCTCTTACTGTTTCCTTTTTTTCCCCATCTACTTGCCATGAAGTGATGGAACCAGATGCCATGATCTTAATTTTTTTTAATGTTGAGTTTTAAGCCAGTTTTTTCACTCTCCTCTTTCACTTTCATCGAGAGACTCTTTAGTTCCTCTTCACTTCCTGCCATAAGGGTGGTGTCATCTGCATATCTTAGGTTACTGATATTTCTCCAGGCAATCTTGATTCCAGCTGTGCTTCATCCAGTCCGACCTTTCCCATGGTGTACCCTGCATATAAGTTAAATAAGCAGGGTGAAGCTTTTACCTATTTCACCAAACTTTCAAATGCCTGCCTACTTCTTGAAGTATAATGTAGACTTTAAAACTATATTGTTTTTTCTGCTTGTCATACATACATCTTATGACTTTGTTGTAAACCCTATAATAATTGTCGTTTTAAAGAATCAAATTTATTTTACTTTTGAATCAAATTTATTTTAAGAGATTAAAAATGAGAAAAAATTTCATTTATACTTATTCATACATTTATTCATTGTTTACATTCAAATTTCCATCCACAATCATTTTCTTTCAGTCTGAAAAGCACCCTTTTAAGTATATCTTGTAGTGTGTATCTGTTGGTAACAAGTTCTTTCAGCTTTTGTTTCCAGAAAATGTATTTATTTTGCTTTTATCTTTTAAAATCTTTTTATTTTAGAATTACAGAAAATTTTCAACGAAAGAGTTTTGATACACTTTTTGTCAAGGTTAGCCTAATGTTATCATTTTACATAGTCATAGTGCATTTGTGAAAAATGATGAGTTAACAAGGTGCAATATTATTTGCTATACTACACACTGTATTTGAATTTTACCAGTTTCTCCACGGTGTCCCTTTTCTCTTCCACGATCTAATCCTCAATGCCGTGTCTCCTTAGACTTCTCTAATCTGTGACAGTTTGTTAGTTGCTTCATTTTTTTTTATGACCTTGATAATTTTGAAGAGTATATTAGGGTCAGGTATTAATATTTGGTTGGATGTCTCTTGGTTTGGGGTTTTTTGGTATTTTTCCCATTTTTAGACTGAAATTTGGGCTTGGGGGTTGAATACCACAGAGATAATGTGCCTTTCTTCTGTACCAATTAGAGTTGTTTCATCACTGTAAAAAATTTCCCTGAAACCCCTTGGTAATCAGCCCTTACTTACACCTTCTGTCCTTGCCAACAGCTCATCTATTTTTCATTCTGTAGTTTTCTTTTTTCCATAATATCAGATAAATGAATCACACAATATGTGTCTTTTGGTTCTATCTTCCTTCACCTAGCAAAATGTCTTTTTAAGATTCATACATTTTGTTGAGTGGGCCAATAGTTTGTTCCTTTTTATTGCTGAGTAGTAGCCCTTTGTTTTTGATAGATTATCATTTGTTTTGATAAATGAATGCTCTCATTCACTTATTGAAGGCCATGGTGATTTTCTCTCCAATTTTTGTCTATTTATATATGAAGCTGCTATAAACATTTGTGTAGCAGTTTTTGTGGGAATATGAGGTTTCATTTTTCTTGAGGTGATGCCTAGATAGGAGTGGGAATCCTGGGTAAGTCTATTTTTAACTTTGAAACCTTAAACTTCTTAAAGCAAACATTGGAGAAAATATTTTTACCTTGGATTTGGCATTGAAGTTTTAGATATAATAGCTAAACTACAGTCTATTAAAAATTATATTCAATCAAAAGATTAAATTTTTGCTGCATGCAGGACACTGTTAAAATGCAAAGACAAGTTACAGACTGGTGGAAAACAATTGAAAAGTTACATGTCTGATTATAGACATGTATCACGAATATATAAAGAACTCTTAAATCTCAAATGTAAGCGATCTAATATATAAATGGACAAAACATCTCAGTGGACATTTCGCCAGAGGAGCTATATGGATGGAAAATAGGCAGAGGAATAGATGATCACATGCTTAGAGAAATTGAATGCAAATGAAATCTGCATTGAGGCACCACTACACATCTATCAGAATTGCTTTAAAAAATTGAAAATACCAAATGCTGGAGAAATTGCAGAGTACAGAACACTTATTTTTTGCTGGTAACAATTTAGGATGTAAATTAAGGATGAAGAATTTGCTTTGGAACACAATTTGGCATTTTCTTATAAATGCATGTTTTTCATATGACCCAGCAATCTCAATCCTAGATATTTACCCAAGTTAAATGGAAGATTACAAAAACTTGCTCTTGTGTTTGAAGGTATTGTCAGTGGATAGCAAAGGGTAATTTTGCCATTTCTTTTCATTTCAGCACTTTTTAAAGACATTGTTCTGTTGCCCACTAGCTTGTATTTTTTTCTAAGAAGCCCCTGAAATTCTCTTTGTAGCACCTGTGTATTTTCCCCGTGTGACTAATCTTCTTCTCCAAATTATGGTTTTATTTGTATTTTAAAATACGTTGGAAATTCTGCCTATGCCCATGACTAAGCTAGTTTTCAATATGTTACTTCAAGTTTGATGATAGGTTTTGTTTTGATAAGTTCGTCCTTCTTCGAACTGAATACCAAAATGGGGGGAATGCCTGTACATTTCCAACTGGCCCCAAAGCGATTAATGTAAATTGTTCTCTTGCTAATGATGATGAGTGACTTTAAAGTTTTAGCACCTGACCAGATTTTAGTTCATGGTGATAGTTACTTTAAGGTGACATGACTGTGCTGAAAGCTGTTAAACACTGTAGTATCTGAAGTGCTGTTAACAGTGGCTGCTTGAAAAAGTTACTTTTTTTTAAAGTCAAACTTTCCAATTTTTTTCTTTCTGTATAATTTTCTCTTTGAGTAATTTTTTTTAAAAGTGACATATAACATTGTATTAGTTTTAGGTATACAGCATAATGATTTGATACATGTATATTGTGAAATGATTACTGTATGAAATCTGGTTAACATCTGTCACCATATATAGTTACAATATTTTTCTTGTGATGAAGATATTTTCTGTCTGTCTTCAAATTCACTTAACTTTTCTTCTGCAGTGTCTAATATGCTCTTAATCATTACCAGAGAATTTTTTACATTTCTAGATTTTTAAAAAAATTATAGATGTTGCCTTTTTGTTAGTTCGTATTTCTTTCATCAATGTATTCATTTTCTAAAATTTAAATCCTAGCATATATTTTTAGTAATCGTTTTAGGGTCCTTATCTGCTGTTACCATCACTTTGTCTTCTGGGTCTGTTTTAAATTGACTGATTTTCTTCTTGGTTGTGGGCCACATTTTCCTACTTGTTGCCTCATAGAAAAAATATACATTTCTGGAAAAGTAATTCATAATTTTTTCAACCATGTTTCTATTGATGAGCAATTGTGTTATTTCTAGTTTAAAATTGTTGCAAACAGTGTTTTAATGAATACCCTTCTGCTGTGCATTGTTCACATGTTAAAATTCATCTTAGTATAAATTTCTGCTAGCGGAGTTTCTCATCAAAGGACACGTTTATGCAAATATTTGACATATTATGCCATATTGCCTTTTGCATAGAGTATACATATTTTATATTAAATACTGAATTAGGGTATACATATTTTATATTAAATAAATACTGAATTTAAGTTCAATGCATTATTTTTAAGTTTAGAAGAAAATCCTGTAACGAACATGGTTCATGGCAGAACACACCAGGCTCCTAGGGATTTGGTTCCGTAGCACGTTGTCACAGATTCATCTTTTGCCCTTAACCTTAGTAAAGCCACTTGAATGTAACTCTTGGAAACTTTCACATAGTCAGATGCTAAAAGAAGTAGCTATTGTGGTCATTTTCTTATATTTTGAATATGCGTGTGTGCTAAGTTGCTTCGGCGGTGTCCAACTCTTTGCAACCCTGTGGACTATAGCCTGCCAGGCTCCTCTGTCGATGGGATTCTCCAGACAGGAATACTGGAGTGGGTTGCTATTTCCTTCTCCAGATACGCTGAGTATAAGAAAAGTGAATTTGATAGTGTTGGGATAGTACTACATTTTGTTGTTGTCCCTTCTAATGGAATGGTTACACTATTTTTAAGAAATTAATTAGGTGATATTGTTTATATTCAGTTTTTTTTTATTTTTTAATTTGATTTTATTTAACTTTACAATATTGTATTGGTTTTGCCATATATCAAAATGAATCTGCTACAGGTATACATGTGTTCCCCATCCTGAACCCTCCTCCCTCCTCCCTCCCGATACCATCCCTCTGGGTTGTCCCAGTGCACCAGCCCCAAGCATCCAGTATCCTGCATCGAACCTGGACTGGCGACTCATTTCATATATGATATTATACATATTTCAGTGGCATTCGCCCAAATCATCCCACCCTCTCCCTCTCCCACAGAGTCCAAAAGACTGTTCTTTTTTACTGAATTAATCAGAATAATAATTGCTACAAGAAGAGGCTTTTTTGGGGGCTTGTTTTAGCGACCATACTGCCCTTGCAATTCGAATCCACTAGAATATTATCCTCGAGGGTAGAAATTTTTTGTCTTTCTTGTTATTGCAGAAACTTAAAATTCCTAAGGTAGTGAATTACTGCTGCCTTATTTTGGTGCTTGAAGTGCTGGTGTGTTTGCTCTTTTTTCTAGTCACCGCCATCGCCTTTAACAGCCTTTTGAATACCTGTATCAAAGGTGCTCTCTCTCTGTGTTCTTTGTAATTTTTGGTTAGTTGCTGGACAGTGTGAACTTTATATCACTTAGTGTCTGTATTTTATTGTATTTCTTTAAAGAACATTGAGTTTATTTTGATAGGTATTTATTTCCTTTTGGATCACTTTGAGCTTGCTTTTACAGCTTGTTTTTAAGTTTTATTGTGCATCTTGTTAGCATAGCCTTTATTCTGTGGCTGGAGTCATTAGACTTGTCTCATGAACAGATCTGGGCTATAGCCCTTGAGCTAAGAACGGACTTTACATTTTTAAACAGTTGTAAAGAAACGAGAATAAAAGCTAAGAATATGTGGTAGAGACTCGTATGTGTCCCACATAGTCTGAAATATTTACTGTTTTGCCCTTTACAGAAAACGTTTTCTGATCTTTGCTCTAAGACTTGCTTAACCCTAACTTATAAGATGTTTTGTTTCTTGGCTTTCTATTGAATACCCGAGGTTTTCTGTGATATTTTCATTCTGTTTGATTGGAACTCATATGTCTCCCCTATGTAAAATCTCTGAAAGATGTACAGCTTTCAGCTACATTTAATTTTTCTTTCCCTGGTATTCTTTGCAAGTCTCATGAGGTCTTACTATGTGTGCAGAATTTAGTATCTAGCAGGAGACTGCTGCACATTTCTGGAGCCTTTTCTCTGGGTAGCTGTTTTCATTTTGGTACACTGGCTCACAGATTCCAGCCACCTTACATTCCCTTAACTTTTTTTATTTTAATTATTTATTTTAAAATAAGATAATGTTTTAATGCAATATATTTTTTAACCAAAGTTAAGTTTTAAAAAAATGAGTTGACCATGTATTTCTGGGTTCATTTCTGGACTCTCTATTCTATCCCATTGGTGTCTGTTTTTATGCTATTATCATACTGTGTTTTTTTTTTTAACTTTCTATTTATGTATGGCTGAGTCACTCTGTGGTGCACCTGAAACTGTTAAAACATTGTTAATTGGCTGTACTCACTAAACTTGTTTTGTCTCTTGTCTTTTCACCTCAGAAAGATAGCTGTGCTTTGCTTGAGTTATCCATTTTTGTCCTAGTGTTCAATAACATTTAGTTAGAAACCTGCAGTGAACATAGGACTTTACATTTGGTTGTTGACCTTCTCTCAGGCATTACAGTCTTGTCTGACCTTTGCCCAATGTCTGAAAACTGTTTTCCTAAATTTTTTTCTTTTTCTTTTAGTTTTCTAGTTGTTTATATGTGAGGACAAATCTAGTATCAGTTATTCTTTCATGGTGAGAAGTAGAAGTTTGTTTCAGTTCAGTTCAGTTGCTCAGTCGTGTCCAACTCTGAGACCCCATGGACTGCAGCATGCCAGGCTTCCCTGTCCATCACCAACTCCCAGAGCTTACTCAAACTCATGTCCATTGAGTTGGTGTTGCCATCCAACCATCTCATCCTCTGTCATCCCCATCTCCTCTCGCCTTCAATCTTTCCCAGCATCAGGGTCTTTTTCCAATGAGTCAGTTCCTCACATCAGGTGCCCAAAGTATCGGAGTTTCAGCTTTAGCATCAGTTCTTTCAATGAAAATTCAGGACTGATTTCCTTTAGGATGGACTCGTTGGATCTCCTTACTGTCCAAGGGACTCTCAAGAGTCTTTTTCAACACCACAGTTCAAAAGCATCAATTCTTCAGTGCTCTGCTTTCTTTGTAGTCCAACTCTCACATCGATACTTGACTACTGGAAAAACCATAGCCTTGACTAGATGGGCCTTTATTGGCATAGTAATGTCTCTGCTTTTTAATATGCTGTCTAGGTTGGTCATAACTTTTCTTCCAAGGAGCAAGCGTCTTTTAAGAAGTCTGTTTAGTAAACATTGATAGAAATGCTTTTAGACTTTTGAGATATTATAAACTAATAATTATACTTTGTTAAATATCTTATTTGTTGTAAATTGAATTTATATAGCATTTGTAAGAGGTATTAGCAGGATATAAGGAAACTGTGATTAATATTCAGTTCTGTCCTGCATCTTGGATGCCTACCCTGTGTCTCAGACTTTGTACATCTTGCTGGGGACAGAAAAAGTAACATGTAATTTGAAGGCCAGGTACTCAGTCTGGTAGGGAGAGTAGACCTATGTATCATCTATTGCTGCATGACAGATTACCCTAAGACTAAGTGGTTTAGAAAACTTAATCTCTTGGCCAGGAATCCGGCCATGGCTTTAGCTCGATCTTCTGGCTCAGGATCTTTCAAAAACCTGAAATTAAAATGTCAGTCAAGCTGCAGTGGTATCAAGGCTTGACTGGTGGAGAATCCATTTCCAAGTTCACTGACAAGGTTGTTGGCAGGAATCAGTTCCTTTCCACACGGGCCTCTTGACAGGGCAGCTCACAGTGTGGTAGCTTATATCTCTTGTAACCTTATCTCAGAAGTGAAATTCTGTCATTTTCACTGTATTCTATTTAAGAAGTAAGTCCTTAGGTCCTGCCCACATTCAGAAGGAGGAGATTACACAAAGATACGGATATAGGACACAAGGATCGTTAATAGCCATTTTAGAAATTGCCTTAATAATCCATGGTATATAAATTGCATAAAATATTATAATTGTCTATAAAATAATGTTTTATTTTATACAGGAATAAAGTTTCAGAAGGAAGCCTGACATATTTTGATCCATTTACTATTTTGCAGATGAAGGGTAGTATGTCAGTCTCAAACAGAAATGAATTCATAAATACTTGACAAAAAAAAAACCCACTCGAAGAAATCTCAGCAAATGCTATTTATAAATTTTAGTCAGAAATTAGCTCATGTTGTTAATGTTGAAATATTTTTGCTAATAAATTTGAAATACTTTCACTAATAAATTCATTCACAAATTAACTGTCTTTCATATCAAAGGTTGTACATACTTCCTTCAGCTACCCCATTGTCTTTGCAAAGTGAATCTTCTAGATGAGGAAAATTAAGACATAGACAATTATTTTTAATGGCTGAAAGGTAACCATAAGATTGCTGATCTTATTGCTTTTTAGACCAGTTTATTTTAATACTTAAGGGGTGTCTTGTAAAATATATGTTAATAATAATAAACCCTAAAGTTGTTGAATGATTTTATTTTCCTTATAATGGCACTGTCCTCTGCATTCTCCATTTGTATTTGCTTTCTGGGGCATAAAATGCAGTTGAGGTTGATGTGCTCAGATTTTGTATCATAGAGGCACATGCCATTATGACATCTTCACTCACTCATTCATTTATTTATTAAAAAAATATTTGTAATTAAGTTTTAAATACTGTTCTAAGTACTTTGGATATGTCAGTGAACATGGATAAAAATCATTAACATTTTGGTTGCTACAGTTCAAAAATAAACAATAAACATGATAGGTAAGTAAGCATACATTCATTATAGATAAGAAAAAAATTATTTATGTGCTCTTTTAAACCATACTAAGGGAAATCACATAGAAAGCTACTTGGTTTTCAGCTTATTTTTGTTGATCACATTTTAAAATATTGATTAATTAGACAATCGTGACATGGAAATATTTACAGATGGCAGTTCTTTTGTTCAGGATGGAAAGCATAAAGCAGGTTACGCCCTGGTGACTGCTGAACAGGTTTTGGAAGCAAAATCTCTCCCCCAGGGAACCAGTGCTCTGTTGGCGGAGCTTGTGGCCCTGACCCGAGCTCTAGAGTTAAGCAAAGGGCAGCGGATGGGCCTGATAATCTATGTGAGTCTTCTCTGCTGACTCCAAATATCCTGAGTCTGCCGTTGGATCCTCAAGACAATGTCTTCCTGTCCTGGGCTCACTCCTATACTGCATTATACAACCCATCTAACTGCTGGGTCTGTGGAGTGGTCCCCTCTTCATCAGTGGAAGGCTTCCGGAGGTGGACATCTCCACTTCAAGGAAAAGACTTTCTCCAAGTCTGTGAATACCTTTGACAACAATCACATGCGATGTCTCTTATTCATCTGATGACATATACCAACCCTAAAATGGACTGGTGCAATACTTTGCACTTTAACTATGGACATAATGTGACTTTTAATTTTGATTCTGAATGTTGTGTTTTTGCTGTTTGCTCCCTGCATCTGTAATTGTATAACTGGATTTGTTTCTAGCCGCATGAAAGCTTTTAAGTTACAAATGGTTGCTCAAACTCCTGCTACTGCTGTAGCTTCCTCCAGCTACTATTTGAGGCCCCTGGATCAAATATCCTCAATATGAGGATTAGGAGAATATGTTGCCTCACCAATTTAGGGACAACGCCCCTTGTCAGCTCGGAAGTAGTTATGGAACGAGAACGACGCCCCTTTTCCCTAGGCAACATAATTCTCCTAAAAGAAAAGGGGGGAATGAGAGAGTCATTTCCTAGGAAGGTTGATAAGGAGTCTAGGGGTCCCCAAGGAGGGAGGGGTCTGGAATTCTCAAGGAGGAAGAAAGGACAAACTTTTTTCTTTCTCCACATTCCTTAGGATTATATAACAATAATGTATCCTGCCTAAGGACAGTCTTTGGATAATGTAAACTATGGGAGTAGGTCTGATGAGGTCTTTACAACCTCCAGACATTCTTTGGATTCATTGGAGAGTATATAACTTCACTGTCAACGCTAGCAAGCAGGTACTCTTCCTGCCCCCTTCTGATGCCTATGTCAGAAGCTTTCTCTATCTCCTTTATACTTTAATAAAACTTTATTACACAAAAAAAAAAAATAAATAAAATATTGATTAAGACAACAAACTTTGGGGAAATATTTTCTCTAAAGACAGAATTAAAATCATGCTTTTAATTAAGAAATGACCATGTTTTGCTCCTACAATAATTTCTTGCTTTTCATATGCAATATCAATATTACTCTAAAGTGCAGTAATTTAATGGGTTTCCGAGGTGGCTCAGCAGTATAGAATCTGCTGCCGATGCAGGAGTTGCTGCAGACGCAGATTCGATCCTTGGGTCAGAAATATTCCCTGGAGGAGGAAATGGCAAACCACTCCAGTATTCTTGCCTGGAAAATTCCATGGACAGAGAGGAGCCTGGCGGGCTACAGTCCATGGGGTCACAAAGAGTCAGACACGACTGAGCAACTGAGCACAATTTCTCCTCTTCCATGTAGTAATTTAATATCTTAAATATTTTTGATGGTTTATAAAATCCCAAAGCACTTGGTATGACAAAATTTATGTTTCTGTAAACTTGTTACTGTTCAAATTATTTTATACTTTTGCTGGCTTTGAATATTTATGATAATTGTTATAATTTTAAGTAAAATGTTACAACATATCTTTTATTATTTGTTATTGAGGTGGTTCTTGTTTAGAAAACTCTATACTTTTGTTTACCACATTTGTCTTTATAGGTTAGCTTTTTCTATGAAAGGGAGGATTTAACACTTTTAATGTCTTATTGGAAAAGGTCAGTTTTCATTCCAATCCCAAAGAAAGGCAATGCCAAAGAATGCTCAAACTACCACACAATTGCACTCATCTCACACGCTAGTAAAATAATGCTCAAAATTCTCCAAGCCAGGCTTCAGCAGTATGTGAACCGTGAACTTCCTGATGTTCCAGCTGGTTTTAGAAAAGGCAGAGGAACCAGAGATCAAATTGCCAACATCCGCTGGATCATGGAAAAAACAAGAGAGTTCCAGAAAAACATCTATTTCTGCTTTATTGACTATGCCAAAGCCTTTGACTGTGTGGATCACAATAAACTGTGGACAATTCTGAAAGAGATGGGAATACCAGACCACCTGACCTGCCTCTTGAGAAACCTATATGCAGGTCAGGAAGCAACAGTTAGAAATGGACATGGAACAACAGACTGGTTCCAAATAGGAAAAGGAGTACATCAAGGCTGTATATTGTCACCCTGCTTATTTATCTTATATGCAGAGTACATCATGAGAAACACTGGACTGGAAGAAGCACAAGCTGGAATCAAGATTGCTGGGAGAAATATCAATAACCTCCCCAGATATGCAGATGACACCACCCTTATGGCAGAAAGTGAAGAGGAACTAAAAAGCCTCTTGATGAAAGTGAAAGAGGAGAGTGAAAAAGTTGGCTTAAAGCTCAACATTCAGAAAACAAAGATCATGGCATCTGGTCCCATCACTTCATGGGAAATGGATGGGGAAACAGTGGAAACAGTGTCAGACTTTATTTTGGGGGGCTCCAAAATCACTGCAGATGGTGACTGCAGCCATGAAATTAAAAGACGCTTACTCCTTGGAAGGAAAGTTATGACCAACCTAGATAGCATATTCAAAAGCAGAGACATTACTTTGCCAACAAAGGTCCGTCTAGTCAAGGCTATGGTTTTTCCAGGGGTCGTGTATGGATGTGAGAGTTAGACTCTGAAGAAAGCTGGGCACCGAAGAATTGATGCTTTTGAACTGTGGTGTTGGAGAAGACTCTTGAGAGTCCCTTGGCCTGCAAAGAGATCCAACCAGTCCATTCTAAAGGAGATCAGTCCTGGGTGTTCATTGGAAGGAATGATGCTAAAGCTGAAACTCCAGTACTTTGGCCACCTCATGCGAAGAGTTGACTCATTGGAAAAGACTCTGATGCTGGGAGGATTGGGGACAGGAGGAGAAGGGGACGACAGAGGATGAGATGGCTGGATGGTGTCACCGACTTGATGGACGTGAGTTTGAGTGAACTCTGGGAGTTGGTGATGGACAGGGAGGCCTGGCATGCTGCAATTCATGGGGTCGCAAAGAGTCGGACACGACTGAGCGACTGAACTGAACTGAATGTCTTATTGGTTTAGCTTAGTATTGAGTAGAATGTATTATAGGTTCAACATATGGTAAGACAACATTTTACAGTGTGCATGTGTTGTCAGACAGTATTATTAACACAAATGTTAATACTTCTTTTGTCAACTTACTGAATTAAATACATCCCTTAGGCCATTAGGGTGGATTTTTTTTTATTGAGATTTGGGGTTCAAAAGGACAAAAATAGTAGTCATATTCTTTAATTGTTGAAACCGTTTCTTCAACCTTTCTGTCTAGTCTTTCGTAACTATTTAATTAATGGTTAAGCACCCATCACATTGTTTTGTATATAGAAACTATTTCTTTTCTCTCTTCTCTTTTACACGGACCTCTGTACCTGGAAATAAGACTTTTCTTACATAGCTCTGAAATTATCAAATGGTATTAAAGTTATATCTTTGCCTACAGATTTTTTCCTTGGGGAGAAAATTGTTTTGTTTTCAAAAAATTCAAAGCTTAATGATGTAGAAGTGACAAATGAAACCAATAACCTAGCCTGAGAAAGCATATCCATTTTGTAGTAAGATGCACAGTAACTAAAATTTAACTGGTATTAGACTTCTGTTGCAATTGTTGATATTTTAAAATAAATTTGAGGAAGGAATAATCTATCATAATCCATATGAATCTTTGCTTATGATGTTTGGAGTGGTTGCCAGCTATATAATGGCTGTGAGAACCTTTACTTGGCTAATTGCATGTCACCTGCAGAGTGAAATGGTGTGATGACAGCTGAGCAGTGAGAAGGGGGTGGAGTTGAAATTTTGTAGATATGAATTCACTCATACAGAGAACATGTTTCAGTTTGAGATAATGGAAATATTAGCCCAGAATATGTAGTCGAGTACATTTTGTTTGGTTTTGAGTGGATTTTCAAAGATACAGTCTTTAAATCTCAGTATATGTGCTGTATTGCACAGTGATGTTAGAAGGAAAAGTAATAATGGCATTTGGAGGACTTTCAATCTTAGAGCTAATTAATTTATGTTGTAGAGCCTTGATTTAATATGGACATGTAAAAGCTTTTCCTTTTTTCTTGTTACATTATTTGCTAGCCTGTTGCTGCTGCTGCTAAGTCTATTGGCTACTTAAAACCAATATGTTTCTTTTAACTCCATGAATCTCAGCTTATGCTATTTTACACATCCTAAATACTTTAAGTAATTTCTTTCTCTTTCCACAGCATGTAGAGTCCATGAAGCACAGGAAAATAAAACTTCCTACTCATACCACCAGGAGGATCTCTTGAAAAGAGTCACCATAGGACTACAGGAGAGACTAATTTGTCTGAAGCATCATGTGTTGAAACAACGAAGGCTGGAACCTTTGCACTGGTTAGAAACAGAGTGATGATGTTTTTAATTCTTTGAGCTCCAGGACCCCAGGAGAGTGAGTTGAAACTCTGAAAATGCGGCCATGGACTGGTTCCTGGCGTTGGATCATGCTCATTCTTTTTGCCTGGGGGACCTTGCTATTTTATATAGGTGGTCACTTGGTACGAGATAATGACCACCCTGATCACTCTAGTCGAGAACTGTCCAAGATTTTGGCAAAGCTTGAACGCTTAAAACAGCAAAATGAAGACTTGAGGCGAATGGCTGAATCTCTCCGGTAGGTTCTAAGAAACTGGGAAGAATGGTGAAATATTGTACTTTGTTTTTAGGTGCAGGGCTTCAGTCAGATATTAAAAAATTCTTAATGATTTCTATAAACTGCTATTTTTGCAAAAATGTAAATATCTTAGTAAGGTACTTTTTGTACTACTTCTCTATGTAGTTAACATAGAGAATTACTCTAGCAGATCTTGTTTTATATACGAATTTTAGTATAGAAAAACTGTGCTATTCAATTTATGTACTTACATTATGTTTCAAATTATCTTCAGAATTTTGATAATTTTAATAAATTAAGCTTTGTATGATTTGAATTAGTCCATATTAAAATGTTCATCATGGACTATAATAAACACATTATAATAATTGAGAGACTAAGTCTAACTGTAACTTATGAAATGAAAAAAATTCATTCTTAAAACAACTGTATCTGGAATCTAGAGATTTATTATAATTGCTACTTCTAGTCTATTAAAAAATGTGACAAATATCTGTTAGAAGTCATCAACTTTTGGGAAAAACAAAGTTCTGTATTTTGGGGAGCAAGTGAATGTAGTGTAAAATAGATAATCTCTATATTTGTTTTCAAAGTTATTGAATTTAGAAGTTCTTTAGTATCTTCTCATTCCTCATACTTAAATTTGAAAGTGGTTATATATTTAGTGCTTGCTGTCTCTCAAGACAGCAGTCGAAGATTTGAGAAGATGAAAAAGTGAGACTCATCTACAGGTGATAATTGACTCTAAGGGAAGTAGTGTAGAGAAAAAGAATACAAAGTCATTTCTTTTTTGAGAAACAAATAAACTGAGGGGTTGAAAGGGGAAGCATTCCGTTGTGCATAGAGCCTTCAGAGTAATTGGAGAAGGAGAACTGGAGAGAGTGGTGCTGTGGAGGCTGAGGAGCCTTCTACATTTCTACAGCCTTCTACATTTCTACATTCTATGAAGAAATGTTGGTGGCAGCATCATCCACCCTTGGTGCTTCCCTGCCCTCACTGCCCTTCACTCTTTATTTAGAACTCAGTTCTTTCCTTTTGTTTAGTTCCATAACTTTTTTTCACCCTGATATTATTTTTGATCTCTTTATGTTCTTTGGAAAGCTGGGATATGTGTTAAACGAGTTTTACAACAATGAATGAAACATCATCCCTATCATTTGTAGGAGTAGTACCAGTCAGCAAAGTACAAAGTAATCAGGAATTAGAAAGCGAACAGATAACTTTTTGAAATTTGTGTATCATTTTATTTCCTTGTTGAGAAGAGCCAGGGAGGTTCATGGAAAGGATGGTCTTTTCAGTAGAGTCTTACTCATTTGTTATGGGAACCAAAGATTGACAATTAGAAGATAGTAATAATAGCTGACATTTGTTGAGAGTTTATTTTGTGCCAAGTACTGTGCTAAAGACTTTATATGGATTATCTCATTGAATTACACAACTTTTTGATGGGATGCTGGTTCTGATTTTATAACCATTTTACAGATAAGGAATCAACAGAATATTAAGTGATTTAATTTTTCCCAAGATCACAGTTTTCACAAATGATGGCACTTATTTTGAATCCTGGCAGTTTGAGTGGACAGCCAGGGAACTGGTGAATTGTTTTGCCTCTCTGAATAGAGGGGCTTCCCTTGTGGCTTAGCTGGTAAAGAATCCGCCTGCAATGCGGAAAACCTGGGTTCGATCCCTGGGTTGGGAAGATACCCTGGAGAATGGAACAGCTACCCATTCCAGTATTCTGGCCTAGAGAATTCCATGGACTAACTGAGTGACTTTCACTTTCACTCTTGAGTAGAAACCAGTGAGAAGTAAATGATTCAGAAATCTCAAGTAAACATCTCATGTAGCAAATCAGCAAGAGTAGTTAATTTTGGAGAATCCTTATAGTAAGATCTTATTCTACATTATAGGAATTTTGCTCCTTGAAAAAAGAGTTGCCTCTTAATTTAGACTTATAAAAAATTGCTAATTTCCCCCCTAATTTCAACTTAAGTACTTATATTTCAGTTGGCTTATTTCTAACAGCCAGGCATTAGGTTGGCCAAAAAGTTCGGTCAGGATTTTCTTTCAGATGTCATGGAAACATCCTGAATGAACTTTTTGGCCAATCTAATATTTGTTTCTATTGCAGGAAGGAAAACTTGCTTTAATATGAGTTATTCCTTCTGCAAAATAATCTTTGAGTTTCTTAAGTCACTTTCTTTGTAGTCTTTCATGTTTCTGAAGAATTAAGTTCTCAGCTTCTCAAATGTAGAGACAACTTCTAAGAGTGTAGACATTTAATATGTCATGTTATAGCATATATACAATCTGAAAGCACAGATGGAGCAGAGGAGCCTGTATATACACACACACACACAAATAATTTTAAGATAATATGTAATTAATTAGGGAAGAAAACTTCCTCAGGCCTTTCCATCAACTTTATTGATAGGACCATTTGTGTTTTCTCCAAAGAGATTTTATTTATTTTTAAAATTTTTATTTATTTATTTTACTTTACAATATTGTATTGGTTTTGCCATACATCAACATGCATCCACCTCGGGTGTACACGTGTTCCCCGTCCTGAACCCCCCTCCCACCTCCCTCCCCATACCATCCCTCTGGGTCATCCCAGTGCACCAAGAGATTTTATTTTAAAGTCCCTGATATCAAAGGAGGAGCAGTAGAGGTGCTAGTGGCATTGGTTTCTTTTTCTCCCTTTATTGTAATATTTCATACTCAGTTTTCTGTGTCTTTTTTTAATAAGAAAATATGTTCAGAAGGTAGACTATGTAGAATTAATTCAAATGTCTATAAAGCTAGATTATTTTTTTGAGATACAGTATGTGGATTGGAATTAGAAAGTAACCCAGAAGCCTGCATGTGTGCATGCTCAGTCGTGTCAGACTCTTTGCAACCCTATGGACTGTATAGCCCACCAGGCTCCTTTGTCCATGGGATTATCCCTGCAAGAATACTGGAGTAGGTTTCCATTTCCTCTTCCAGGGGATCTTCCTGACCCAGGTATCAAATCTGCATCTCCTGTGTCTCCTACATTGGCAGGTGGATTCTTTACCACTGGAACCACCTAATTCAGATGTCTTGTAAAGTTAGGTTATTTCTTTTAGATACGGTATATGGCTTGAAATTGAAAAGTAAGTCAGAAGTCTGAAACTACAATTTTTAAACATTCAGGACAGTCATTTTTTAAAAGCAGTTGCCCAACCCTCTAGCTTGTGTTTGCTAATCTTGTTGATAGGACTACAAATTTGGGAAAATAATTTGAAGATCATTACTCTGAGGGATACAAATGTTTTAGATCAATGTGGGGAGGTTGCTGTATGTTGTTGTTTTTCAGTCGCTAAGTCATATCTGACTCTTTGCAAGCATGCCAGGCTCTTCTGTCTTCCACTGTCTCCCAGAGTTTGCTCAAATTCATGTCCATTGAATCAGTAATGCTGTCCAACCATCTCATTTTCTGCTGCCCGCTTCTCCTGTTGCCTTCAGTCTTTCCCAGCATCAGGGTCTTTTTCAATGAGTTGGCTCTTCACATCAGGTAGCCAAAGTATTGAAACTTCATGTTCAGCATCAGTCCTTCCAATGAATATTCAGGGTTTATTTCCTTTAGGATTGACTTGATTTGATCCCCTTGCAGTCTAAAGGACTCTCAAGAGTCTTCTCCCAATACCATAGTTCAAAAGCATCATCCTGTGTGTATTTCTGTGTGTATCTGTATATATATTTAATTCTGAATTGTTGATGAATAATTTCTATATGGTAAAATTCACTCCTTTTAGCTAAAATGTCTATGAATTTTGACAGATCCTTACAGTCATGTAACCAGCACCACAATCAAATTATAGAAGAATTCTGTCTCGCTCCAGAATTCTGTTGTTCCCTTTTGTAGTTAAAATTATATTCTACCTTCTGTCCCTGGCATCTAGTGATGTATTTTCTATTCTGTGTTACTTTTCTGTTCCAAAATGTCATATAACTAGAATCATGCAATAGGTAGCCTTTATGTCTTTTTTTTTTTTTTCCATTTAGCGTGATATATTTGAGATTCATCAGTGCTGCTTTGTGTATTGGTAGTTCATTTTTGAGTAGTATTCCTTAGTATGTTTGTGTCAATGTTGTTGTTGTCTTTGAATGCATTCACCAGTTGAAAGATGTTAATATTTCCATTTTGGGGGCTATTATGAATGAAGCTGTTAAAAGCATTTTTCCTGAGTTTCTGTGTGTGAGTTTTTATTTCTCTTGGGTAAATACCTAGGAGTAGAATTGCTGGGTCATGTGTAAGTGCATTTTAACTGTATATAAGAGGCTACCCAAATGTTTTCCAGAGTACTTGAACTATTTTTTATTTCCACCAGCAGTGCTTGAGGGTTACAGCTCTCACCCTTGCTGGCACATGCTGTTGTCAGGTGTTTTTACTTTAGCTGTTTTAATAGATCTGTAGTGTCATCTCATATAGTTTCAGTTTGCATTTCTGTAATGATTAATGATGGTGAGCATTTTTTTATGTGCTTATTTCCTATTCATGTATGTGCTTTGGTGAAGTATCTACTCAGATTTCTTGCTTATTTATAAATTGAGTTATTTGTTTTCTTATTGAATTCTTTTTAAAAACTGGGGTTTCATATATAACAAAATGTATTTTATGTATATATGTGTAGATATAAAATAAAAATATAGTAGCATAAACCAGTAAACATTTATTTGCTTCTGATTATTCTATTTCAGTTGGCCTCAGCTGGACTGTTTTTCTAATGATATCTGGGATCATTGATGTGGTTGTAGCCATCTGGTGGCTTCATTGTGATTGGGCAGTCTGATGACCTCACAAATGTTTCGTGATTAAGGGACCGTCAGCTGGTTCCCCCTATCTGGCTTCTCTAGAAGGATAGCCCTGGTTTCTTACCTTGCAGTGTTCTAAGCAGGCAAAAGTAGAAATTGCAAATCCTCTTGAGGCCAAGCATGAAAAGTTACACAGTCACTTCTGCCACATTCTGTTAATCTTTGCAAGTCAAAGGGACTTTCCACATGTAGGGAATGGAAGTAGGAACTGCAAAGAATTTGTAGCCATTTTGACCCACAGTTCTCATCTCTAGATGTAATGTTGAATAGATTAGGTCACATTATAGTGGTCTTAAACAGCCAGAGTTTAGTGTAGGCTTGGTTGATAGATAACAAGAAATCATAATTGGTTTTTCAGCAGAGGAGTGACACTGTGAAAATGGTTGAGGAAGATTTAGATTTTCAGGTAGATTTTGCCTTGTACTTGACTAGAGTGAAATTAACTGGGAAATACAGTATTAATCTAGACATGAGGTGTTGCTGACCTTAATTAATGATTAAATTGCATGGCTTTGGTACCAAGGTACATCTGCTTATTTTCCCATGTTTCCTTCATGCTTTTATCTGGCTTTCCCCAATCATCCTTTTCTTACTTGTTGATTGCCAGCATCTTGAATATACACGCAATATCTTTCTTTAAAAGCTTATAAGTCATTGCTTTTTAGCATGCCACCCTACAGGAATGCCTTTTCAAATTTCATATTTGTTTTGTCTCAACTTTTACTAATGTGAAGTTGCTATCAGTTCACAGAATCTTTGCTTCTTATTCTTAGGATTTGAACCCGCCATTCTGCCTCTCAGAGTAGAAATTAGCAGAAAACACCTGGAAAATTACTGAAACTTGTTATGAAACCCTGTGAGCAGTGAACCTCATTGACAGATGTCAGAACTGGACAGAACTTGTAAAATTTAAGGAGTGCTTAATTGAAAGCTTTCCTCTTAATTCCTTATTCTACTTCCATTTATTTTGGGGAGCATAATTTTAAAAAATTCTGTGTGAATCTGTAGCCTTTTTTTTGGTCTAGGAAAGAAAATATTTCTTCTGGAATTTAGATATTAGCTATAAGCTAAATTTTACAGACCATGAAGGTATAATTAACTTAGAGTATCTGTATTTCTGAGCTACATACTCCTCAGTTGGATTAGAGCCAAATCATGAATCTTCCAGTGGAAAAATTTGTCTGATACAACAAAAGAATGAAAAACTGCCATGGGTAGGAAGGAAACTGATGTGGTTTTTCATAGGTCATATCTTACTTCAGTTTGTGAAACTGGTATTAGAAATTGCAGATGCCTTTGTTCCTGTTGGTTGTTTAGAGGATTTGCTGTAGGCAACCTTCTCCCTAAGTGCTTATCTCATTTGTAAAGAGTGTACTTGTGTTGAGTCGCTTAGTTGTGTACGACTCTTTGTGACCCCATAGACTGTAGCATGCCAGGCTTCCCTGTCCGTCAGCCATCTCCCGGAGTTTGCTCAAACTCATGTTCATTGAGTCGGTGATGCCATCCAACCACTCATCCTCCGTCGTCCCCTTCTCCTCCCGCCTTCAATCTTTCCCAGCATCAGAGTCTTTTTCAATGAGTCAGCTGTATGCATCAGGTAGCCAAAGTATTGGAGCTTCAGCCTTAGCATCAGTCTCTTCCAATGAATAAAGGGTTGATTTCCTTTAGGATTGACTGGTTTGATCTCCTTGCTGTCCAGGGAACTCTCAAGAGTCTTCTCCAGCACCACAGTTCCAAAGCATGAATTGTTTAGTGCTCATCCTTCTTTATGGTCCAACTTTCACATCCATACATGACTACTGGAAAAACCATAGATTTGACTATATGGACCTTTGTCAGAAAAGTGATGTCTCTGCTTTAGAATCTGCTGTCTAGGTTTGTCATAGCTTTTCTGCCAAGGAGCAAGAGTCTTTCCATTAAAAGAGTATACTGATTCTATTCTTATAGAAAGTAAATAGATTGGAGTGTGTAGGGAATCAAGCTATAACCTTCCCCCCACCTTTTTTTTTTTTACTTTTATTTTGGCAATCCTCCATCCATTATTCCTTATGCTATCAAGAATGTCTTACTTTTCCATATGGAAAATATTCCTTTCCTATGTTAGAATATCTTAGTGAGATTTTTAGTCAATATTCCTAGCCTTCTCAGTCTAACAATCAGATGCTTTCTCCCTGGAATTTGTATTAACCTTGTCATATATAGCTGTATTGAATTTGCTAGTGGATTGTTTGCTATGTTAACAAGACATGCTTACCTATAATATTTCCTTCTTACAGTGTCTTTAGGGTTTTAGTATTAAGGTTATATAGAAAAATTTTATTCTCAGAAAGTGTTCATATAAAATTGGAATCCATTCTATTTTATATCTTTGTTAGAATTTCACCAGTGAAGCTGTCTGGGCCTGAAGTCTTTATTTTGGGTGAGCGGGGGGAGGAACATAGGTTGGTTTTTGTAGAGACAGGAGACATGTGGGAAGACTTCAGATTTTACATTTGTTTTTTTTTTAATAGAAATTGGACCATGCATATTTTCTATTTTTTTTAATGTCAGTTTTGGTAAAATGTATTTTTTAAGAAATATGTCCATTTTATCAAGATTTTCAAATATATTAGCATAAAGCTGTTCATAATTCCTTTTTACTTTTCACCTATAATATCTGTAGTACTGTTTCCTTTTTCATTCTTGATTTGTTTATATTTTCCCCTTTTATCTTGCAGTTTATTGATTTTATTTATTTTTTTGAAGAATTTCTCCTGTTTTTTTCCCCCCCATTGTATGTTTGTAATTTTATTGATTTCTATTCTTAGTTTGTTAATTTCCTTCTTGTAGTATCTTTGGAGGGTTTTTTTTTTTTTTTCTTTCTGTTTAAAGCTTTTTCAGAAAGAATTTTATATTATTCATTTTAAGCCTTGCTTTTTTCCTAACATATGCCTGGAGAGCTATAAATTTCGCACTAATCACAGCTGTAGAGAGCACAGTTGCATCTTGCCAATTCTGTCAGTGACTTATTTTAATTGATATTCAGTCAAAAATAGTTTCAAATTTCTTTTGTGATTTTTCTTTTAAACTTGCTAGGTATTTAGGACTGTATTTTAACCCAGTGTCTGTTATAAAGTGCACATTATGTTATTATAATTTTGATATAAATTAATCATATTCCTCTATAAGTAACTACATATTTATTCTTTCTAATGTTGTTTATTCCTTCCTGCAGTTTATTTCTTCCATGCTGATCATTTCCCCTCAGTCTGGAGAATATCCTTTAGTATTTTTGGTAGTGCAAATTTGATGGCAATAAATGTTTTTTGATTTTCTTTTTCCAAAAACTTTTAAAACATATGCACTGTTGAGATAATGTTTGCTTGTATACAATTTAATTTGGCACATTAGAATTTAATTTTTTTAGCACTTTAAACATGTCATTCTATTGTTTTCTCACTTACATAGTTTTTGTTGAAAAGTCAGCAATTTTACTTGAAGTTCATCTTTTTCTTTAGCTACTTTTGCATTTTAATTTTTGTCTTGGTGTTATATAAGTTGACCGTGACACCCAGATATAACTTTGTTTTTATCTAGTTTGAAATTCACTGAGCTCAATTCTGAGATTTGATATCATAGGTTTTAGAAAATCCTCAGCTATTACCTCTTTAAATACTGCTTCTAGACTATTCTTTCTCTTTTCTCTTGAAACTCCACTTACACGTATTAGTACATTTCCTTTTATGATGTCTCACATGCCTTTTATGTGTTTTTCACAATCTAATTTGTTTTTGTACTTCATTTTATGTGTTCTGTTTTGAACTGTCTTCCAATTTATTTAATCTGTCTTCTGCACTAATTCTGATGTTAAGCACACCCAATTAGTAATTTTTTATATATTTTGATTCCAAAATATCTAGTTCATTCTTTTTTTTTTTAACTGCTTCAATGACTTTATTTTGATTGATGTTTTAGTTTATCTTTTTCTCTTTGCTTTCAACCTTTCTGTGTATGATTTCAAAATTTTTTGTAAATTTTCTATTTTTCATCAATATTGTCCATGTTTTTTAAATAATTTCTTTAAGTCATTATTCTAATATAGCTATTATATTGTCTACTAATGCCTGGATGATATCTGGATCATTTTTTGTTCATCTTTTCCTATTGGTTATTGGTCAGATTTTTTTCCTCCTTACATGTCCAGGAATTTTTTTTTTTTTTTTTCCCTTTTTTAAGAATACTAGGGTGGGTTGCCATTTCCCACTTCAGGGGATCTTTATTTTTGTTAGATAGTGTGACAAAATATTTTGAAAATATGTTGTCTAAAAGTAGTTTGGAAATTATGGAAACTTCCCTCTGATATGGATATATTATTTCTGGGACTGTTATGTCATCTAGTGCAATTAGGGATTGAGCTGGGTCATGGCTAAATTAGTAATACTTAGCCCACTTCTTTTTCTTGCTTGTTACTTAGGTGTAAATCTTCCATGCTTTTTAATTGAGGACTTGATGGATTTCTTTCAGGACTTAAATATTGTGGGAAATTTAGTCGGCCTTTTAGATGTGTTCAGTCTTGCTCATTGGCATCTTAAACCGTGTATCATATAAATATAGCAAACAGTGAAAAAAAAAATAACTATGACTTTAAGGTAGGTCTCAAATAGGACTTTGTCTTGTAATGTCCAGGACTGAAAAATTTTAGTCCGTCTTAAAATTTCTCTCTAGCATCCCATGACCATTGGTGATAGCAAACACTCTCTTCCAACAACACAAGAGGTGATTTTACACATGGACATCACCAGAAGGTCAGTACCGAAATCAGATTGATTATATTCTTTGCAGTCAAAGCTGAAGAAGCTCTTTACAGTCAGCAAAAACAAGACCTGGAACTGACTGTGGCTCAGATCATCAGCTCCTTATTGCAAAATTCAGGCTCAAATTGAAGAAAGTAGGGAAAACCACTAATCTAGTCAGCTATAACCTAAATCAAACCCCTAGTGATTATACAGTAGAAGTAATGAAGGGATTCAAGGGACTAGATCTGATAGAGTGCCTGAAAAACTATGGACGGAGGTTCATAACTTTGTATAGAAAGTAGTGACCAAAACGATCTCCAAGGAGAAGAAATGCAAGAAGACAAAGTGGTTGTCTTAGTAGGTCTTACAAATAGCTGAGAAAGAAGAAATGTGAAAGGCAAAGGAGAAAGGGAAAGATATTCCCAACTGAATGCAGAGTCACAGAGAATAGCAAGGAGAGATAAGAAAGCCTTCTTAAGTGAATAATACAAAGAAATAGAGGAAAGCAATAGAATGGGGAAGACTAGAGATCTCTTCAAGAAAATTGGAGATACCAAGGGAACATTTCATGGAAAGATGGGCACAAAAAAGGACAGAAACAGCAAGGACCTACCTAAAAAAAGCAGACGAGATTAAGAAGAGGTGGCAAGAATACACAGAACTATACAAAAAAGATCTCAAATAACCCAGATAACAACGATGGTATGATCACTCATCTAAGCCAGACATCCTGTGATATGCAGTCAAGTGGGCCTTAGGAAGCATTACTACGAACAAAACTAGTGGAGATGATGGAATTCCAGTTGAGCTATTTCAAATCCTAAAAGATGATACTGTGAAAGTGCTACACTCAATATGCCAGCAAATTTGGAAAACTCAGCAGTGGCCACAGGACTGGAAAAGGTCAGTTTTCATTCCAATCCCAAAGAAAGACAATGCCAAAGAGTGTTCAAATTACCATACAGTTGCACTCATTTCACATGCCAGCAAGATTATCATCAAAATCCTTCAAGTTAGGCTTCAGTGGTACGTGAACTGAGAACTTCCAGATGTATAAGCTGAGTTTAGAAAAGGCAGAAGAACCAGAGATCAAATTGCCAACATCCACTGGATCATAAAAAAAAAGCAAGGGAATTCCAAAAGAAAATCTACTTCTGCTTCATTGACTATGCTAAAGCCTTTGATTGTGTGGATCACAACGAACTGTGAAATATTCTTAATGAGGTGGCATTACCAGACCACCTTACCTGGCTCCTGAGAATCCTGTATGCAGGACAAGAAGCAGTACTTAGAACTGGACGTGAAACAATGGTCTGGTTCAAAATTGGGAAAGGAGTACGTCAAGACTGTATATTGTCACCCTGCTTATTTAACATACATAAAGAGTACATCATGTGAAATGCTGGGCTGGATGAATCACAAGCTGGAATCAAGATTGCCAGGAGAAATATCAACAATCTCAGACATGCAGACGATACCACTTTAATGGCAGAAAGTGAAGAGGAACTACAGAGCCTCTTGATAAAGGTGAAAGAGGAGAGTGAAAAAGCTGACCTAAAACTCAGCATTCACAAAACTAAGGTCATGGCATCCAGTTCTATCACTTCATGGCAAATGGGGAAAATGTGGAAACAGTGTCAGATTTCATTTTCTTGGACTTCAAAATCAATTTGGACAGTGACTGCAGCCATGAATTAAAAGACTCTTGCTCCTTGGAAGAATACCTATAACAACCTAGACAGTGTATTAAAAAGCAGAGACATTACTTTGCTGACAAAGGTCCATATAATCTAAAGCTATGATTTTTCCAGTAGTCATATATATGCGAGAGTTGGACTGTAAAGGAGACTGAGCACTAAAGAATTGATGCTTTTGAACTGTTGTGTTGGAGAAGACTCTTGAGAGTCCCTTGGACTGCAAGGAGATCAAACCAGTCAGTCCTAAATGAAATCAACCCGGAACATTCATTGGAACGACATGCTGAAGCTGAAACTCCAGTACCTTAGCTACCTGATTCAAAGAGCTGACTCATTTGAAAAGACCCTGATGCTGGGAAAGATTGAGGGCAAGAGAAGAAGAGGACAACAGATGGTGAGATGGTTGGATGGCATCTCTGACTCAATGAACATGAGTTTGAGTAACCTTGGGAGGTAGAGATGACAGGGAAGCCTGGTGTGCTGCAGTTTGTGGGGTCACAAAGAGTCAGACAAGACTTAGTTACTGAACAACAACAAGCATCTCTTCAAATTAAGCTACTGTACCATGGACAAAACTGGCTATAAATTTGTTGTTCCTATAGTTCCCAAATTTTCAAAATCTTTTGTAGAATCCAAACCTGTTCCTCATGTCATAGCTAGACAGTAAGTGCTCCCTAGATAAAAACATGGGCTAGTTATATAATGCTGTTCTCTGGATTGTTAGTTAATTTAATCCTGCATTTGAAAATACCTATCTAATGGCTTTAAATGGGTTATATTTTCAAGTTACTTGTTTTCAAATTATTTTTATTGTTACTATTACAACAGGGTTTCCCTGGTTGCTCAGACAGTAAAGAATCTGCCTGCAGTGCAGACCTGGGTTTGATCCTTGGGTTGGGAAGATCTCCTGGAAAAGGGAATGGCTACACACTCCAGTGTTCTTGCCTGGAGAATTCCATGCATGGAGTCATCTGTTGAGCCAACAGTCCATGAGTAGAGCAGGGTTTGCCATTAACTATTTTATTCTACTTGAAATGAAAACTACCTATATTGAAAATTGTTGGAATTCATTTATCTTAATACAGCTGCTATAAAGAGATTCCCAGTAGTTCCTATATTTAGATCCCTAGATCTGTTCTGTTTCTTGCCCATTTTAAGGTCTGGTTGTTCAGGTTTTCCTTTGATTTATTTTTAATTTTTTCTCCCATTGTACCCCCTGTTGTGTGGTAAAGGAAAGTAGGAGTTTGGGCAGGTTGGAAGTTTTTGTTTTGTTTTGTTTTTTACTAATATCAGTGATCTCTGCTTCATTGACCAATACAGTGTATCTCTTAGGAGAAAGAGATCAAGGTGAAATCTAGATAGATTGATCTTGATGTGCTTTCTAAACCTATCCAGTGGAAGGTTGGAAAGTTAATCTAGAAGTCAGGGAAAAAGTCAGGATGAGAAAGATACCTTTGGGAATCATCTATATAGAAGTGATTGCCAGAAAATGTGTTGCACAAGGTAAAATTTGTGTGTTTATTTCAGGTAACCCACAGTCATCATAGGTTTGGAGAGAAGTTAGTGTGGGAATAGTTTTAAAGGAGATTTTAAAGCATACCTGGAAGAATTCCTTTCTATTAGTAGTTTGTCAATAAATAGCTCTTTAGTTAATGATAGTTGATAATTAAAAAAAAAAACATAATTTAAACACTTTCCTAGAACTCAGAATACTTGTTTCTCTTTACTAGAAAGGAAAAAAAATCATATTAAATATTTAGCATAACACATTAGATTTCATAAAATGTACATGTTCCTCAGAGTGACTGTTTACCCTGAGAAAATCAGTTGACTTTTTTTGGCCTAGAATACAAAAGTAGAGAAGGTTGATTGGGATAGATGATCATATTCAATAAATTTATAAGTCTTTACAGAGACAAAATAATTACATAATATACTAGATCATGAAGGAGTATAGAATAGGTTTTGTTCCTTAGGATTTGGCTTTCATAACTGAATTATATGAATTTTTTTAAGATGAGTTGGTTTTATATGTTGGAATTATATTTGCCCACCATAAGCTTTATTTAAAATACATAAATTTTAATTATTCATTATAACTACTCAGAAGGGCCTTTAGGGAAGACTGCACCATTCTTTTTTTTTTTTTTGCACCATTCTTTGAGAAAGGTGTCACATGAATAAAGATATTAAAATCCTAACTATTCATTGGAAGGACTGATGCTGAAGCTGAAACTCCAGTACTTTGGCCATGTGATGCGAAGAAAGGCGGGGGAGAAGGGGACGACAGAGGATGAGATGGTTGGATGGCATCACTGACTTGATGGAGATGAGTTTGAGCAAGCTCTGAGAGTTGGTGATGGACAAGGAAGCCTGGCATGCTACACAGTCCATGGGGTCGCAAAGAGTCGGACACGACTGAGCAATTGAACTGAACAGAACTGACCGTGAGCTTTATTTAAAATATAGAAATTTTAATTATTCATTATAACTACTCCAACCAGTCCATTCTAAAGGAGATCAGCCCTGGGATTTCTTTGGAAGGAATGATGCTAAAGCTGAAACTCCAGTACTTTGGCCACCTCATGCGAAGAGTTGACTCATTGGAAAAGACTCTGATGCTGGGAGGGATTGAGGGCAAGAGGAGAAGGGGACGACAGAGGATGAGATGGCTGGATGGCATCACTGACTCGATGGACATGAGTCTGAGTGAACTCCGGGAGTTGGTGATGGACAGGGAGGCCTGGCATGCTGCGATTCATGGGGTTGCAAAGAGTCGGACACAACTGAGCGACTGATCTGATCTGATCTGATCTGATAACTACTCAGGCATTTAGGGAAGATTGGGCTGTTCTTTGAGAAAGATATCACATGAATAAAAATATTAAAATCTTAAATAACCAAGATGAAGTTATTTAAACTTTGTGATTTAGTTTTGTCATATAGACAAAGTGAGTATGCATTAAACACTTTATGATGTTTGAATATTTGAATTTAGGGGCCTTGACTAAATGTTTTTTTAATCTTTTATTCTTTATTCTTTTATGTTAGCATTAATGAACTGATAATGGTTTCAAACACATATTACTGATAATTAAAGGTAAATAATAATAGGAAATATGGCCATAGTGATTCATCAGTTTCAGTGTTACTTCATTTATAGATGATGCATAATCTCCTATAAACAGTGTACAAGGAAAAAAACTTTCCTGAGCCATTTCTCTCATTTCTTTTAGGCGTACTTTTATTTCACTGGGAAGTTTTGTTTTTTTTTAATTAATTAATTTATTTTTAAATGAAGCAAAGATGAATATTTGTAACGATAAAAGGTGCAATTCACAAAGAAAATAGATGCTGTAAACCAACAGACACCTAACACCAAAGAAACAAGGATACATAAAGCAAAAATCAGAAGAAATATAAGAGAAAAGAGAAATACATAATCATAGTGAGACATACTAACATTTCTCTGAGAATAGTTTACCAAGTGCATAAAAAAATAAGAATAGAAGCATTTTGAATGATGTCATTATTGAGATGTCATACTGCCATTTTATAATTCATTTAGGTAAAATCATGAAACAAAGTGGTTGTTTAGCTTGATCAAAATTCTAGACAAAGCTGTCTGAAAGAGAATGAATGTAAAGAAGTCTTCAATGTATTAGTTAACTTATGAATTACAGTAGCTAGAAGGTGGTATAGTGTAAATTGGCACACTATGCTTATCTTGTTGCTGGTTCAAATAGCATAAATTTGATCTTAATGCAGTCTTTTTGTTCTTTTAAAATGTATGCAAATGTGATTGCTTGGCAGAGATAATTGTACATCAGAAATGCATAAAAGAGTATAATGTTTGGAGAGAAGCCAGGGTGCACTTAATAAATATAGAATACTGTATCTTCATTAAAGAAAAAAAGGACACTCAAAAGTATAGTTTAATGTTAATTCTCATTTATATTCAATAACACTTCAAAAATATTATCTGTTACTAAATGATATGTACAGAAGCTAAAATGACTTAGTCATTTTTCTGAGAGTCAGTGTCAGAAGTAAAAGCAGAATCTTCTGAGGATTTAGGAGTTTGTATCTAATTTTCAGTACACTCCCTATTGGTCATTTTTTAATACCTTCTCATGTTCCTCTTCTGTTAAATATTATCTTCAGGACAATATGTTTTACTAGTCTACAGATAATGAAAACTATCCTATTTATTATTACTGTTACTTTTGATAATTGTTAAATGTGATCAAAGATGTCCATATACCAGTATTAGAGAATTGTTAGATCTTTTAGTTATATAAATGCACTTGTGTAAGCTGTAGTGATGGTGTTTCATGTTTATTGAACTTAACTGTAGTAATAGTTTATAATCTGTGTAAAGAAATACAGATGGCACATTTGACACAGTTTGCTATGATCACAGTATTGCAGTGTTTAATGAGGGTCATAGAATCTGTGGGAAGAAACCACATGCTGTAAGTTTAAGTTCTAAATTTATTTGGTCAACGATACATAAATTTTTTGGAAGTGGTATGACCGTATGGAGAGGAAATAAATGTGATGCATCTAAATGTAGCTCCCTTGGCCCTTTAGAGTTCCCGAAGGTCATAAACTGCTGGTGTCGTTGTCCACATTAGGTAATATCTTGCCATATCTGGCTTCATTTCTTGTTATGCTATAATAATCCTTATATTTGGGCCCAGTGTCACCTTTTTTGGAAGACTGTACACAAACTATGTGTTTTTCCGTTTAAGGAGATGTGTACAAACTGAGATTTATGAGTTTTTGAGCCAAATCTAGCATCAGTCCTTATTCTGATCCTTGAGAAGAATACAAAAGTCATTTCACTGTATCTCAATCATCAGTGTACTTCCTAGTATTATGAATAGTACATTTCTCCACATACTGATAGTGGTATGTACTGTACCTGTGCATGCATGCACACACACATACACACACACACACACACGCACACGTGCATGCATAGAAGTTTGTTGTAAACCAGCCAAGTCATTATTATTTGATTTTTTTTTCTTTAGCACTATTGGTACCTTTCAAAAAGCAGAGGTCAGTGAGGAAGATAAAACTCTCCCCCATAATTTTGCTCTCTTTAATATGTTACAGTGTTGGCAAGACTCAGATCGAATCCTGCCACACACAAATGTTTGTAAGCAGGTGCAAAAACAGTCACAATCTGTTCTGTAACTTTGTCAGAGGGCATGCTCTTAGTCTTCTTTAGTTGTTTTTATAGTGTCTTTTGTGAAGGGCTCTCTTGCAGTTGTGATAGTCGTTCTGATAACATGTTTTGGTGTACTTTCTATTCAGGTGTTTGAGAATGTCCGAATGAGCCCCTGAACGACATATGGTTTTGAAACCTAGGCCTAACATGTAATTCCAAAGGTTGTGATATTCTAGAGTAACTATGTTTGTACATATTGTTCACAAAATTGTTCGCAAAATTCTTCTACATTTCCAGGTTCCCATTTTCATACATATTGAATTAATTTTACCAGTAAAATAGTATTTGTAGTATCTACCTAGCTAGTAACAAACTACCTTTGATTGTAAATGCATGACATGACATAGATGTATGCTCAGTCATGTCCAACTCTGCAGCCCCATGGACTGTATAGCCTGCCAGACTACTCTGTCCATGGGATTTTCCAGGCAAGAATATTGGAGTGGATTGCCATTTCCTTCTCCACGGGATCTTCTCAACCCAGGAATCAGACCTGCGTCTCCTGCGTTGACAGGTAGATTCATTACTACTGCACCACCTGGGAAGCGCTTAATTAGAAATAGAGCTGGCTAAAGAACTTAATATCAATCACTGCCCTGGTAGTATGAACTTTTCCCCAGCTTTACTGACGTACAGTGGACACATATCATTGTGTAAATTTAAAATGTGCAGTGAGGTGAGTTTTGGGGGGATGGGAAAGGCTGCTTTGGGTCTTAGTTGTTGTACATGGGATCTTTGTTGGGGCACACAGGCTTTTCCCTAGTTGTGGTGTGTGGGCTCAGTAGTTCTGTGCAGGCTTAATTGTCCCACGGCATGTGGGATCTTAGTTTCCTGACCAGGGATTGAACCCACCTCCTCCGCATTGGAAGGTGAATTTTTAACCACTGGACCACGAGGGAAGTCCCCAACGTGATGATTTGGTATATGTATATATTGTGAAATTTTTACCATAATTAGGTTAGTTACACATTCATCACCTCACAACATAGTTATCTTTTGTGTCTGTGTGTGTACTGTAAGATTTTCAAAATCTACTCTGTTAGCTCTCAGGTATATATATAATACAGTATTATTAATCACAGCCATCATATTGTACATTAGATCCCCAGAACTTATTCATCTTATAACTTGAAGTTTGTTCTCTTTGATCGCCTTTGTCCATTACCTCACCCTCACTCCCCTATCCCTGATCCTGGAAACCACCAATATACTCTTTGTACCATGAGTTCAACTTTTTTAGAGTCTACACATAAGTGAGATCATACAATATTTGTCTTTTTCTCTCCGATCTATTTGATCCTGGAGCCATGCTTTCAAGGCTCATCTGTGTTGTCACAAATGGTAGAATTTCCATATTTTATCATGGCTGAACAATATTTGATTGTATGTATATACATCACATATTCTTTATTCATTCATCTGTTGACAGACACTTAGGTTGGTTCCATGTCTTGGGTATTGTGAACAATGCTGTGGTGAACACGGGAATTCACATATCTCTTATTGATTTGATTTGAGATATTGATTTCATGTTTTTGAGATGATAATTAGTGATGTTGAGCACTTTTTCATGTACTTGTCAATTTTTATGTGTTTTGAAAAATGTCTGTTGAGTTTCTCTACCCATTTTTATTTATTTATTTATTTTCAATCTTAATTTTTTTTAATTTATTTTTTTAACACCAAAAGCATTTTGTATTGGGGTATAGCTGATTAACACTGTGTGGTAGTTTCAGGTGAACAGGTGTACATATATATGTATCCACCCTCTCCCAAAGGATGTATCCAGCCTCCCATCCAGGCTGGCATATAACATTGAGCAGAGTTCCATGTGCCTCTGCCCATTTTCAAATCAGATTTTTTTGATTTTTATTATCGAGTTCATGAGTTTGTTATCTATTTTTGACTATTAACCCACTGCATATGGCTTTCCAGTTTTCTAACACTATTTATTGAAGAAATTACCCTCTCCTTGTTGAGTATTCTTGGCTCTCTTGTTAAATGTTAGTTGGCTGCATATTCACGGGTTTATTTCTGGGCTCTTGATTCTTTTCCATTGATCTATGTGTTTGTTTTTATGCAAATACATGCTGTTGGATAACTATAGCTTTGTAACATAGTTTGAAATCATGGAATGTGATGCCTCCCACTTTGTTTTTCTTGCTTAGGGTAGCTTTGGCTGTTCAGGATATCTTGTGGGTCCATACAACTTTTCAGATGGTTTTTGCTACTTCTGTGGAAAATATCACTGACATTTTAATGGGTATTGCATCAAATCTTTAGATGTAATGTCCTTTCCATTTCTTCACTTTGAGCCTGTGTGTGTCCCTAAAACTGAAATGAGTCTCTTGTAGGCAGCATATATAGGTATACCTTAAGAATCTCAGGTTCAATTCTAGACCACCACAAAAAAGCAAAACTCCTAACCATCATCAGAGCCTTCAGCAAATTGTAATCTTTTTGCCTGTAGAAAGTCTTCCCTCAGTATTGATGGTTGCTGACTGATCAGGGTGGTGGTTGCTGAAGGTCGAGGTGACTGTGACAGTTTCTTAAAATAAGTCAATAATGAAGTTTGTAGCATCTTCACCAGAAGTAGATTCCATCTCAGGAAACCACTCTCTTTACTCATTCATAAGAAGCAACTCCTCATCCATTCAGGTTTCTCATAAGATTGCAGCAATTCAGTCACATCTTCAGGCTCCCCTTCTGATTGTAGTTCTCTTGCTATTTCTGCCACATCTGCAGGGACTTCTTTCATTGGAGTCTTGAACCCCTCAAAGTCATCCATGAAGATTTGAATCAGCTTTTTCCAGACTCCTGTTAATGTTGATATTTTGACCTCTTCCCATGGACAGAGGAACCTGGAGGGCTACAGTCCATGGGGTCACAAGAGTCGGACACGACTTAGCGACTAAACCACCACCACCACCACCATGAATCATGAATGTTCTTAATGGCATCTAAAATGGTGAATCCTTTTCAGAAGGTTTTCGGTTGACTTTGCCCAGATCCCTCAGAGAAATCACTGTCTGTGGCATCTATAGCCCTACAAAATGTATTTCTTAAAGAGTAAAACTTTGTTAGCAGGCTTAAAAACAACTTGAATCTAGTCATTCTGTATCTTTTGATTGAAGAATTCAGTATATTTACAATTAGAACAGTCATTGATATGTAAGGATTTACTAATGCTATCTTAATATCTGTATGGGCCAAAATATTGGAGAAGAACAGATACTCCCAACACATTTTGTGAAGTCAGCATTACCCTGATATCAAAGCCAGATAAATGAAGCAAAGCAGAAAAATACTGACTGCTGTCTCTGATGAATGTGTAAAAACTCTCAACAACAACAGAGTATATCTTTAAGTATTTATTCCCTAATAAAGAGTGAGATATTTGCCTAATAAAGAGTGAAATCACTTTTCCTAGAGTGTAGGTTAGAGCATATACCAGTATACACAAACACATACACCACATGTACTATGTGCTAAGGTATTTTAAAGTATTTTACTGACCAAGTGGCATAGTTGTATAGAGACTGACTATTATCAATAGTCCTGTGTAAATTATGGTTTTTATCTTGTTTCTGTTATGTTTCTAATAGCATTTGTATACATAGAACTTCTGTTTTAGATCAGATGTATGTTTGCCTGATCTACTCATCTAAAAGAAATAAAAAGTTTTGCAGAAATCATAAATTATATGAATTTTTTTTAATGGCCACTTTAGTTCCACTAGAGTATAAAATTGTTACAGCTGTAGTTGTTTGTAAAGTGATTATTTGTAGTGAGGTAAGAAATCTTAAGTTAATGAATAATTCTTCAGTTCAGTTCAGTTGCTCAGTCGTGTCTGACTCTTTGCGACCCCATGAACCACAGCACGCCAGGCCTCCCTGTCCATCACCAACTCCCGAAGTCCACCCAAACCTATGTCCGAGTTGGTGATGCCATCCGACCCTCTCATCCTCTGACGTCCCCTTCTCCTCCTGCCCTCCATCTTTCCTAGCATCAAGGTCTTTTCCAATGAGTCAGCTCTTCACATCAGGTGGCCAAAGTATTGGAGTTTCAGCTTCAACATCAGTCCTTCCAATAAACACCCAGGACTGATCTCCTTTAGGATGGACTGGTTGGATCTCCTTGCAGTCCAAGGGACTCCCAGGAGTCTTCTCCAACACCACAGTTCAAAAGCATCAATTCTTCAGCACTCAGCTTTCTTTATAGTCCAACTCTCACATCCATACATGACCACTGGAAGAACCATAGCTTTGACTAGACAGACCTTTGTTGGCAAAGTAATGTCTCTGCTTTTTAATATGCTGTCTAGGTTAGTCATGGAGAAGGCAATGGCAACCCACTCCAGTACTCTTGCCTGGAAAATCCCGTGGGCGGAGGAGCCTGGTAGGCTGCAGTCCATGGGGTCTCGAAGAGTCGGACACAACTGAGCGACTTCACTTTCACTTTTCACTTTCATGCATTGGAGAAGGAAATGGCAACCCACTCCAGTGTTCTTGCCTGGAGAATCCCAGGGACGGGGGAGCCTGGTGGGCTGCTGTCTATGGGGTCGCACAGAGTTGGACATGACTGAAGCGACTTAGCAGCAGCAGCAGGTTGGTCATAACTTTCCTTCCAAGAAATAAGCATCTTTTAACTTCATGGCTGCAGCCACCATCAGCAGTGATTCTGGAGCCCAGAAAAGTAAAGTCAGCCATTCTTACTGGTCTAGTAAGTAAAAACAAGCAAGTAGTTGCTGAATTGAATTATGGGTTGTATTAATGTGCAAAGATAAAACAGACTTAATTTAATAGTATTTTAAGCTTCTATATTTAGAGAACCAAACAAACTAAAAAGTGCATTTTGCTTTGAAGGTTCAAACCTCAAGAGAATGAAGTTTCTGTATATATTAAATGTATCTATGCATGTCTAAATGTCCATACATTCATACTCTTCTCCCCTGCCCTGAGCTACTAGACACTGTATTAAAAACATTAATAGACTGTTTTATATTAACCCTTTCCCCCCTTTGTAACTCCCTTAAAAAAGGGACTGTTTCATTCATCTCTGTATATTCTGCAATGTTGAACATAGCACCTCCTTCACAGTAACTTTGAATATGTTTTTAGGAAAGCATTTATTCAGAGTCTAACACCAAAATATTCCAGAGAAATTCACTGTAAGGATTATTATGTTTTGTTTTGTTTTCACTAATTGTTCTACCTGTCCTTTATTTTTCTTTCGTTGAATCCAAACTGCTTCAAGGCAAAATTCTTGAGACAGATTAGTTTGGGAAGCACCCTGACATTTTCTATGAATAATATTTGAAGTTTAGGAAAAAAAATATGTATCTTTACATCAAAGTGTAAAAATTGACAAGAATTAATGGTAGCTATAGGAAGATGGGTGTTTAAAGTGTATACCATATAGGTGGCTATTTTGCCTCTCCTCTCTACTGAATTCTCCCTTTCTCCTTTCCACATATTCAATCACTAGGAAAGAGTAGGCCTGGAGTTGTTTCTTTGACTTTAACTGCTAAGATTAATAATGGTGTTTAAAAACTTTATAAGACTATGATCTGTACTTCCAGTTGATGACTGCTTTTGTTACTTTATAAATGAGAAACAGGATGGTTTACATGTTATGTTTAATGTAAAAGAAAAATTAAAAATGATTTCATACTCTGTGTTTTCTTTAACAGAGTAATTAAAATTTTTTCATTGGGGTATAGTTGATTTACACTGTTGTGTTAGTTTCAGGTGTACAGCGAAGTGAATCTGTTTTACACACATACATGCATCCACTCTTTTTTAGATTCTTTTCCCACATAGGCCATTACAGAGTATTGAGTAGAGTTCCCTGTGTTATATAGTAGGTCCTTATTATCTGTTTTTATATAGTAGTGTGTATATGTCAGTTCCAGTCTTCCAATTTATCCCTCTCCTTGTCTCCTTACTCCCTGGTAACTGTAAGTTTATTTTCTACATCTATAAGTCTGTTTCTGTTTCTGTAAGTAAGTTCATTTGTAGCCTTTATTTTTTTAGATTCCACATTTATAAATGAGAAATGGATGCTTTGCATGTTATGTTTGAAAGTGAAAGTGTTACTTGCTCAGTTGTGTTTGACTCTTTGTGACCCCATGGACTGTAGCCCTCCAGACTCCTCTGACCATGGGATTTTCCAGGCGAGAATATTGGAGTGGGTTGCCATTTCCTTCTCCAGGGAATTTTTCCGACCCAGTGATCGAACCTGGGTCTCCTGCATTGCGGGCAGATTTTTTATCGTCTGAGCCACCAGGGATGCCTTCTAAATGATGGAGCTCCAGTCCAGAATACTGGAGTGGGTAGCCATTCCCTTCTCCAGCGGATCTTCCCAACCCAGGGATTGAACCCTGCTCTCCCACATTGCAGACGGATTCTTTGCCAGCTGAGCCACCAGGGAAGCCCAAGAATACTGGAGTGGATAGGCTGTTCCTTCTCACAGATCTTCCCGACACAGGAATCAAACCAGGGTAGATTTATAAATATATATAAATATTGATTCCACATTTATAAATGAGAAATGGATGCTGTGCATGTTTAGTGTTTAAAAAAAACCTTGAAAATAATTTCATACTCTAATTTTGTTCTTTAATAGAGCAGTTTTTTAAATATAAAAATTGGAAGGAGAAAAATGCTAGAAAGGTTTGTAACTAGACTTCTGTTTTCATGGAACATCCCAAAGTAGTGGCTTTCAGTGTGGTCATTTGAAAATAGCATCAACATTTCCTTAAAATTCTTACAACTCCAACATGTTTAAGCTCCATCCCAAAATTATTGTATCATACACTGTGGAGATGTGGCTCAGTGTTCTTTATTTTAGCAAGCTCTTTAGGTGGATCTGATACATAGTAAAGTTTTCAACCACTGCCCTGAAGTATAAAAATTTGATATTTAAATTCCTGACAGAGAAACTTCATAACAGAAAAAGGAACAAATACAACCAATGAGTGAGTCATCTTTGGGAATTTATCATGACAGTGTTAATCTCGCGCATCTGAAAGAATTTACTAATGAAATAAAACATGTACATCTTGTTTCCGGTTACGTGTAGCGCTTCATGTAATATGATAGAAGTGATGCTCTGCTGCTGCTGCTAAGTTGCTTCAGTCGTGTCTGACCCTCAGTGACCCCATGGACTGCAGCCTTCCAGGCTCCTCCGTCCATGGGATTTTCTAGGCAAGAGTACTGAAGTGGGGTGCCATTGCCTTCTTCGAAGTGATGCTCAGATCAGTTCAAAAGCATATATTGGGCAGTTTCTATTTATTCGCCTTAAGAGGACAGATTTTAAGACCTGTATTGACTCATTTATATAGCCAGAGCTGTTATATAATAGCACCGGCCTTGAAAGAAGAGTGTAAATTGATTGTCGTTGTATATATTTGTGTCAAAAAATATAAACCAACATGTGCAAATTTTAGCTTACCCATTCCATCCTGGTTTTCCAGTTAAAACCTACTAAGATCTTTTTCTTTCCATAATTCATCCATATGTGAGTTGGTATGTTTTATTATTAATAGTAATAAATATAGATACCACCTTTTTTACTTTTATGTTCTACCCATTTTTCCTTCCTTGAATGATGCCTTTATTTCCAGATCAGCAAAGATATATTTATTTATGATTTCTTTGTTTTCTAATAGGACTTTTGCTTATTTACATAAAAATTATAGTTAAAGAAGCTGCCTGTGCTTTGACAGTTTTGACATTTTTATTTTCTCAGTCTTGGCTGACTACAGCTTATTTTGTGTATTACATCTAACTGAGACCATTAGAGTCTTGTTGCTGAAACTGTAAGTCATGGTGTTAAATTTCCCTTTGAGGTATAGAGAATAGAACCGTATACTTGAGTGCACTTTGCCTCAAAGGGGTGTAGCCTAAAAGGAGCATAAACGTTAATGTGGTGAATATAACCAGCTTTTTCTGCACAGTATTTCTTTCATTTAAATTTATGTAACTTTTCCTGGAAATTTTATGCTATCCTGAGATATTTTAATATAAAATGTATTTACCTTGATATTTTTAGATATTTTAGTAATGTTACCATTTCATGATCTCTGCTTACCTCACTAACCTTTACTCTTAGTACTTTCTAGTTTGCCTACTAAACGTCTGTTTTGTTGAGCAATTAGTAGTTCTTCAAAAATACTATACTTTCTGACTCTGTTCCCTTTTACATTTTACTATTTTGCTGGTTCAACCCCCACTCTCATCTCTCCTGAGCATTTTTAGTATGTCATAGAACCAGACATGAAACAATGGACTGGTTCCAAAGTTGGAAAGGAGTACATCAAGGCTGTATATTGTCACCCTGGTTGACTGTCACCATGGTTGTCACTTCTATGCAGAGTATATCATTCAAAATTTCAGGCTGGATAAAGCACAAGCTGGAATCAAGGTTGCCAGGAGAAATATCAGTAACCTCAGATACGCAGATGACACCACCCTTACGGCAGAAAGCAAAAAGGAACTAAAGAGCCTCTTGATGAAGGTGAAAGTTCAGTTCAGTTTAGTAACTCAGTCAAGTCCAACTCTTTGTGACCCTATGGACTGCAGCACGCCAGGCTCCCCTGTCCATCAGCAACTCCTGGAGCTTACTCAAACTCATATCCATCAAGTTGGTGATGCCATCCAACCATCTCATCCTCTGTCATCCCCTTCTCCTCCTGCCTTCAATCTTTCCCAGCATCAGGATCTTTTCCAATGAGTCAGTTCTTCGCATGAGGTGGCCAAAGCATTGGAGTTTCAGCTTCAGCATCAGTGCTTCCAATGAATATTCAGCACTGATTTCCTTTAGGATTAACTGGTTGGATCCCTTGCAGTCCAAGGGACTCTCAAGAGTCTTCTCCAACACCACAGTTCAAAAGCATCAATTCTTTGGTGCTCAGCTTTCTTTATAGTCCAACTCTCACATCCATACATGACTCCTGGAAAAACCATAGCTTTGAATAGATGGACCTTTGTCATCAAAGTAATGTCTCTGCTTTTCAATATGCCGTCTAGGTTGGTCATAGCTTTTCTTCCAAGGAGCAAGCGTCTTTTAATTTCATGGCTGCAGTCACCATCTGCAGTGATTTTGGAGCCCAAGAAAATAAAGTCTGTCATTGTTTCCATTGTTTCCCCGTCTATTTGCCATGAAGTGATGGGACCAGATGCCATGATCTTAAATTTTCTGAATGTTGAGTTTTAAGCCAGCTTCTTCACTTTTCTCTTTCACCCTCATCAAGAGGCTCCTTAGTTCTTCCTCACTCTCTGCCATAAGGATGGTGTCATCTGCATATCTGAGGCCACTGACACCTCTCCCAGCAATCTGATCTCCAGCCTGTGCTTCATCCAGCCTGGCATTTTGCATGATGTACTGTGCATATAAGTTAAATAAGCTGGATGACAATATACAGCCTTGAAGGTGAAAGAGGAGAGGAGAGTCCATGGGGTTTCAAAGAGTTTGACACAACTACGTGACTGAACAACAACAGCAGCTAGTTTTTAGATCTCAGCCCAACCATATCTTTGTCTGAGAATCCATTCTTGATCCTTCTCATCTGGATAAGGTCCTCTTTCTGTCTGTTTCTGCGCTTGGCTAACTACTGTCACTGTACTTATCACAGTGTGAAAACTTTATAGTTTCCTTTTTGAATCTTCAGTCTTTTGAAGTAATGGATCATATCTTAATCCATTGTTGTATTACAGTGCTGAGCTCAGAACCCAGTACATTTAATAAAATTGCCCATCAAATGAATGAGGAACAAATACATGAATGAATAATACTGATTGATTTGGGGGGCATTTGTATTTGACTGAAACTCATTCCTGTATTATCAGTTGATATTTGTCATTTTAGATGTGCTAATCCATGCCTGTTACATCTTTGATCCCATGTCTTGTACCTGGTGAATGTTGTTACATAAGTGAATTGGACTTTGGGACTATATTTTGTGTAAAATCATTGTGTACAATGACAGACTTAGATTTAGGCATTTTATAATTAAAGTCTAATCTTCTTAGAGGCCTCTTTCTTTTAAAGATTTGTTGACCTGCCTTGTACCCCATTGGTCTAAGTATTCCTTTTGCATATTTGGGTTCTGTTTGAAGCTATGGGTTCCATTGCATTGTGGATTATTTTGTGACCTAGACAGAGGATTCTTGTTAATATCATATAGTAGTTTCCTCTGAAATTCTGTGTTCTCATATCATTATGGTAGATATTAGACATAATAGTTTTGTAGTTGTTAACTATGATAGTTATCAATGTTATAAAATGTAAACATACACCCTGTTATTCATAACCAACAGGAAGACTTAATAAGTGACTTATAGTCTCTAGCAACTGAAGCAATATTGAATTGATTTGGATTGTTGAACACAAGAAGCATAAAAAGAAAAAGGAGAACCCAGAGTCCAATGTAATTCACTCAGTATATTACAATACTTTGATTTTTAATGATTAATCAGAGAGCACATAGAGATCATTGTTTTTTCTTCAGACTCCTTATTTGTATATTAATCATCTCCTTTGTTGTGTAAGAATAGGAAGATATTTAGGAAGACATGTTTCATATTTATTTCCTTTAATCTTTTTGGATTAGATCTGAATTAGCAGCTAGGAGTTTTTGTTTTCTTCTTAATATCAAACCTTGAAACTTCAAATTCAAGGAAGTGAATTGCTATCTATAAGTGTCGCTTACCAAGAACATTTATTCTTCAAAACTGGAACTAAGATGAAAAGGTGGTAGACTAGGGTGTTAACAAAGAGCAAGTAGAGAGAATAAGTCAAGATTTTGAAGGTATGTTAATTCAGAGTAACATTCTAATATTTTAATGTATTCTGTATGCTATAATCTAGGTACTAGGTACTTTCACTTATGTTACTTTTAAGTTATTTAATCTCAAGTGAAAATTGTAGTTTATTTTGTCATAGGCTCTTCTTTTACATCATTTCAGTGCTTAACTTTCTAGTTTATATATGTTTGCATTTGACATATTGGTTGGTCAAATTTTATTCATTTATATATACACAGCCTTTGTAGTCAGAGAATTCTGAACTTATAATTCATCTCTGTTGTTCAATTTTTAGCTAGGTGAATTACTTATCCTCTGAGCCTTAGTTTCTTCATTCATAAACCAAGAAATTAAACTTCTTGGTTAAAGCTTATTTTGGTTTCAGGCTCCAGAATTCCACTTAACCACAAAATGGAATTGTTTTGTAGGAATACATGGGTATCTTTTGGAACTCACAGTAAAATCAGGAAGCAAGTCAAGACCTCATAAGACTCTAGTAATGGAATTGGAAAGCTGGTAGAAACCCAGACTTTTAATTTCTGTCTCTCTCTCTTTGTGTCTCTCTCTGTCTTTTCCTTATTTATTTTCTCCTTATCTCTGATTTCTGACTCTCTTTGTATATCTGCCTTACTCTTCTCTCTCTTTCCCTGCAGATCAGCTTTCATTGTTTTAGTGTGTATTTAGCCAAACACAGGAGCCTGACAGCTCCTAAATTTGTATAACTTCAGGTTGAGTGACCAACTGAGACTAAATGGTGGCCCTTAGTTTATATACTAAATCTCCAGGAGAAAGAAACTAATTGATCCAGCTTGCGTCAGGGGGCGTGTACCCTATCCAGGCCACTGTGGGTTAAGGAGGGAGGGCTCCATAATACAAACATAGCTGCTCTATAGGTGGTGGCAGGGGTTAGCATTAAAGTGGGTGATAGCTGGTGGCTGTCCACTTAATGGCGCGTACACACAGACCATACACACACACACACATACACACACACACACACACACACACACACACACACATCAGATTCAAAACATGAGTGATTATTTAAAATCGCAAAACATAAGTTAGTAACCAAAGGCTGTGGAATTTCTTAACTGCTTCATTGCTAGGCAGTCTTTGAAGGGAAGGAAGATGAAGAGATGGGCCTAGTGAAGTATTAGTTGCATTGCTCATGCTGTCCCTGTCTGCTTTAACAATATGAAAGTGGAGTAATAAACTCATTGAACTAATAAGTCGTATGTAGGCACTGTCATTGATTGTTTTTAGTGATTAAGATAGTGTCAGTTAGTTTGTTTGTATTCGTTGTGTAAGTAAATGTGTAAACTGGTAGAAATCTAACCTTGAAGGTATTTTTGGCATTTGTGGTGGCAGAGTATAAATCATCTGTCATTCTCAAAACATGCATGTGGCACTGGAGTAAAATTCCTTTAGTTTTCTGGCACTCTAAAAGGACTAGAGACTGTTTTCAAGATATAAGAGAATATTATCCTCTTTGTTCAGAAATATTAAGAAAATAACATCAAGTGATTTCTTTAATCAGGTGGAAAGTTGAAGCAATCTTGATGAATTCACTAAAATGGTTTGCTGTGGTTGAGTATTATGAAACAGTTTTCAGATGTTTGTGTAGCAGGTCTAAAAGTGATCAATTTACAGAACAGGAGGCAGATTATTTCATTAGCTTATATGTTGCTATTATATATGCAGCGAATCTAAGGTAAATCTGCACAAAGGTATGTGGCTTCTATCCCTGGAAAGTCTGATGTAAAGCCTAATTCTTTTTAATTGATAATCTGTCATTTTATGTAGGCTTCCTCGATAGCTCAGTTGGTAAAGAATCTGCCTGCAGTGCAGGAGACCCCAGTTCGATTCCTGGGTTGGGAAGATTCTCTGGAGAAGGGATGGGCTACCCACTCCAGTATTCTTGGGCTTCCCTTGTGGCTCAGCTGGTAAAGAATCCACGTGCAATGCAGGAGACCTGGGTTTGATCCCTGGGTTATGAAGATCCCCCAGAGAAGGGAAAGGCTACCCACTCCAGTGTTCTGGCCGGGAGAATTCTGTGGACTGTATAGTCCATAGGGTCACAAAGAGTCGGACCTGACTGAGGGACTTTCACTTTCACTTATATAAGACTCCAAGAGAGCTTATACATTAGTATAAAGAAGTTCTAAGTTTTAGATGTGATTAAAATAGAAGTTTAGCCCCATATTAAAATAGAATAGAAGATACAAATTCATTATCTAAAATTAATATTTAAAGCTTTAGAAAAAATTATTTATGTTTTTGAATAGATTATCAATCACAGATTTTTTTTTTTCCTCCAGTTAGAAGGTATTTTGGGACTCTTCGGATGTTACATACCCTCAAAATACATGTTACATGTGAGATATCATATGCAGTTTTGACCATGTTAAAGTTTATTGATGAAAGAATTAATATAGAAATGATTTAAATAAAAATTTGTTAATTGGATATTTGTATGAAGGAAATCAGAATATGTAAAGAAAATGGGAATTTGGAGGCTGGAGTAAGCATGCTGCTTATAGCACTTTTCCTTCTCTATTGAAGCTCAAAAATTTAGTTGGTTTGTGAGTAATTATTAATAAACCATTCATTACTTTCTGCATAAAAGGCAAATATAATTCCACCAGGTTTATAAAACAGGTAGCCCTCCCTGAAGTTAAAGGCATATTTATGGTTTTAGGGATCATATAGTTAACTGCAAATCTATCAGCTACAGTAATATGAGCCCAGTGACTCTGTGACTGTGCCTCTGGCTGATAAAGACATTAATGTTGACAAACCATAGCAGCAGCGTCAGTTAGTTGAGGGTTATGGCTCAAGTGCAGTATATCATTTTATGAGAAATATCCCTTTAAACTTTTACTAACAAACTGCCTTAGATTTGAAATGAGGAGAGGCTTTAAGGCAGTTTTCCATCAGAGAAGACAAGCGCAAAATTCCTTGCCAAGTAATCTTTTAGAATTTCTTAAATTGCAGACCTCTGCCCCAAATTATATCCATCATCTGAGGTGTAAAGAGCCTCTTCTGACAGTTTTTGTAAACCATGCTTACGTATTTAATTAAGTCTCATATAAATTCCTATAACTTACAGAATACAAAACATCTAACATTATTTCCTACAAAAATAACTACCGAAGTTTACTTCTGAAACAACTGTTAGAATGGCATATTACCTTTTAATTCAGGCTGTTTATCATAATGATATAGAGTTTCAGTCATTTGGCCTAGTTGGTGTCAAAGACCATGATTTTAAAGAAAGCAGCCACAAGTTGAATCCATGCCCAAAACTGTTAAATTTATATAGAGAGAAATTCTCTTTTATGATTAGAGATAGCATTCTTCATCTTGTATACCTTTAAGTACCTGTCTTATTGATTCCTTACTCTGTCTTTGAACAGTGCCTATTTGAGAGGTGGGTTAAATTTTTCAGGCAAGAAAAGAGAATAAAGTGCTCAAAGCATATATTGTTCCATTGGCCTAGTTCTTTAGTTATCTATTTTTACACTGGGATTATATTTAGGTGTTTTAATGTCATGACATCTGGATTCCCCCAGAACAAGTAGAAAAGAGTAAGTTGGAAGCTTCATTAGAAGTCACAATCATCACTATGCAGTATTGTATCAGTTACTACACAGATCATTGCTGTTCACTGTGAGAGGGGACCTGTGCAAGAGAGTGCACACCAGGAGGCGAGACTCTTGGGGCCGTTTTGTAGGCTGCCTACAATACCTTGTGTCCGACTCTTAGCAACCCCATGGACTGCAGCATGCCAGGCCTCCCTGTCCATCACCAAGTCCCGGAACTTACTCAAACTCATGTCCATTGAGTTGGTGATGCCATCCAACCATCTTATCCTCTGTCATCCCCTTCTTCTCCTGCCTTCAATCTTTCCCAGCTTCAGGGTCTTTTCAAATGAGTCAGTTCTTTACATCAGGTGGCCAAAGGATTGGAGTTTCAGCTTCAACGTCAGTCCTTCCAATGAATATTCAGGACTGATTTCTTTTACAATGGACTGGTTGGATCTCCTTGAAATCCCTTGGACTCTCAAGACTCTGAAGAGTCTTCTTCAACACCACAGTTCAAAAGCATCAATTCTTCAGCACTCAGCTTTCCTTATAGTCCAACTCTCATATCCGTACATGACTACTGGAAAAACCATAGCTTTGACTAGATGGACCTTTGTCAGCAAAGTAATGTCTCTGCTTTTTAATATGCTGTCTAGGTTGGTCATAGCTTTTCTTCCAAGAGAAAGTGTCTTTTAATTTCATGGCTGCAGTCACCACCATCTGTAGTGATTTTGGAGCCCTCCAAAGTAACTTCCGTCACTGTTTTCTATTGTTTCCCCATCTATTTGCCATGAGGTAATGGGACCGGACGCCATGATCTTTGTTTTCTGAATGTTGAGCTTTAAGCCAACTTTTTCACTCTCCTCTTTCACTTTTCATCAAGAGGTTCTTTAGTTCTTCTTCGCCTTGTTCTTTTAGACTTTATAATGTCACCATTGCCTATAGTAATGTATTTCAATTAGAGGATGCTACTGCTGCTAAGTCGCTTCAGTCATGTCGGACTCTGTGTGACCCCATAGACAGCAGCCCACCAGGCTCCCCCGTCCCTGGGATTTTCCAGGCAAGAACACTGGAGTGGGTTGCCATTGCCTTCACCAATGCATGAAAGTGAAAAGAGAAAGTGAAGTCGCTCAGTCGTGTCTGAGTCTTAGCGACCCCATGGACTGCAGCCTTCCAGGCTCCTCCATCCATGGGATTTCCCAGGCAAGAGTACTGGAGTGGGGTGCCATTGCCTTCTCTGGAATTAGAGGATATATGGAAACTATTTATTTTAATAGGTATTAATATTCCTGCTTGTTCTTAAATTTCTACTTAACTTATTTAAAAGCACTCTGTTTCATTTTCTTCCCACATCAGCTCATAGAATATCCTCCCTCTCTTTCATTCCATCTTCCTCTCTCAGTTTTATGGTTTCCTGACCTCAGTAATGGCTGATTTGAAATGATAGCCAAAGGAAGATTCTAGCTGTATATAATATGAAATAGTAGGAAATAGCATAAACATGCAATTGTAAATCTGGATAATTTAAGCTGCTCCCCTTTATAATTATTTATACTTTTTATTAAAACTTCATACTAGAAGCAAAAAACAAAGAGTAAATATTATTAAAGGGATTTAAAAAGTTGCTACGTAACAATGAAGACTGAGGAGTGGCATGTGTAGTTACCATAGTTCCCTTTGGAAATAATGGCTCCTGATTTCCTCAGAACTGATAAGACTCAGCATATGCAAGTCAGACTGCCTTGCCTCAGAAAGATAATGTTCTTCATGGTATCTTAAAACATAATTACTGAAATAAGTAAAATGGAAATAGCAAGGGATAGAAATAATAGCTAAAAATTAAATTACTGACACTGAAGTAAAGCTTGACTCCTATCACAGAGAGTGAAGAAGAAAAAGCAAGAAATTAAAACAGAGAATATAATAGATAATGGAGGTCCAGCAAAGATCCAACATTAAGATAATTGCATGAAGTAGAGAATGGAAAATGTGGAGGAGAAAAATTATTCAAAGATAAAATAAAGTTTTCTCTGAGAAGAATTACCAATTGAATCCTCAAGTCAAAATGATATTTCGAGTCCTAGGGATTTTGAGTGCTTGGCATACCTAGGTTAATTGATAGAACTTTGGTATTTCTCCAGGTATTCAGAAAAAAAGGGCGTATCATTTCAGAGGAGAAGGGCAGAATAAGACTCTTAGTAAACCTCTTCTCAGGAACAGCCAGTACCAGAGATCAATGTAGCAATAGCTGAACACTTCTGAAATAAAGAGGATGTGATCCAGAAATATGTTCCTAGCCAGGATACCATTCATTTATAAAGTCAGCAGGCAGACATACCCAAATACTCATGAGTCCCTCTTGGGAAAAAAAAAAAAAAATCTCTTAATATGAAATCCAGCCTATTAAAAGGTAAAACAAATTGGTAACAAGATTGGCAGTGACTCTATTTAATATGAAATATAAGACATTTATGCAGTTTATGATTGTGGATCTGATATAAAGTTTGACTGTGAAAAATAACATGCCAACAAAATTTTGTTTTGATAGGATGTATGAATATTCTCATATTTTAGTTATAACATCTAAAATTTTAAGTATACTTATAAAGATATTATTCTACAAATATTTTCATATTTTTTAACCTTAAAGCTTTTAGAAAATATCCATTTGAAATTGAGGAATTCATATATTTTCACCAACATGTTTCTGTTAAATTCAGATAAGATTAAATGTATTATATTTTAAAAGCACAGACAGTATCATCCAATTTTTATGAAAGCTTTTAAAATCTGTTTTCATATGGGCATTAAAATGGCTAGAATTATGTTAATGTAAATGTTAGCTTATTTTAACTTTCTGTGTAATTGTATTTGAGGTATCTCTTTTCATACTTCTTTTTAAATCACTTTAATCCTTTCAAAGAGTGTGTACTTTTATAAAAATTATTAATTATTTTGCCCCATCCAGTGCTTTATATTCTCCTATGTGTCATGTACTCCAGCCATATAAAATTATTTCCACATTTTCTTGAATAGAGTGTGGTCTTTCATACAGCTCTTCCTTCTGCTTGAGGTAACTTTCCCTTCCTTCATCATCCAAAATCCTTAATGTTTAGAATGGATTGGATATGGCTGCTCTCTTTTAAGTTCTTAGCTACATCAGACGTTCTCTCTTCTTGCTCTAGTCCAAACTCTTATATCCAAATCATAACTGTTATTGTATAATATAATTCATATTTCAGAGTTTGTGTCTGACTCTTCCACCTGGTTGTGAACTTCGTAAGTATAGTAGATGTTTCTGATTTGTGTTTGTGTCCTCCTGTCATGTAACAAGCACTAAATTGTTTTTTGATTGAGCTATGATTCTTGCTCCTACAGAGATCATATTATCAGATTTTCTTTCTTTCCTTTCTTTCCCTCCTTTTTATCTTTCTCCAACATTTCTTTCACTCTGTTTCTCTTTCCCTCATTCTGTTTTTTTTTTTTTTTTCTTCATCAGTGATATATAGAAGACAAGAAATTTAAGTAGTAGGTGTTTGCCAGACAGAAGAGAGTCCAGGTGTTTTACAGATGAACCATAGACACAGTAAAATGTTCAAATACTACAAAGGGGTATACACTGGCAAATAATTTTCCACACCAACTCAGCCTCCAACTCCTGGATTCTCCTTCCCTTTGTGTATCCGTTCAGAGATACCTCCCTGTCTGGGAGGAAAGAAACAAATACATGACACACCAATGTATTACTTCTCTGGTTAGAATGATCTTCTAGCTGTGTGTTTGGTGTTTGAGAGCTCTGCCTACTTGATTTTGTCCTTATGAGTTCATATTTTTTTTCTTTATGACTGTATAGAAATCACTTTGTTGACCATGAGTTCACAGGTAGAAAATGTGATATTTTAATAGCCACTTAAAACATGAAAAACATTAATTCTAAGACTCTGGAATTGGGAATGACTTTGCAATGAGTCTCTTCAACCCAACAAAGCCAATTCGTTCTTCACATGGGATAAAAAGAGACAGGAAGGGGGCAGAGTTTGTGCCTTTGATGAAGTCTGAACACCTTGACCTATCTCATATCTTAGCTTCATGGGGCCATAAAATAGATGCCATTGGGAAAATCCCTTTAAGTGTCTCTCTCTCTCTCTTTCCTCTTCAGCAAACACTGCTGCTGCTGCTGCTAAGTCGCCTCAGTCGTGTCCGACTCTGTGCGACCCAATGGATGGCAGCCCACCAGGCTCCCCCGTCCCCGAGGTTCTCCAGGCAAGAACACTGGAGTGGGTTGCCATTTCCTTCTCCAATGCATGAAAGTGAAAAGTGAAAGTTAAGTCGCTCAGTCGTGTCCGACTCCTAGCAACCCCATGGACTGCAGTCTTCCAGGCTCCTCCGTCCATGGGATTTTCCAGGCAAGAGTACTGGAGTAGGGTGCCATTGCCTTCTCCGAAGCAAACACTGGGGAATACTTATAATTGAAATGGTTTCATTACCTAGAGAGCAACATACTGGCACCCAGTATGCTCACTTGTCTATTTCCTAAGTGTGGATTGGTGTCCAGAATATATTAGGCATATGAAGAACTTACAGTTCTTTTGTGAAACCTGTAATTTTTCCTCCGGAGAAAAGGTTTCAAGACACTACCATGTAACTATAGGGTTCAATACCTCAGTGAAATCCTACTTAAGATGTTGTTTTCTTAGTTTCCTGGTATTTGTTGGAAATAGATTTCATACGTCAGGCTGGAATTTATATGCCTGAGGGCAAAGGATAGTAATCTTTCACCTCCTTCTGCCACTCCATCTGCCTTGATAAAAATCTCTGTGGGAAGAAGTGTTGTTAGTGCTATATTTTGGGAATTTGACACATTTGTAATTTCATTGGAGGGGAAAAACAAACAAAAGCATTTCAGTATTGACTTGGAAAAATGTCACATCCTGCAGCTTGGGTTATTTTATCTATGTTTTGTTAATACACATGCTTGCGTGCGCACACACACACAAATACACACACGCATATTTAGCACATCGGTTCAGTTGAGTTCAGTCACTCACTCATGTCTGACTCTTTGTGACCCCATGAACCGCAGCATGCCAGGCCTCCCTGTCCATCACCAACTCCTGGAGTCCACCCAAACCCATGTCCATCGAGTTGGTGATGCCATCCAACCATCATCCATCTTAACCTCTGTCGTCCCCTTCTCCTCCTGCCCTCAATCTTTCCCAGCATCAGGGTCTTCTCAAATGAGTCAGCTCTTCGCATCAGGTGGCCAAAGTATTAGAGTTTAGGCTTCAATATCAGTCCTTCCAATGAACACCCAGGACTGATCTCCTTTAGGATGGACTGGTTGGATTTCCTTGCAGTCCAAGGGACTCTCAAGAGTCTTCTCCAACACCACAGTTCAAAAGCATCAATTCTTTGGCGCTCAGCCTTCCTCACAGTCCAACTCTCACATCCATACATGACCACTGGAAAAACCATGGCCTTGACTAGACAGACCTTTGTTGACAAAGTATTGTCTCTGCTTTTCAATATACTGTCTAGGTTGGTCATAACTTTCCTTCCAAGGAGTAAGCGTCTTTTAATTTCATTGCTGCAATCACCATCTGCCATGATTTTGGACGGAGAAGACAATGGCAACCCACTCCAATACTCTTGCTTGGCAAATCTCATGGATGGAGGAGCCTGGTAGGCTGCAGTCCATGGGGTTGCTAGGAGTCGGACACGACTGAGCGACTTAACTTTCACTTTCACTTTCATGCATTGGAGAAGGAAATGGCAACCCACTCTAGTGTTCTTGCCTGGAGAATCCCAGGGACGGGGGAGCCTGGTGGGCTGCCATCTCTGGGGTTGCACAGAGTCGGACACGACTGAAGTGACTTAGCAGCAGCAGCAGCAGCAGTGATTTTGGAGCCCAGAAAAATAAAGTCAGCCACTGTTTCCACTGTTTCCCCATCTGTTTGCCATGAAGTGATGGGACCGGATGCCATGATCTTAGTTTTCTTAATGTTGAGCTTTAAGCCAACATTTTCACTCTCCTCTTTCACTTTCATCAAAAGGCTCTTTAGTTCCTCTTCACTTTCTGCCATAAGAGTGGTATCTGCATATCTGAGGTTATTGATATTTCTCCCAGCAGTCTTGACTCCAGCTTGTGCTTCCTCCAGCCCAGCATTTCTAATGTTGTACTCTGCATAGAAGTTAAATAAGCAGGGTTACAATATACAGCCTTGACGTACTCCTTTTCCTATTTGGAACCAGTCTGTTGTTCCATGTCCAGTTCTAACTGTTGCTTCCTGACCGGCATACAGATTTCTCATAGAGGCAGGTCAGGTTGTCTGGTATTCCCAGCTCTTTCAGAATTTTCCACAGTTTATTGTGATCCACATAATCAAAGGCTTTGGCATAGTCAGTAAATCAGAGATAGATATTTTTCTGGAACTCTCTTGCTTTTTTGGTGATCCAGCGGATGTTTGCAATTTGATCTCTGGTTCCTCTGCCCTTTCTAAAACCAGCTTGAACATCTGGAAGTTCACGGTTCACGTATTGCTGAAGCCTGGCTTGGAGAATTTTAAGGATCACTTTACTAGGGTGTGAGACGAGTGCAATTGTGTGGTAGTTTGAGCATTCTTTGGCATTGCCTTTCTTTGGGATTGGAATGAAAACTGACCTTTTCCAGTCCTGTGGCCACTGCTGAGTTTTCCAAATTTGCTGGCATATTGAGTGCAGCACTTTCACAGCATCATCTTTCAGAATTTGGAATAGCTCAACTGGAATTCCATCACCTCCACTAGCTTTATTTGTAGTGATGCTTTTTAAGGCCTACTTGACTTCACATTCCAGGATGTCTGGCTCTAGGTCAGTGATCACACTATTTAGCACTCACACACACACTGTTTAGCACATAGTGTAATACAATAAATAATGGAAGAAAATATACAGTACTTTGTTGATACCTGAAAACAAAGCCTAGGGCATAAGATGAATTGTTCCTTCATAAGATTAGTTGTGTGAATACATTTGAGTGTAGTATTAGTTGAAAATTTCCCATTTCAATATGAAAAAATTCAAATTTCTTTTACCTTTGAACTTGATATTAGTAGTCTGTGGCCTATCACTGTCTTTGATGAAAGTCCAAAAAAAAGTGTTTATTTAGTTCAGATTTAGATTGAAGTTTCTAAGAACATGAAAGTGGCATACGATTCTACCTCTGAAAGCTTAAAATGCATTATGTCTTAGCGGACAAGGCAGGGCAGTATACAAGAAAAACCCAAAAGCCCTGAAAGGGTTAACACTCAGTTGTTGATAATGTTTACCTCGCTGGGGTGTTGTATAGCTTCCTTAGCACTAGCAAAGCAATTTAATGCCGCTGGATGAAAGACAGTTAAGTTATTAAAGGTTTGGTAGTGCTGTTATGATGGTGATGTTGCAAACCAGTCATCATTTTTTCATTGGTGACGTGGAGGGAAGCTGAGATATAGAGTGGTTTGAGTCTAGAATGCTTTATGAAGTAGGTCTCATCTTTAATATATCAGCTGAAAATCAGTTGTTGCCTTTCTCTTAAACTATTCTGGTGTGTAACCAAGACAAATGTGTACTTTTAAAGCGGACTTTTGTGGTGTGTGTGTTGCAGGGAGGGGGGTTGTGTAACCCAGTAGCAGTGTATTTTACAGATACAGTTAACAGTGCAAACAAGTCTTAGATTAATTGTAACAATTCTTTACATGACTTGGTTGTGACTAAAAAGGTGTAAAATCCATTGCAAGATATAATAAAAAAATTTTAACTGGAAATAAACAAAGGTCATTACTTCTAGATCTCACCTCCTAGTTCTTCAGGAAATTTCCAGTTGCTTATTAACTGAGGGATTAATTATGGGAGCTTTTCTGCAGCTTTGTGCATTTGCAGCCATATGTGCAGTAGATGTTTTGCCAGCTCCATTCTTAAAATAGACACTGAATGCCTTTGGATCTATCTGAGGCTTTTTCACTTTGGTTTTGTGTCATCATTGTTTCTTTGCTGAAAAATTGTTCACAAAAAATGATTGTGTGAGTGTGACTTGAAGTAAAGTATACATTTATAATTTATGGATAGAAGAATGATTGGGTTCCCTTTATTCTAGCAATGGCTTCTGATAGGAACGTGATTGTTTTCTTTTAGAGAATGAATACACAAGTGATGAGGTCTTCATTAATTATCAAAGACAAAGATCTGTTCAAACTTCAGCCTTTGGTGGAAAGCAAAGAAAGACTCTGCTAGAGGATGAACTTGCATTTGGAAAATGTCATTGTTTCATGCAGGTAGCCTAGTTCTGTCTTAATAATGAGGGCTTCCCTGGTGGCTCAGTGGTAAAGAATATGTCTACCAATGCAGGAGATTCAAGTTCGATCCCTGGTTTGGGAATATCCCCTGGAGGAGGAAATTCCACTCCAGTATTCATGCCTGGGAAATCCATGGACAAAGGATCCTGGCAGACTCCAATTCATGGGGTTGCAAAAAGAGACACGACTGACTTAGTGACTTAACACCGACAGTTTCTAGTAATGATACTAGTGGAAGTTTGCAGACTATGTTAATCACCTTTTCCTCTAAAATAATCCATGTGGACCTGCCATTCAGTGATTTACTACAATTTTGTTTGAACCTGAGTGGGTTATTAGCAATGGAAATAACATATTTTATGTATTTGTGTCTTTTTTAGGGGGAGGAGAAACTTGTTGGGAAACTATCTCCAGTCATTCTTTAATGCATCATTCATTTGATAGCCATTTTTTGAGCATTTACTATAGGTCAGCACTTGGGCTGGGTCATGACATGTTTATTCATAGGATATGGATATGATATGGTAGCTGCTGTCTGAGTGGAGAATTATCATTTGTGGATGTATTGGGTGTTTTGCACTTGTTCCTTCCCAAGATCCCTCCCTTCTCCACCTCCCTTCCTTTTTCTTTCAAAGCAACAGATAATATTTGTGGTTATTTTATTAATATGTTTCACCTGATACTGTAGCATATCTTCACTGAGTCTTCCAGAAATTCCTTAGCAATGATAAGATGGTTACTGTTTTATAAAGTGCTTTTTGTTTTCAAACAACATATTTACTTTGTCCTTGTATGTGTCGTAAAGTATCAGTGTACTGTAATATCATCTGGGCTATATAAACTTAATAACAGTGGAATACCAGGCCACCTTACCTGTGAAAGTGTAAGTCGCTCAGTTGTGTCCGACTATTTGCAGCCCCTAGGCCAGAATACTCAGAGAAAGAAATGGCACCCTACTCCAGTACTCTTGCCTGGAAAATCCCATGGACAGAGGAGCCTGGTAGGCTGCAGTCCATGGGGTCGCTAGAGTTGGACACGACTGAGCGACTTCACTTTCACTTTTCACTTTCATGCATTGGAGAAGGAAATGGCAACCCACTCCAGTGTTCTTGTCTGGAGAATCCCAGGGACGGGGGAGCCTGGTGGGCTGCCGTCTATGGGATCACACAGAGTCGGACACGACTGAAGCAACTTAGCAGCAGCAGCAGCAGGCCAGAATACTGGAGTGGGTAGCCTTTCCCTTTCCCAGGGGATCTTCCCAACCCAGGGATCGAACCCAGGCCTCCCACATTGCAGGCAGATTCTTTACCAGCTGAGCCACAAGGGAAGCCCACCTTACCTGAACGCAGGAACATATATGCTGGTCAAGAAACAGGAGTTAGAACCAGACGTGGAACCCTGGACTGGTTCAAAATTGGGAAGGGAGTACATCAAGGCTATATTGTCACTCTGCTTATTTAACTTATACGTAGAGTATATCATGTGAAATGCAGGGCTGGATGAATCATAAGCTGGAATGAAGATTTATATTGCTGCGAGAAATATCAGTAACCTCAGATATGCAGATGACACCACTCTAATGGCAGAAAGCAAAGAGGAATTAAAGAGCCTCTTGTTGAAGATGAAAGAGGAGAGTGAAAAAGCTGGCTTAACCAGAAAGAAAAACACCAATACAGTATACTAACGCATATATATGGAATTTAGAAAGATGGTAACCCTAACCCTGTATACAGGACAGCAAAAGAGACACTGATGTATAGAACAGTCTTTTGGACTCTGTGGGAGAGGGAGAGGGTGGGAAGATTTGGGAGAATGGCATTGAAATATGTATAATATATATGAAACGAGTCGCCAGTCCAGGTTCGATGCACGATACTGGATACTTGGGGCTGGTGCACTGGGATGACCCAGAGGAATGGGGAGGGAGGAGGGAAGAGGGTTCAGGATGGGGAACACATGTATACCTGTGGCGGATTCATTTTGATATATGGCAAAACCAATACAATATTGTAAAGTTAAAAAATAAAATAAAATTTAAAAAAAAAAGAAAGAAGGGCAGGGAAAAATGCAAAAAAGAGCATGTACAAGTGAAGAGTGAAGACTTTAGAAATTCTGTGTGTTGGTATGCATGTGTAAAAAAAAAAAAAGAAAGAAAAAGCTGGCTTAAAACTCGACATTCAAAAAACTAAGATCAGGGCATCCAGTCCATCACTTCATGACGAATTGATGGAGAAACAATGAAAACAGTGACAGACTTTATTTCCTTGGACTCCAAAATCACTGTGGATGGTGACTGCAGCCATGAAATTAAAAGATACTTGCTCCTTGGAAGAAAAGCTGTGGTAAACCTAGACAGCATATTAAAAAGCAGAGCCATCATTTTGCCTACAAAGGTCCATCTAGTCAAAGCTATGGTTTTCCCAGGAGTCATGTACATATGTGAGAGCTGGACCATAAAGAAGGCTGAGTCCTGAAAAATTGATGCTTTCAAACTGTGGTACTAGAGAAGACTCTTGAGAGTCCCTTGGACTGCAAGGAGATCAAACCAGTAAATCCTAAAGGAAATCAACCCTGAATAGTCATCTGAAGGACTGATGGTGAAGCTTCAATCCTTGGCCAGCTGATGTGAAGAGCAAACTCATTGGAAAAGACCCTGATTCTGGGAAAGATTGTGGACAAGAGGAGAAGAGGGTGATAAAGGATGATAAAGGTGGGATGGCATCATCAACCCAGTGGACATGAGTATGCACAAACTCAGGGAGATGTTGAAGAACAGGGAAGCCTGGCATGCTGCTGTCCACGGGGTCACAAAGAGCTGGACATGACTGAGCAACTGAACATCAATAACAAACAATGGAAATGAAGTTTGCAAAATAAACTGACAAATTGCTGATCTCAAATCTAATCTTTGTCAGTAGAATTGCAATTAATTTCTGTTCCACTTAGATTGTGTTGATTTTTTTTGACCTTTGAAATGGTTATTTTTTAACTTAGCTTAAATAAATATACACAGAGATGATTCCATGTAAATGCATATGTAAAATGGAAAGGTATAATTTTGATGTGGTATGATTTTTAACTATAGATCTATATTAGGTAAATCACAATTTTTACTTGGTGTGAGTATGCATGAAGGTTAAATGTACTTATTAGTCATTGCTTTGACAGCAGCATTGTTCAATCAGAATTCTTGATACTGGTGTATAATTTTTATAGAATTCTTTCCAGAGCTATTAATTCACTTGCAGCAGCTATCAAGGCTGGTATTCTGGGGAAGGATTGTATTCCTTTCTTCATGTGATAGGCTATTTTAATGTGACCAAAATTTTTAAAAGCCACCCTTCTTTCATATTCCTTCAGATTTTCCTTGGAGACTATGGTGTGAGTGTGCAGAATAGCTAGGGAAGTTACTAAATCTTACTTACTATCTTGATAGTTTTCAGCTAATGTCTTCAAAATAGCATATTAAGAAACCAGATAAGAAACTACACAATTCTTTGAAGACTTACAATATTCTTTTTAAAAAAGTAGATCATAGCTTAAAATTTGTGAAAATTTCTCTCATAGGACTTACTATATTCTAGTTTATTGAGTTTTCCAAGCAGGGTCCTGTATAAACACTTAGTTTAATATGGAGAATTTTATTTTATTTTATTTTTAATTTTATTTTATTTTTAAACTTTACAATATTGTATTGGTTTTGCCAAATATCGAAATGAATCCACCACAGGTATACATGTGTTCCCCATCCTGAACCCTCCTCCCTCCTCCCTCCCCATACCATCCCTCTGGGTCATCCCAGTGCACCAGCCCCAAGCATCCAGTATTGTGCATCGAACCTGGACTGGCGACTCGTTTCATACATGATATTATACATGTTTCAATGTCATTCTCTGAAAATCTTCCCACCCTCTCCCTCTCCCACAGAGTCCATAAGACTGTTCTATACATCAGTGTCTCTTTTGCTGTCTCGTATACAGGGTTATTGTTACCAACTTTCTAAATTCCATATATATGCGTTAGTATACTGTATTGGTGTTTTTCTTTCTGGCTTACTTCACTCTGTATAATAGGCTCCAGTTTCATCCACCTCATTAGAACTGATTCAAATGTATTCTTTTTAATGGCTGAGTAATACTCCATTGTGTATATGTACCATAGCTTTCTTATCCATTCATCTGCTGATGGACATCTAGGTTGCTTCCATGTCCTGGCTATTATAAACAGTGCTGCGATGAACATTGGGATACACGTGTCTCTTTCCCTTCTGGTTTCCTCAGTGTGTATGCCCAGCAGTGGGATTTCTGGATCATAAGGCAGTTCTATTTCTAGTTTTTTAAGGAATCTCCACACTGTTCTCCATAGTGGCTGTACTAGTTTGCATTCCCACCAACAGTGTAAGAGGGTTCCCTTTTCTTGATATGGAGAATTTTATTACTACTTTTCTTTTTAAAGATCAGTCTTTCTAGTTATCGCAGCAGCTGAATTCGTATGACAAAACTTCATATTCTTTATAATCTTTATAAAATTTTAGGAAGGTACTATAAAGATATTCCATAATAGTATGTGCTGTTCTACAGTAGGACATGGTAAAAATGTTAATAGGTAACATTTATTGAGCCCCCACTATTTTGAAGCATTTCTTCTTCAACATGAGTCTTTGTGGTGTGATTGTTATTTTCATAGTGCAGATAGGGAAATTATTATAAATATTATGGTTATTTAAGGAAATTACTATAAATGTATTAATAACCTTTCTAAGGTTAAATAACTTGTTTAGAGTCCCATAGCTAGTAGGACCCTGATCAAAGGCCTTCTTCCTCTAGAACCTATTGTTTTAACCTTTGTACAGCTACCCTAACCAGCAGTTAAGAAGACACTGATACAAATGATCTTTACAGTGAGGGTGATAAATTAATCTAAATTATTCACACTGACTAGAATGTTATATATCCCAGAGTGGCTTGGCTTGGAGTAAAGGACATGCTTTAACCAAAGTTTTCTTTGGCGGCCTAGAGACTCTTTGTCTATATTTTAAAGCAACTGAGGATAATTAGCTCTACCATCACTGCCCTACCTGGACAAATATATCCTGGTAACATTGAGATGGATATTTATAGCTTATGCCATCTCACAGTGAATTTGTCCTTCGTGTATTTTGATTTATTCTGTTAACTAACAGAAGGGAAGAATAACAGAAGCTTGGATTCCGGTTCTGGCTACACCGCTTATTAACTTTGGAACCTTGAACAAAGTTGCTTAACCTCTCTGAACCTCACTTTCATAGCTATAAGGATACCTCTTTTTTCTTGATTGTTCTGAGTTGCTGTAAACGAAATAGTTTTGTTAAATGTTAATCATAGTACCTTGAAAATAATGAGAGTACCATATATGATAATAGCTATTATTTTCATTATTGATGTAGAAGAAGAGTAGGGAGTAAATTTAAAAAACAACAACAGAACTTGCTTTGCAAAGTTGAGTGTTTTGGAAACCAGCAGTTCAGTGATAAGTGTTAAGATGGACTAATGAAACCTACCCTTACTTTAAAAACATTACAGTCCTGGAGATCAAGGTTTTTTAGTGCAAACTGCATATTCTCTTTGCTTCGTGTTTGCAATAAGCTTTTCTCTGCCCAAAGAAGCAAATAAACAGAAGCCCCCAAATATTATAGTCCTTGCAATCTGTCAATTTGTTTAATTTAAAAGAGTTCTAAGTATACATGTTTATATCTTTAGATGTGTCTCTGTGCATGTATGTGTGTGTGCGTGTTTGAAAAAGAGTATATGTATGCATTTGTTTAAATCTAGACTAGTTTGTTTGGTTAGTGGTCTTATCCTTAGTTTACTTAGAATTTTAGTAAAAATTTACAGATATCTTAAGAATTTTTGAACTTTTTTTAAACAAGCCATTTAATATGAAAACTTAATTTTTGCCTAAGCCTAGTTTCCCACCTTATAAATGGAAAATAAGCAAAAACAGAACCAGTCATCAGCAAAAAGAGAAAAATATATGTTTTCAGAATATGGCATCTACTCTATATCAGGAATATAATTTTTCTGAAAAAGTTAGAGGAGAGGAGAAAAGAGAAAACCTAAACTCACTGAGAATTATTTGTGTTTTTACCCTCCTTTCCATGCATACTTTTAAGTGGTTCAACTCTGCCTTTTCTTAAAGCATTTTTTAAAAATTGGAGGTATGCCTGAAAAGGAGACAAAAGTATTCTTTGGGAAATGTGTTTTCCAAAATGAGTGTTTTCTAAGATGTTCTAAATTTTTACTCATCCTCAGAAATGGCTGGTAATGGGTTATCAGCAAGCTATTCAAGTTTGTGCCCTTGTTGTATAATGACCTTACCACTGTGTTAGAGGGAGCATCTGCTTAGAAGGATTTGGGGATATGTTCCTGGGCCAGACATCCAGAGATACTCTGTGGTTTGCAAGGTTTTCAGTGTTTTGTTATATGGGTTCTGTTTCACTTACTGAGCTAGTAATAACAGTATTATCATTTTATCCTTTGAATCTGACAAATCTAAAAGATTTGCAGTAGATTTGAACTGGCAGACAACCATGGTCTTTGCATTTCTTAATATTGTCATTCACTGCTTTCTTAATTTATAAGAAGAGTGTTCCAATAATAGTTTATTTTAGTGGGCCTGCTTGATACATAAACTCTGACAAAAATTCAATAATCTGCTGTAAATGCAGTGCCCAGAAAATATTCTCACCAGACCCTTGCCCTTTTGAGAATATGAGGTAAATTAGCTGTTACTATTGAGAAATGTTGAAATGTAGAAATTTATCCAAAACCCAATAAACATTAAAAGTAGAATAACTTGATAACTGATAACCATGGTAGAACCATGGTCTCTTCATATTTTCTGTTTCTTCCTGGTTCAGTCTTGGAAGGTTGTTCTTTTAAGCATTTATCTATTTCTTCTAGGTTGTTCATTTTATTGGCATATGGTTGTTTGTAATAATCTCATATGATCCTTTGTATTTCCGTAGTGTCCATTGTAACTTCTCCTTTTTCACTTCTAGTTTTATTGATTTGGATCCTCTCTTTTTTTTCTTGATGAGTCTGACTAAACATTTATCAATTTTGTTTATCTTCTCAAAGAACTAGCTTTTAGTTTCATTGATCTTTGCTGTTGTTTTCATCTCTATTTCATTTATTTCTTCTATGATCTTTATAATTTCTTTCCTTTTCCTAACTTTGGGTTTTGTTTGTTTTCTTTCTCTAGTTGCTTTAGGTGTAAGGATAGGTTGTTTGAGATTTTCTTATTTCTTGAGGTAGGATTATATTGGTATAAACTTCACCTTTAGAATTGCTTTTGCTGTGCCCCATAGATTTTGACTTCCCTGGTGGCTCAGACAGTAAAGCATCTGCCTACAATGCAGGAGACGGGGGTTTGACCCCTGGGTGGGGAAGATCCTCTGGAGAAGGAAATGGCAACCCACTCCAGTTCTCTTGCCTGGAAAATCCCATGGATGGAGGAGCCTGGTAGGCTACAGTCCATGGGGTCATGAAGAATCGGACACGACTGAGCGACTTCACTTCACCTCATAGATTTTGAATTGTGTTTTCATTGTCATTTGTTTCTAGGTATTTTTTATTTCCTCTTTGATTTCTTCTATGATCTCTTGATTGTTTGGTAGCATATTATTTAGTCTCCATGTGTTTGTGGTTTTTCTTTTCCCCTGTAACTGATTTCTAATTTCTTAGTGCTATGGTCAGAAAAGATGCTTGATACGGTTTTAGTTTTCTTAAATTTACTGAGGCTTGATTTATGACCCAAAATGTGATCTATCCTGGAGAATGTTCCATGTGTATTTGAGAAGAAAGTGTATTCTGCTGCTTTCCTATTGAATGTCCTATAAGTATTAGTTAAGTCTCTCTAGTCTAATATGTCATTTAAGGCTTGTATTTTCGTATTAATTTTCTGTCTGATTTGTCTGTTGGTATAGATAAGGTGTTAAAGTCCCCCACTATTATTGTGTCACTGTCAGTTTCCCCTTTTATGGCTGTTAGCACTTGCCTTATATATTAAGGTATGCCTCTGTTGGGTGGAAGTATTAAGTCACTTAGTCGTGTCTGACTCTTTGTGACCCCATGGACTGTAGCTGCCAGGCTTCTCTGTCCATGGAATTCTCCAGGCAAGAATACTAGAGTGGGTTGCCATTCCTTTCTCCAGGGGATCTTCCCCATCCAGGAATCAAACCCAGGTCTCCTGCATTGCAGGCAGATTCTTTACCATCTGAGCCACCAGGGAAGTCCTGTGTTGGGTGCATATATATTTACAGTTGTTATGTCATGTTCTTGGATTTATCCTTTGATCATTATGTAGTATCCTTTCTTGTCTTTTGTAACGGTCATTATTTTAAAATCTATTTTTTTCTGATACAAGTATTGCTACTCCACTGTCTTCTGATTTTCTTTTGCATGGAATATCTTTTCCACCCCCTCAATTTACCTGATTTGTAAATCTTACCCAAAATTCTTTGTGTTAACAAGGATACTTTTCTCATATTTGAAGTGAGCAGGGACAACTGTCAGTCTAGATTGTTCTGTTTTTGGCTTCTGGATAATGAAACCATGGTCTAATTTACACTTTCTATTTCACTTGTCAAAATAAACATCGACACAGATTTCCTTGGAGAATTGAGCCTAAGACCTACTTAATGTTGATATCACAGTATCTTAGAGCGGAATTTCAATCCAGATTTTCCCATGTGATTATTCTGTTAAAACTGATGTCGTTGCTTGACCCTTCTACCAATCCTTGGGTTCCATTTACATTTTTACATACTCTGTAAAATGAATAAGCATAACCAATGAATAAGCATAACCACAAGCAGCAGTTCATTTGAATAAAATAATATTTTCTCTCAATAGATAGATGTCTTCCATTTATCTAATTTGACAAAGCTTGACATTTGAATAAATGTATTTATTTTTTGTGGTTTTTCTGGAAACATTTTAGTCCCATTAGTGCCTGTTTAACTAACTAACTGAAAAAACCAACAGACAAATTTAAAAAAATGAGCATATGTGAATTACTGAGTATAATTCTAATTTTCAGCCAGTTTAGTTCATATTTATAAATGGTCCAACTTTATAGTATCCTAGTAGTTTATTGGCAAGATGCCAAAAATATAGATTATAGATTGCTTTTTAAAATAATTCTTTTTATTGGGTGAAATGATCTGATCTTAGCAGTTCTAGTCTTCCATGGCAATGACAAAGTTTAGGCAGATGATGAACAACTATGTTAGTTAATCTTGTCTAAATAAAAGATATTTTACTTGATATTTTTACAGCAATATTCTTTTTTTTCTTTTTAAAATTGTAATTATATATTTGTATATATAGTTTAGTATAGTTGATTTACAAAGTTGTATTAATTTCAGGTATACAGCAAAGTGATTCAGTTATATATATATATGTGTGTGTGTGTGTAAAATGAGTGTGTGTGTGTGTGTGTGTGTGTATGGAGAAGGAAATGGCAACCCATTCCAGGACTCTTGCATGGAGAATGCCATGGACAGAGGAGCCTGGTAGGCTACAGTCCATGTGATCATAAAGAGTCGGACAAGACTGAGTGACTGACACATACACAAAAACATATATATGTATATCATATACACGTATATGTATGTATATATTATATTCATTTATATCATTTTTTTAGATTCCACATATAAGTGATATCATATATTTGTCTTCATTTTACTTACTTCACTCTGCATGACAATCTCTAGGTCCATCCACATTTCTATAAATTGCATATATATATATGCATATATATATTATATAATATGTATATAATATATATATATTCTTTTTCAGATTCTTTTCCATTATAGGTTATTACAAGATATTGAATATAATTCCCTGTGCTATACAGTAAGCCCTTATTTTTTCTCAGTTTTCTTTAACATAGTAGGTATATGTTAAATCCAAACTCTGAATTTATCGCTACCTCCTGCTCCCCTTTGAGAGCCATAAATAGGTTTTTTTATGTCTGTGAGTCTTTTTCTGTTTTGTAAATAAGTTCATTTATATCATTTTTTTGGATTCCATATATAAGTGATATCATATATTTGTCTTCATTTTACTTACTTCACTCTGCATGACAGTCTCTAGGTCCATCCACATTTCTACAAATGGCATACTTCCGTTTCTTTTTGTGACTGGGTAATATTCCTTTGTATATATGTACCACATCTTCTTTGTCCATTCATCTGTCTGTGGACATTTAGGTTGGTTCCATGTGCTGGCTTTAGTAAACAGTGCTGCTGTGAACATTGGGGTGCATGTATCTTTTAGAATTAGAATTTTCTCTGGATAAATGCCCAAGAGTGGGATTGCTGGATCACATGGTAACTCTATCTGTAGTTTTTCAAGGAACCTCTGTATCGTTTTCTGTGGTGCCTGCACTGGTTTACATTCCCACCAATAGTATGTGACACTTCCTTTTTCTCCACATCCTTCGCAGCGTTTATTATTTGTAGACTTTCTGATAATGTCCATTCTGACCTGTGTGAGATGATATATACCTCATTGTAGTTTTGATTTGTATTCTCTAATAATCAGTGATTTTGAAGCATCTTTTTATTTACCCGTTGGACATCTACAAGCCAAAGAGAGAGGCCTTAGATGAAACTACACCTGTCAACACCTTGATTTTGAACTTTTAGCCTTCCTAACGATGGGGGGAAAAATGGAGAAGGCAATGGCAACCCACTCCAGTACTCTTGCCTGGAAAATCCCATGGATGGAGGAGGGCCTGGTAGGCTGCAATCCATGGGGTCGCTAAGAGTTGGACACGACTAAGCAACTTCACTTTCACTTTTCACTTTCATGCATCGGAGAAGGCAGTGGCAACCCACTCCAGTGTTCTTGCCTGGAGAATCCCAGGGACGGGGAAGCCTGATGGGCTGCCGTCAATGGGGTCACACAGAGTCGGACATGACTGAAGCGACTTAGCAGCAACTATGGGAAAATAGTTTTGTATGAGCTAGCAGCTTATGGTATTTTGTTATGGCAGCCCTAGCAAACTAATACAGCATATGAGAGTTCTAATTACTCTGCATCTCACCAACATTCAATCTTATACTCTTAATTATTATCATTCTAATAGGTGAGAAAAGATACCTGTTTTAATTTGAATATCCTGGCAACTAAAATTTTGAAGTTGATCACTCCTCAGAATTATTAATCATTAAAGTTCTCAGCTGTGGATTGCATGGTCATCTGTTTTGTACATTTTTCTATCAGTTTGTCTTTTCTTATAGATTTGACGGAGTTCTTTATATTATCTAGATAGTAATTTAGATAATTTCCATTATCCTCTTGCATTCTATAAACTTTATTGCGTACATTTTTCTATTCCTATTTAAGGCAGTTAAGTTTATCAGTCTCTCTTTTTAAGGTTTAGGCTTTTAAATCCTTGTTTAAGAAATCCATCTCTGACCCAAGGTCATGAAGAATATAAAATTTCTTCTAAAATTTTAAAGTTTTGATTGTCTGATTATTTAAATTTTCACATTTTTCAAGTAGGAACCCAGCTCTCTAAGCAATCATTTATTGAATAATTTATCTTTCCCTAGTAATTTAGAATGATACCTCTGTTATATATGTTGGGATCTGTCTCCAGGAACTTTATTCTTAAGTTCCATTAATTTATCTGATTTTTTGCCAGTACCATACTGTTTTGTATTATATTTAATTAATCTGATTGGGTAAATCCTCCACCCATTTACTATTTTGCAAAATTTCTAATCTCTGAGGATTTTTGTGATTTATATGAGTATTAGGATCACCTGAGCAACTGATCTGATCTGATCATTCAATTAAAAGATCCTTTTATAATTTTTATTAGAATTATATCCGGTCAATTTGGGCTGCGATTACTTCTTCAGAAAATATATGATATTTGTCATGCATATCTTACTATTGTTTAGATTTATTCCTTCCTTATCATTTTGTTTGTTATTTTAAATGTGATGTATTTAAGAGATACATTTTGTAATTGTGGTTATTGTTTAGGGACAGTAAACTAATTTTTTATATCTTAATACTGTGTCTAGAAATTTCCTTGAACTGTCTTAGTGCAGTTAGTTTGTAGATTATATTGGATTTTCTACATTAAAGATCATATCATCTGTGAATATCAACAGTTGTTTCTTCCTTTCCTATATTGTAAGTCTTACTCTTTCTTTCTGCATTGACTAAGACTTCCAGAACAGCAGAGCAGTGATGGCAGACATTTCTTCTGCTGTTTCTAACTTTAAAAGGAATACTTTTATTTTGATCCACAGTGATTTTTACTGTGAATTTTTTGATACATACTCCTTATCAACTTAGGGAGTTTACCTTCTATTCCTTAAGAATTTTATAATGGATAAATTTTAACTTTTGTCAAATGATTTTTTTCCTGTTTCTGTTGAGATGGTAATTTTATTATTGCCTTTAACTTGTTATTTCATTGAATTTACATTAGTATCTTTTCTAGTTATAAACCAACTAGATATTCTTGATAAAGTCTGGTCATGGTATATTTTTTAAAACATTGCCATGGTAATATATCACTTAGGATTTTGAAAACAAATTTTTTGTTGGCCTTTAATTTTCCTTTTCTTGACCTTTATACCACTTTTCTATCAATTTTATACTAATTTCAGGAGTGGGAGTTTGGAACTTCTCTTTTTATATTCCGTAGGAAAAAATTTATATAACTATTTTATGAATATTTATGAAACTAATATATAAAAATGCCTGGTCCTAGAGTTTTTTTTAACTTAAATAGCTTTTTGATTACTGACTAAATTTCTGTTTCTTCTTGAATCTATTTTGATATTTCAGTTTCCTCTAAAAGTTATTTTTTTCCATATCTTAACATTAAGTGCCTGAAAATGTAGTATTTTGTGATGAGTTAAAATTCTATATCTGTGCTTGTAATTCTCTTTTCATTCCTAATATTGTTTATTTGTGCCTAGGTTCTTTTTCTTAACAAAGATCTTTATTGTTTCAGCATTCATGGCAAAATCATTGGAAGTATTAATATTTAAGAATGGCAACCTATTTTAAATGAACTATTAAATATATTTCTGATGAGAAAAGTTTAATTTTTCTGAGAGACCTGTGTAATCATAACACTTAGGCTACAAGATTCACTGTTTCTCATATTCTGACCACAAAGCAGGAATTTACTGATTTTTATGTTTTTGAACAGAGCCACTGAGTTCCCTGAAAAGTGGCTTATGTTTGTGTATTAGAAGGACAACATCATGTTTGAAAGATTTTCTTCAAATGTTTTATTCCAGAGAATTTCATAAGTTTTGAAATATGCATAATATTAGAAAACATGAACATGTTGACATTTTTAATAGGAATGAAGATTATCTACAGGAAACCCTGTTTCATATTCCATGACATTAAATATAATCAGTGAAATAGGCCAGCCACACAGTCTGCTTTCCTTTCATTCTCTGATGACTATTGATGTTTAATCTTTTAATATGCTTATTTTTTTTAAATTTATTTTGTGTGTGTGTGAAGTATCTATTCAAATCTTTTCCCATTTTTTTTTCCCCCCGCTTGGGTTGTGTTCTGATGATTGGATCCTTTATATAATTTAGACAGAAATCTTTTAACAGATATGAGATTTGCAAATATTTTCTTCTAGTCTGTGTCATGTCTCACCATTGTCTTAACAGTGTCTTTTTAAATAAAGAGTTTTTAATTTCAGTGAAGTCTGATTTATCAGTTCTTTCTTTTATGGATCATGCTTTGGTGTCATATCTAAGAAAACTTTGCCTAACTGACGATATCAAGGTATAATTTTTTGTTTTCTTCTATGAGTTTTATTGTTGTAAAAGCTATTCTTTCCCCACTAAATTGCTGTGACTTTATAATAAATCAGTTTTGCATACTACGTGTGGTCCTATTCCTGGACTCTATTCTGTTTCGTTGATTTCTTCATTTATCTTTATGCCGGTACCTCGCTATAGTGATTATTGTAACTTTACAATCTTGATATCAGATAGTGTTGGTCTTTCAGTTTTCTTAGTCTTTCATAGATTTGTTTTAGGTGTTTGCCATTCCATATGAATTTTAGAATTGGCCTGTCAGTTTCTAAGCAAAGTTCATCATTTTTGCTTTGTAGATTTTATATATCTTTTACTGCATCATATTTAATTTTTTCATGATTTTGTTACTATAAGTAATAATGTGCTTTGAAATATCAGTTTCCCATTGTTTTTTCCTAAATATAAAAATACATTGAACTTTATATGTTGATTTTGAATTCTGCACCCTTATTAAACTCCCTCAGATATTCTACTTGGGGACTTACAAGTTTCATGAATTTAGATGTTCAAATAACTCACCAGAGTTGGATATTTTTAAAAATAAGCCTTCTGTCCCTTCCTCTTTTTCTTTTCCTGCTAGAACTCCAGTAATCATAGATTGCTTTGCTTATGGAATTTATAATTTGATTTGGGGAATATGTAATTTCCTTAGTCTTTCTTCACTCTTTTTCTTTTTGTTTCTTTTTGCTCCTCTGACTAGATAATTTCAAACGAGCTGTCTTTAGGTTCACTAATTCTTCGCTTCATCAAGTCTGTTGTTGAAGCTTTTTGTTGAATTCTTTAGTCATTGTATTTTTCAGGTCTAGGTTTCCGGGGTTTTTTTTGTTGTTATTATGGTTTCTGTTTTCTTATTAAATTCACAATTTTGTTACATGCATTGTTTTCCTAATTTTTATTAGCTATGTTTTTTCACAGTTCACTGAATTTTTTTAAGAGGATTGCTTTCAGTTCTTTGTTAGACAGTTGACAGATCTTCATTTCTTTGGGTACAGTGATTGGAGCTTTATTAGTTTCATTTGGTGGTTTTATATTTATCTGATTCCTCATGATCCTTCTGTCCTTGTGTGGATATATTCTCCTTTGAGAAAGTGGCGTCTTTTCCAGCCTTTACTGAATTACTTAAGCAGGGAGAGACCTTTACCAGTCAGCTCAGCTTAGGGTTCTGGATGGGCAGCTGGTAGCAGCCTTAGACAAGGAGTGCTTACATTCATAACATGAGTTAGAGAAGGCTACTGTGTGTGCTCTGAAGTTGAGGGACAGAGCAAGTGTTATTTTTCTGCATTTGGGTAGGTCTCAGAGTTGGGCTTCACATTTTCAGACTGAACTGCTAGCTGAGATCTGCATTCGGGTAGGGCTACTTGCTAGGCTCTGTAGTCACCTAGTCAGGCAGGGCTGTGGGCAATGTTCTCTAGCCTGCTGTCCAGAGAGTGCTGTTGTTTGCATTTTGGGAATGAGCAGGGCCATACACTGAGCTCCACAGTCATCCATGGTTGTATGGGGCCTCAAGCTATGCCCCCTGACTTGATGACACCATTGATAAGACTCTGTATTCAGTTAAAGCCATACACAGAGCTTTATGATCAGACGGGAACTCAGGGTGTACTCCTAGATCAGACTGGGGCATACACTGTGCCCCAAAACTGGGTGGGCCTATAGGATGGGTTCTGTAATTTAGAAGGCTATTGTCTGTATTCTGCTGTTTGACAGTCTCTTGCTGGGCTTCTTGGCCAGGTAGGCTGCCAGTTGTACCCCACAGTTGGGTGGAGCTGGAGGCTATGCTCAGTGGTTGAGGGGTTGCTTTTTGGACTCACTGGTTGGGTGGGGCCATAGGTTATGCTTTATGATTAGGTGAAGTGGTTACCTGGACATTCAAACTGGGTGGGTTTTCAAGCCATGCTCAGCAAATAAATGGGTTGTAGGCTATGCTGTGCTGCTGTACAGCACCAAGGGCTGGTCTCCACATAGTCAGTACCAGAAGCTAGGCTTCAAAGCTGTCGAGGGACACTGTCTGGACTTTCTCAGTCAGACAGGACCAGTGGTCATGCTCTGTAGTTGGGCCGGGCTGCTGGCTTGTCTGTCCACTTGAATGGGCTTATAGGATAGGCTTCAGAGACCAGGGTCTCCGGTCACCTGTGAGGCTGGAGACTATGTTCAGCAGCAGAGTGGTGCTTCTGGCTCAGCTCTCTGCTTGAACAGACCTGCAGAATGGGCTCTGTGGCTGCCTCAGGGCCCTGGCCAGGCTTCCTGGTCAGGTTGGCAGTATACTGGGCTTCGCAGTTGGGTGGGCCTGCTGACTTGCTTTCCTCCTAAGTAGGCCATAGGATGTTCTTCATGGCTGCCCACAACTGTGTGGCATCTTTTGCCAGTCTTCACTGTTGGATGGGATTGGAGGCCATGCTCAGTGGTTGCATGTGGCCAGTGACTTTCTTCCCTGCTTGGGTGGCCATAGGATGTGCCGAGTGACTGCCTAGCATCTCAGGCCAGGCTTCCTGCTCAAGGTGGGGTTGAAGGCTATGCTCAGCAGTTGAGTAGGGCTGCTGACTTGCTTCCCTGTATCGGCAGAGCCCTAGAATTTGCTCCTCCTCCAAGACAGCCCTCTGGCTGAGGAACCAACCATGCAGAACTGCCAGCCAAATTCCCAGACCAGCTGAGGTCATGAGTTCAGCTCTGCAAGAGGTCAGAGTTGCTTGATCAGGATCTCAGTTCAGGCCCAACTACTAGTAGGAATGCAGTCTACCAAGATCTGCGCACTGACTGCTGTGAGCCCTTTCCTCCTCCTCTATCTCTAGCTGATTCTCCTAGTAGTCCCCATGAAGTACTTAAGTGGGCCTCCCAGGAAGCATCTGGAATGCTGGGGAAGCTTCATGTCCTCTTACACTCTTTTTTTTCTGCAGGAAAAACTTTAGGCCCAGGGGATCTCTTCAGTACAGCACTGCACTGAGCTGGTGAGGGTTGGGGTCGGGGAGGTGGTCAATGTGAAATCACTCCTCTTGCTCTTCTAATGCCCCTTTTCTCAGCTTTTATGGTTGAAGGGGATACTTCATACTCACCCTTTCGTTCTGGGATCTTTAAAAAGGTATCTAGTCTGTGAATAGTTGCTAGTTACTCTCTTCCTGAGGAGTACTGAAGCCAAGAATCACCTATTTTTCCCTCCATCTTTCTCCAGATTCCAGTTTTATTAAACCATTGTTTCATAAGCTTTATCAGGGTTTTCATGTGTTTTTGTTGTTGTTGTTCAGTCGCCAAGTCATGTCTGACTCTTTGTGACCCCATGGACTGCAGCACACCAGGCCTCCCTGTCCTGGGTTTTCACTTGTTCCAGCCTTAATGATAAATCTGACTTCTGTTACTTCATCTTGGCCAGAAGATATTCTATATATCTTTTTGCACAGTGAATGTAATCAGATCAGATCAGATCAGTCGCTCAGTCATGTCCGACTCTTTGAGACCCCATGAATAGCAGCACGCCAGGTCTCCCTGTCCATCACCAACTCCCGGAGTTCACTCAGACTCACGTCCATCAAGTCAGTGATGCTATCCAGCCATCTCATCCTCTGTCGTCCCCTTCTCCTCTTGCCCCCAATCCCTCCCAGCATCAGAGTCTTTTCCAATGAGTCAGCTCTTCGCATGAGGTGGCCAAAGTACTGGAGTTCCAGCTCCTTCCAAAGAAATCCCAGGGCTGATCTCCTTCAGAATGGACTGGTTGGAAAAACATTCAATTACCTAAATATTCAGGTAAAGAGATTGTTCTTACAGATTTACTCTTTTCTGTATGGGATTTGGAAAGAAAAGCCCTTATTGTGTTCATTTTTTTGCATTGAGTTTTCTATTACTTTTTTTTTTTTTGTAGTTCTTTTTTTTTAATTTTTAAACTTTACAATATTGTTAATTTAGTTTTATTTTATTTTTTAACTTTACAATATTGTATTGATTTTGCCATATATCAAAATGAATCCGCCACAGGTATACATGTGTTCCCCATCCTGAACCCTCCTCCGTCCTCCCTCCCCATACCATCCCTCTGGGTTGTCCCAGTGCACCAGCCCCAGGCATCCGTTTCTAGTTTATAAACCATAACTAGTTTATCCATAGTTGGATTACATTATTACATATAAATCACTAATTCTTTTCTGTTCTATTAGAATTAGATCGGATTTAATGCTTAATGGAACTCTGCTGGAAAGACCTTATGCTGTTTTTCCATGCCTGTTTTCCCCTAACATTATTGCATAAAGAAATGAGATAAAAAGGAGAACCTGGACATATCTTTCTATTGACTGAAATTTTGTATCACTAAAATGTATTCTGGAAAAGGACATCCTAATCCTATGGTATATTGCTGCCATAATAAATTACAAGAGGGGGTAATTTTATTTTATTTTCAAATTATTTCCTACAAACCAGCCATCTAATTCGGAAAGTGGTTAAGAGCCAAGTTTTAAAAATTATGTACCAGGAAATGCCTCATTTATGAATGTATACGTATTTGTGCTCATAAATTGGGTAATTGTGCACCTAACAACTCTCTTCATTTTACCATTATTCTGTTGTTTGTATACAAATGAGGCTTCTTTTAATTCAAATTCTGTAGCCTGGAACATTCACGATTAGTGGATGACTATCATTTCTGCTTCTATTCAGTGTTAATGCATACAATTTCATGTGAAATTATAGAATATTTTATTTACTCTGGTATAACTGTAGCTTCCCTGGTGGCTCAGACGGTAAAGCGTCTGCCTGCAGTGCAGGAGACCCAGGTTCGATCCCTGGGTTGGGAAGATCCCCTGGAGAAAGAAATGGCAACCCACTCCAGTACTCTTGCCTGGAGAATCCCATGGGCGAAGGAGCCTGGTAGGCCACAGTCCATGGGGTCACAAAGAGTCAGACACGACTGAGCAACTTCACTTTTTCTTTCTTTATAACTGTAACAAGAGCTTCTTTACTAAGCATTCATTCTGAAGTTAATTTGGCTTTGTCTGTTATATAAAAATGCTAGAAAAGGTATTGAAGTTTTATATTACTTTTTTCATCAGGTTGATATCTAAATTTAAGTTCTGTCAAGTATAGTCTAAAAATTGGAATGATTGCGATGGTACAAATTAGTATCCCAGGCATTTTAAGGTTACAGCTCATCTCTAAAATGACTGAGCCCAGATAGAGTAGTCCTGATAAGGCTTATTGACAGACACTGTGCTAGCTATTTAGAGACATTTCATCATTTAAATAGATTATAGAAGAAAAAATCAGCCATTTTTTAATCTCAATATTTTTCCAAAAGTATATATACATATTTATATATATGTGTGTAAATACATGTGTATGTATTAGTTTCCTATTGCTGCTGTAACACATAACCATAAACTTCTTGGCTTAAAATAGTAGAAATTTATTATCTTACAGTTTGGGAAGTCAGAAATGAGTTACATGGAGCAAAACCTAGGTGCCTGTGGGGCCACATTCACTAGAGAAACTCCAAGGGAGAATCTGTGTTCTTGCCTCTACCAGCTCCTAAAGATGCCTTTCTTGAATTTGTTGCTCATGACCCATTCCTCTATCTTCAAAGTAATAGGTATGACCTTCTCCTCTTTTGTAATAAAATTTCCTTCTACTCCTCTCTTACAAGAACACTTGTGGTTACAATTTATGGCTCACTTGGGTAATCCATGCCTATTTCCCCTTCTCAGGATCCTTAATCACACAGTTTTCTGTCACCTAAGATAGTATTACAGATTCCAGGATTAGGATGTGAATAGCTTTTATGGCAAAATTGGAGTATAGAATACTGTCAAAAGTCACATAAAAACAAAATATGTTAGAAATAAGTACAGTTTAGAAAAAAGTTGTACAGGTTGATAATATAAGCAGGAGTTCCTCTGCTATGTTCCAACATTTTATGTTGTTGACTGGTAGTTTTCATTCCTGACATAAACAGGACATTAACTGTCAGGTGTTTTTTCTGGTATTCTTCATCTTCTATTCTTGTCTTTCCCTTCCTTATACAACCAATGCTTAGTAATCTAAGGTTATAAGTTCATGAACTGGAGCACAGGTTTACATGGCCTGATATTGTGATTAATTTAGAAATAATTTGCATTTGATATTTGAACATAGACATGTTTTCAGTTACAAGCTTTTGTACTCCTTTTAAGCCTTTTTGTCACCCTGTCCTTGAATTTTGTTGTTCTCAACACTAGTGAAAGAATTGATCACTTTGGCACTAACGGTGTAATTCAGAGTAGTATGATGAGTTTTTAGGAGACAGTTCTAAAGGTTCCTTAATTCTTCAAAGATCATACATCTCTGAGCTAGATTATTTTTTTCTGTGTTCAGTATCATTCCAGTGTTTATGTCTTACCCTTACCTTTGAAGAGAAAATTTCATTTGGTACTTCTAATATGTGTTACGGTCCAGTGACTTCTAGAGTTACCAATAAATACGTTTTAGCAAAGTAAGCATGTATTTTCTTGCATAATGTATAAGCTAAATGTTTACGTTTCCTTCCTTGAACTACAGAATACCAGAAGGCCCCATTGATCAGGGGCCAGCTTCAGGAAGGATTCGTGCTTTAGAAGAGCAGCTTGTGAAGGCCAAAGAACAGATTGAAAATTACAAGAAACAAACTAGAAATGGTAGGTAATCATACATTGTTTCTCCTCTTCAATATACTGATATTAGTACATATAATTGAAAGTTTCCTTTCATCAGAATGTTAGAAATGCTAATACTCTCCATTGCTTGACAACAGGTTTGGGGAAGGATCATGAAATCCTAAGGAGGAGGATTGAAAATGGAGCTAAAGAGCTTTGGTTTTTTTTACAAAGTGAGTTGAAGAAATTAAAGAATTTAGAAGGAAATGAACTCCAAAGACATGCAGATGAATTTCTGTCAGATTTGGGACATCATGAAAGGTACTTCATTTACATTTCATTTGGGATTTAGTAAAGATTATAATCTAAGAATGGGAAATGGAAACCCTTGTTAATTTCCCTGCTGAATGGCAAATGATATCTTCCATGCTGGGAAAGATTGAGGGCAGGAGGAGAAGGGGACGACAGAGGATGAGATGGTTGGATGGCATCACCGACTCAATGGACATGAATATGGGTAAACTCTGGGAGCTGGTGATGGACAGGGAGGCCTGGCATGCTGCGGTTCATGGGATCGCAAAAAGTTGGACATGACTGAGCGACTGAACTGAACTGAATGTTTAGAAGCAGTAGAGTGCCTGAGGGCTCAGTGGACGATAATCACTGAATGTAGTTCATCACCAGAAAATATTATTTTAAATGAATTTCTAGAAATCTTTATGCCCTGAATAAACTCCAAAGGTAGTGCTCAGTCAGCTAGCAGTACATTAAAATATCTTCCTTTAAATCTCCTTGTTATACAACTGACATTTGGAGCGGAGTGTGCAGTTTACATTATAGTACATTCATTGGAACACATACTAAGGCTGGCAGTTATGTTTTGAATTGAAACACTGAAAACTTCAGCAACTTTTTAAGATTTCTAGTGAAAGGTTAATAAGTTTTTGATAAAAAGGAGCATTCTGTTAATTGCTCTTCCATTTAGTTGCTAGAAAGAAGAACCTAAAATCTGCCTAGTTAAGTTTGTTTCTCCTGTTTGCATATTTCTGAAAATGTGGAGTTTATCTTCCGTGGCAAAGGACACATTTTGGTCTGGTGTGTTCATGCAGAACAAAATGTATCTGAGAATCTTTATAGATATGTAAAACCTGTCCGTAGGCCTATTATATTTGCAAGTCTATATTCCCAGTGGGATTCTGATGGCAATTACTGTCTCATTAGTGAACAATAAAAGAAAAATTGTTGTATTAACACAGCCTACCACTGTGAAGAGGAAAAGAATTACCCCACAACCTAGAGATTCATATATATTAACATATCAGCAATATTGTAGTTATTTTAAAATATTGCTTTGCTGTTTTAAGTGAAATTACAAATAAAATCTGTCAGTTTATTGGAATCATTTTAGTATTAGTGAATCTACAGCAGTTTAAGATAGCATAAATTTCAATGGCATTGATTTACTAGGCCACAGATTCAGCAGTCCCTTTGAAATTTTTGCCTAACTTGCAGTCAGGCCATACTTAGACCTTTAAACCAAATATGGACTGATTCTGTCCTTAAAGCTTCTCCACCCTAAGCTGATTCTGGGCACCATGGTTCTGTTATTTGGAGCTTTGTGCTTGTGTGCTTTGCTAACTGCAGTTTTTTAGGAAAATGCAGATCTGAAGAGGATTTGAGTTGGGCAGACTATATGGTATTTTAAAGGATAAATTTTGGCTCTTCTGATATAATATTTAAAGTTTGAATGATTTAATTACTTGAAAATTTCATTTTTTCAGTTCAGTTCAGTAACTCAGTCATGTCCGACGCTTTGTAACCCCATGGACTGTAGCACGCCAGGCTTTCCTGTCCATCACCAACTCCCAGAGCTTGCTCAAACTCATGTCCATTGAGTCAGTGATGCCATTTTATTTTTTTTCCTTTTCCAAATTAAAATAATTATTTAAAAATTATTTTGTGCTTAGGTTCTGTGACTGTATGTAGGAATTGAAAAAATATGTGGAAATAAAAAATTTTGGGCCCTGAAAAGTTGATGTAAATCAGTGTTAATTTTTTTGTGAGTTGAGTTCAATCTTAAATACATTTTGTTTCTTGACACCGCCTTTTAGTAAATGTTAAGTAATAATATTTTGCTGAAAACAAAAGGAAAGAGACCCAAAATACCCAGTTTCTTTTGCTGTCTTACGCAGAACTTATAATGAACTTGGGATACAACTTCACAGGGTGGTAATTTAACTCCAGGCAGCCAAATTAGAATGCCGTATTACAAATAATGGACAAAGGACAACCAAAAATTAGAGAAATAACCTTTAATGAATGTACGAATAGAGAGGATTTGTATGTATGTAGCATATGCTGTCTTACTGTTAATTTCCAAGATGTTTAAGTATAAGAATTAAAATAGACCTTTGTCTCTGGTGATTTTAACATTACACAAAATCCCCATTTTCTTTTTATGCTGTCCCAAATTATAGCATACAAGTGGTCTCTGGACTGAAAGTCAATGTTCTCTGAAAAATTAGTTAGAGGTTAAGTTTTATTGTTCAGATTTCCCTTTGAATCACTCATCATTTTTTGTTCAGAAAGACATCAGTTATAGTGAAATTACTTATGGGCTTTTGTTTTTTCAGAAGGGCTTTCTTTATGTCTTAAAATTTTGTTCTCATAGAAACTGATATCCTTTTTTTTTAGTTTCTAAATCAACTTTATTGTGTCATAATTTATTTACAATGAAATGTACATAATGTAGTCGATAGTTCTGTGGGTTTTGACAAATGCTCCTAGTTTTATAACCATCACTGCAATCAAGATACAGAATTGCTACTGCCCTAGGAAAATTCCTTCTGCTCCTTTATAGTCAGCACCCTCCCACCCCCAACTCCAGTCCCTTACAGTCACCAAATCTGTATCTGTCCCTATAATTTTGCCTTTTCCAGAATTTTATGTAAATGAAATCATCCTATGTAGATTTTTGAGAGTGGTTTCTTTCACTTGGCATAATGCATGTGGGATTCACACAGGTGAGAAAAATAGAAGCCACAGAACTTGGTGACTGATCCAGGGTACGGAGATGGGGGACTCAAAAGTAATTGAAGACTTTGTATTTTGCTGGAAGGATAGCATTCATAAATGGAGATCATTGTTTCTTGTGTAGTAATTTGATTTTTTTCCCTGACAAAGTGTAGTCTCCTGAAGGCTAGAACTCTAAATTCAATACCTTCTCTACCCTGCAGTGCTAAGCACTTATTATTTAGTCTGCATTCAGTAAGTTATGTCTTTTTTATTTAGTATATACATTCTTTGATTATTTCACACTCTACTTTGCACCCTGTGCAAAAACAAAATCCTATTCCATCGAAAGATTTATTAATTTTGTGCAACTAAAGAAAATTATATAACTGAGGTCAGAATATTCTCTTGTAATTGAGAATTGCAAAAGGTATGAAGGGTGAGTTATAGGAGAAAAGTCATTTACCTCTAAGTATAAAGCTAGAAAGCCCCAGTTGATTTAACAGTGGATGCTGCAAAACAGAGTATCTGTTAGAAATCACCGAGTATATAGGGGAGGAATTAGAGGTGGGGATCTAAAGTGTTATCAGAGTCATGCTGAAAGGAAGCCTGTGGGGCCAGAAGAAAACCTGACGTTTTGTATTTTTGTACTCAGTGCCCTTGACTGCATGTTTGATTTACTTTGGAGGATTTAAGTGACCCCTGTATCTAAAAGTAGTCATGAGACTTCAGTTATCCACGAATCACTAAAAATACAGTGTTTCCGATTTGGAGTATAAATCTGATTCTAAGCAATGAAGTATGAACTTTCTTTGAATGTGAATGATAAAAAATAATGTTGCTTACCAAATATATCTGATCATTTGTTTATATTTCATGGGCCCTGTGCTCAGTAATTTTTTAAATGCATCTAAAAATATGTTGAAATTGAGGTGGGTAAAAAACCCACTTTGCCTCATCATAAACTTATTAGGGTTGTTAGAGTCAGAGAACTAGTTTAGATTTAATGTTTTATTCCATAGTGCTACTCTTCCTTGAAAGAAGAGGAGAAAAAGTAAAATGAATATGGAACATTATTTTCTTTTGATGACCATGAGCTCTTGGTTCCAATCTATTTATTTTACAGACACAACTGGAAATTCAGTTTAATATTGAAAAGGAAAAAATATGTATCCTTTGTTGTTTTTACACATTTTTTCATACTCAGCTTTTATTGTCTCTTAGGCCTTATAGTTTAATATGATAAGTGAAATTGCACATCTGTCATTTTAATTCTTAAAAAAGTAATATACCATACTGAAAGTATATAAATCAGAAGTCCTTTGGTATATGTTTATTAGTGTATATTAGATTTCTTTTTATTTGTGTGAACAATATGAATGGTTTATAGCAATGTTATTATGGAAAGTATATTTTAAACAAGTCAATTCTAAGAGCAGAACTCCTTATTCAGTGAATAAATTTCCTAGAACCCTAATATAAAACACTGAATGTTGAGTAAATCACAAATATTGCTAATGTCTTCAATTGTCATACTAAGTAGAAAAATTTTAATTTCTAAACATTTTTAACTCGTAAAGTCATGGTCATAGAGATTATGAAGATATTTGAAATTCAGTGCTTATCATCTGATAAATAGAGGCATATCTCACAACAGTCTCTTCTCAACATATAGGTAGGTAAATTAGAAAGTCAGTGGGGAAGTCACTTGTTGTGTGCCAGTTGTTAAGAATTTTTGTGTGTCGTCATTACCCTAGTCTTTTTCCAGCTTCAGCAAGGTATCAAGAGCAGCTGGAGGGCGTCTTAAAACAGGGATTACTGTATCCCATCCTCAGAGTTCCTGATTTAGTAGGTCTGGAGTGGGCCCGAGAATTTGCATTTCTAACATCTTCCTAAGTGATACTGTTGGTCTTTGAGAACAAAGGCTTTACAGAATCCCTGGTTCTCTTTATTGGTTCACCACTGATATAGGCTATGTTAAAGTGAAAGTGAAGTTGCTCAGTCGTGTCTGACTCTTTGCGACCCCGTGGACTGTAACCTACCAGGCTTCTCCATCCATGGGATTCTCCAGGCAAGAATACTGGAGTGGGTTGCCATTTTCCTTCTCCAGGGTATCTTCCCGACCCAGGGATTGAACCTGGGTCTCCCGCCTTGCAGGCAGATGCTTTAACCTCTGAGCCACCAGGGAAGCCCAGAGGCTGTGTTAAGTTTCTTGGAAAAATCGCATGTCTCCATAGGTTGGTGCGCCTTATCAGTAAACTGTGGGGGAAAAAAAAAACTCTTCCTTTGCTCCCCACTTGATGCTGTTTCTTTTAGTGAGAGGACCATATTTCTTTTCTAGAATGTAGCTCTCATTGTTCATTACTCAAAATACCTACCATTAATGCAGCCTGGATTCCAAATATCATGTGGGTTTTAGCTCTCCTGAGATTTTTAGCAAAATGCTATTGACCTGATTAGCCTATTACTTGGGAGCTAGTAAATTAATAATATTCTTTGACTTTTAGGAGTTTTTATTTTTTAAGAATTTAGAGGGGCTGATGGTATAATAAATAAATACAGAGTAGAATATTATTATTACCTGGTATATTGATCTCAAGCATTAATATCATTTCATCTTTCAGTTGATCATTCTAATGATTATATGTGACCATGCTTCATAGTAATACCATCGCATTTACTTGATGCTTCTGATATCATTGATCATGAATTGACCCTGGCCTCTTTGAAATAGCAAGAGGGAAATCAGCCGTTTAGAATGGTTATTTTTGTCATTATGACTTGATTATTTATGTAGTAGTTTTAAGTGCTTGGATTTATGATTTTTTAGATTTGGCCCTTAGTTTCTGAGGATATCATGAAAAGTTTTATCTTACCACCCTTTTTGCTTGTTCAGAAATATATTTCACTTAATCATTGTTGCTTTGGCTCTTTTTGTCATCTTTATGGCACCAGACACCAGTTTATGAAGTAGTTAACTGGAGTTGCTTCTTTCTTATTTTAAATCATACCAATTATTAAAGGATAGGAGGTTTCACAGAACTGATGAGCTATTTCTCAATTAAGTTGACTGAAACTATTCAGAAGCAGCCTAGTGAAGTAGCAGTCTCATTGCTCCTGCCTGGTTTGTATCATCTCATTACCAGTAATTTGTAAAGCAGCTTTGCTAAGGCTGAGAACAGCTATGTTTCCCAAATGATGAATGATACTTACGACTAAGCTGATTAGCTTTTTGCTACTGTAGGGGAATATGGAACAAAAATACTTCAAATCAGGCAAGGGGTGCGATATCTGACTGGTTATAGGGGAATGTTGGTAGGTTAACATCTCACAGGTTTATTTGATCGGCATTGCTAGTCATAACCATTGTGGTCCAATAGCTTGTTTTGTTTTCCTCTCTTTATAAAGTAGACTCTCTTCAACTGTCTTTGAAAGGTCCAAGAACTGAAATTTTCATTCTTGAATAGTTTTGTGAACCTTCAAATCTATCATTCTTTGTGCTTTATTTTATTATATACATACTTAATTTTTTTCACATGTGTTTTGATTCTTACATGAAGCTGGAATGTAGTAGATATTCTTTCTCCAGTTTTTAGTCTCTTTAGGCAAAACGTTTTTGTATGATTGTTTTCCTACTAAGGAGTTTAGTGATACTAAATATCACTAGATACTATCCAGTGATACTAGAACATTCCTCTTAATGTCCTTGGACAAAGGGAGACATTGTCATATGAAGTTACTCTTATTCGGCTTGTTACTGAATTTCTATCCGCCAGATTGTGATTCTCCATCTTCTGTAAGGGAACATTCTGTCCTGAAATAAAATTTGCATTGGAAGGAGAATCTGGTGGGAAAGTGTGTCTTATCTAGTGGCCCTAACTCTTGTTTTGCCTGTCCCCACCTTACTTCTCCTTGGGTGTGGTTTCCAAGCTCAAAAATTTTTTTGACATTAAAAATACTTAACTTACTAAGGATATCCTATGTGCCAGTCACTGCAATAAAGGCTCTCTATTCGTTTTCTTATTTTATCAACATAACAGGAGACACGAGACACAGGTTTGATCCCTGGGTCAGGAAGATACCCTGGAGAAGGAAATCCACTCCAGTATTCTTGCCTGGAAAATTCCATGGACAAGGAGCCTGGCGGGCTACAGTCGAGGGGTTGCAAAGAGTCAGACATGACTGAGCACGCACGAGCAATACTATGTGGCGAACCTCCTTATTTTATAAAAAAGCTGTACTCAGGCCTAGAGAATTTAGATAGCTTATGCAATTAAGTAGCAGAGCTGTTCTATGTAAATTTCTTTCTCTTAATTGCTAAATACTTCTCTGAGCTTTATTTTTCTCTTCCACACATGGAGATATAATTCCTGCAATAGTAGCATTGTGATGATTAAATGTGGGAAAATAAATAAAACGCTTTCCACAGTCACTAACACATTGTAGAATCTGGTAGACTGTAGTCAGACCTGCCCAAGGAAAGTCCCACAGAGGATATATATAGAAAATTCCTAGATCCTGCAAGGACGGCACCATTAAGGGGAGATTGTCACAGTGCTAACAGGAAGAATTTCAGGGTCTGAAACCTAAACATAAGCCTAATGGAGCTCACTCACCAAACAGCATAATTATTGCCCTGTGTTTTTATTGCTGCCCTTTGGGACTCCCCTCTGCCTGTGTGGGCTGTCTGAATGGCGGTATTCTAAAATTCCTCCTGAGACAACATGGGAGGCAGTGGGAACACTGTCTGCCTTTCTGCCTGCTGCTCACAGTTTTATCCTTTGCACTGTTTGCTTCTGCCCCAGGAGCAAACCCAAGTGTTGCCCCTGATGCATATTCACCTGTGGATTAGGTTTCATGGTGTACCCTCCCTTAGTCACATTTGCTTTCAGTTCAGTTCAGTTCAGTCGCTCAGTCGTGTCCGACTCTTTGTGACCCCATGAACCGCAGCCTGCCAGGCCTCCCTGTCCCTCACCAACTCCCGGAGTCCACCCAAACCCATGTCCATTGAGTCTGCCATCCAACCATCTCATCCTCTGTCGTCCCCTTCTTCTCCTGCCCCCAATCTTTCCCAGCATCAGGGTCTTTTCCAGTGAGTCAGCTCTTCACATCAGGTGGCCAAAGTATTGGAGTTTCAGCTTCAATATCAGTCCTTCCAGTGAACACTCAGGACTGATCTCCTTTTAATAAATTCCAGTTCCTTCACCTTGGGCTTTTCTTGCTTGAATTACATCTTCTGTGCCAGCCGTCTGGGAGAGTTTCCCTCTCCGGCATTTTGAATCTGGTATAAAAAATACTCTGCTTGTGGTTCTTCATTGGCATAATTGACAAAGACCTGAACATTTAAAAACAGTTTTGTGAATATTAATATGTATAAAAATAGGAAAATTAACAGCAAACATAAAGAATATAAATGTAGACCAGCTTTGGAAGAAGGGTTTGATATTTGTCAGCTATGATTTTTGTCGTATTCTGTCATAGCTGACAAATATCAAACTCCTGCTCTTAGAGTCACAGATGTTTGTCTGGCCTGTCACTTATCTTCAGATGTGTGTATTCCACCCTCAAATGACCAGTGCTGTTCTGCTGGTCCTTTGCCTGGATTTGTAGTGATATTTCCCAGACTTTAATACCTCAGGACTTTAGATTCATCATCCACCTCCTAGATTTTTGGTAATCTTCATAGTCAAAACTGAGTCAGCCAGATTATCCCAGCTTTTGAGACACTTCTAAGAGATTTGATTTTAGGATGGAGTCACTGAAAATCCAGAATTTCTGTGGAGTGGTTTTCAGACATCATGTTTCCCGGTAATGGGCTGGGAAACTGAATCTTTCTATTTGATTATCCTCATGTCTTTGGCTAACAGGTGACAAATTTTGCAGGATGGTAACTTCTAAACATTATTGGATTAGCAAAGAACTACAGTTGACCCTTTAAAAAATGTGGAGGTTTGGGACACCAATCCATTGCACAGTCAAAAATTCACATTTTGACTTCCCCAAAATGTCACTAATAAATAGCCTTCTGTTGACCAGAACCCTTACTGATAATGTAAACTGTTGATTAACCCATGCTTTGTATGTTGTGTACCAATATTATGTAGTCTTACAATTAAGTATACTATAGAAAAGGAAATGTTATTAAGGAAATCATAAAGAAAATACATTTAAAGTACTGTACTATATTGATACCAGAAGTTTATGTCCTCTGTTTACAAAATGAATTGTCTCTCAGTAGCTTCATCTATACTGTTTTATAAGATACAAAACACTATAGGTATTATACATATTATAGTAGAAAGCAAAAATGAAAAGATAGCATAAAAATTCATTTATTTACAGCTATAACAATATATGTATTATACCTGTATCAACAATGATTGCTTTAAAGGAGGAATATAATCAATATAATTACTTTGTGGTAGCCTAGACTATACACTAATAAATGAATTGTTATAAAATTTTTATAGCAAACAGTTTTACAGTCATATACATAACACAGTATTAGAAATATTACATTTTTTAAAAAACCTATGATAATAGGCTAATATGCAGTTACTCTAATTATGAAGAAGGAATACTCTATAATAATATAATTCTTTGAAAGCAAAGTTATGAAACAGTAAGAAAACTAGCACATTGTTAATTTTATATTAAATATCATTCACTTTATGCCTATGTAAGCACCTATGAGTACCAGCATATATTTTACACATTTATGATACATCTTTTTCTCAATTTTTTTTTGTTATTTCCATAGTACGTGGTTCATCTGTGAGTTTTTTCAAATCATCTCAAATCTGAAAAAATTTTTTCCAATATTTATTTTTTAAAAACTGCATATAGCTAGACTACTTGCACAGTTCACATTGTGTTGTTCAAGGGCCAACTGTAGGTTGAATTTAAAGTCATTTCCTGGACTTCTCTTCTTTACGTGATGTGCATGGGGAGGCCAAGAAAAAATGATTTACAAAGCAAGCTCAAGTTAGTTGACTATAGAAATAGAGTGACTTATTTTGTGATTCTGACTGCATCATCATAAAAAATTAGTGTCCTTTTTTTTTGGTCTTTGGTCTTCTAGTTATGAGACTGGTTATTCCACTTTCTTGACAGAGATTGAGATGAATATGAATAATTGATTGCTAAGACTTAGTACTGATGTAGCTTGGTAAAAACATTCACTTTTATGTTTTCTAACTTATTAAAAAATACAGAGATCAGCTTTCATTCCCAGTGGTAAAGTAATGATTACTGTGACATGAAAGCATAAACCATGCCAATTTTTATATTTCAAAGAATTTTCCCCTCTAAATTATACCTAATGTAGTTTTTACCTGCTTGAGACTGTATGGTGATTGTCATGGAATGTATTGCTATTTGTTTGTGTGTATGTTTATTTTTAATGTAACGCCATCAGAGCATATTGAATTTCCTTTATTCCTTTGACATTTGCTGATAGACTGGTTATTTATCCTGCTGTATTATTACCTCTCCAGAAACAACACTGTTATTTAAAGTTGAGATTTGCAATAAAAGTTGTGATTACTCCTATTTAATGGGTAGGAAAAAGCAAATGACCATGTTTGGATATGATGAAACCTATGAAATGTAAAAAATAATATGACAGTAATGGAAAAGAGGCCTTATAAAACTGAGAAAATAATTTAAATAAAATTCAAGAGCCCTATAACACCATTATAGTTAAAGACATCTCCTGTTTCCATGATCAAGTCACACAATTTCATATGAGTGGTGACTTTTCCCCTAGCAACTATAAAATGCTACATGATAGTCCATAGGGGCCTCGGTTTGGTAATCTGAAGAAAACCTGAACCTCTGTTCAGTGTATAAGACTGTAAGTTAATTTCTTAGGGAGGCATTAAGTTGTAGATATGGTTTTTCCAACTAAAATTGCTCTTTCAATGAAAAGAAGTGTTTTGAATCTTTAGGTTGGAATAATAAGTATAAAAATAGATAAAGCATCACATATTAGATTCGTGCCCTATTTTAAAAGGGTAAACATGGAAATAGTCAAGCTGTGAAGTGTCCTGTGCATGAATAATGTTGACACATTGAACAAATGCCTGAAATGGTTCACAGATGACCCTGTTATTCCAAAGCATTGTATAAAACTGTTCCACTCTTAGTTGGGTGAATATTCTAAACTGTAGCTATGATTTTGCATTTTTATGTGTGTATTATTAATAGTTTTGCTTTATTCAAAGGGTCTATTACCAGATATTCTCTGTTTATTATATGTAGTTCTGATAGTTTTCTATGACAGTAAATAGAACTTTAATTTTTCCAGTGGGCTGCCATTTTTTATTCCCAAATGGTTTATCATTTAGTTAAGAACCAGGAATAAAAGACAACTGAGGCTGTCATATACTCCTACAGAAGTCACAGTTGTTAAGGGCTGGTTTCAGTATCTGTTAAATGAGTCCTTACTGATCAGTCCCTTTCTGCAGGGTGCTATAAAGCACTGACTATTGGGTCATTTTTCTGACTGGCCGTTAGTCCCACAAATACTGTCATCCTCATACCCAGTGGGTCCTTCCTCTTAGTTGTAGAATCATTCGTAGGTCCTCCTCAGACATGGGCAAAATCTCTGAAGCAACTCTCTGAGTCATTCTAGCATAAATAGCAATGTCTTAGTGTATTTGGGTTACTGTTACAAAAATACCACAGATGCATAGCTTATGAACAACAGAGATTTATTTCTCACAATTCCGGAGGCTGAGAGGTCCTAGATCAAGATACTGGCTGATTTGGTGTCTTATAAGTGACCTCTTTCTGCTTTATAGAGAGTGCCTTCTCACCATGCCATCAATGTGGCAGAGAGGCTAGAGAGTTCTGTTGTGTCTGTTTTATAAGAGCACTAATCTCATTCGTAAGGGCTCCACTCTCATGACCTAAGCACTTCCCACAGGCCCGACTCTTGAGTACCATCACACTGGGCATGGGGACCGCAGATGTTCAGTCTGTAGCAAGCGACCACCACATATATTATTACTTTGTTCATATTATCATTAATCCTTTAAAAAACTATGGCAGGTATTAAAAAACTATATGGCAGATATTATAATACTTATTTTAAAATGAAGTAACTATTTCTCAAAGATGTCAAAAAAAAAAAAAAAAAAAAGCTAGTAAGAGGTAAACCCCAAACTGAGAGACCTGTCTGGCTCTCAAAGCTTTTTCTCCTCTGATTTGGAATCTTTCTGATTTGCATATTTACAATGAATGGTGTCCACATTTTTGCACTCTGGACCCCTTACTTTGATATTTGTTGTATGTGTAACATAAAAAATACGTGTTAATATTGTTTATGTAATCAGCAAGGCTTCTGGTCAATAGTAGTGCTATTAATAATTAAGCTTTGGGTGAATCAAAAAGTTGTATGCATTTTCAACTGTGTGTGGCATGGGTACCCCTAATCTCTGAGTTTGTCAAGATCCAACTGTGTACTATTCTGATAAATAGAAATAAATGTCTAATTTTATAATTTTCAGAAACAAATAGAACATACTTAATAAGCATTCTCTAAATGGAAGAGTTCATATAAAATATGGTGAAGGAGTATAAGCTGGAGTTATAACTAGTTAAGGATTATCCCCAGAAGTTCTCTAGCACAAAATTGGATTTGTGAAATATAAAAATTATCAATATTATCTCATCCAAAATTCTTGAAGAGTTTTTTTGCTACTTTTTCGTTTAATTTAATTATCTATTCAAAAATGTCTACTGGGCATTTTCTGTGTGATCAGCACTGTTCTGTAGGCTGATTTGTGGTGGTTGGCGGGTTTAAAAAGTACTCTGCTACCATGGAGCTTAAGTTCTAGAAGGTGGAGGAAGATAATAAAATAAGTAAATGATGTATATTAAAAGATGATAATTGCTTGGAGAAAAATAAAGCAGGGAAGGAAAAGAAGGAAAATTAAGAGATGTGATGGTAACTGGGTGTTGAATTTTTAAGTGAGAGTCTGGAAAGCCTTTTAAAGCAGAAAGTGAGCACAGATTTAAACGACATTTGGGTGAGTCATGTGGAGGATATCTGGGAAAGCAGCATTCCAGGAGCGAGAAGAGCAAATGCAAAGGCCCTGAAGTAGGAACAAGGCTGACATGTTCTGGGGTTAATAATAAGATTATGTGGCTGAAATAGAGTCCACAGTGAGGACAGTAGTAGGAATGAGATCAAAGAGATAAAGGAGGCCTTATTGTCTGGGGCCTTGTAGTTCAAAGTAATAACTTCCAGTTTGATGAAGTGAGATGAAGAGCCAGTTCATAAGTGCAAAGATATAACATCATTTGACTGGCATTTTGACAGGATCTGGCTGCTGCGTTGAGAATAGACTGTAGAGATTGGCAAGGGTGGAAGCAGGGAGACCTGTTCAGAGGTTACTGTAACAATTTAGGTGAGAAGATGGTGGCTCAGTTGATTGGAGTGCCAATGATAATGCTTGGTCAGAACCTGTTTCAATATTTGCTGATAGGTTGTTGGGGGTTGTTAGAGAAAGAGGAGACTTGCTTTTTACTTTTCTTTATTGGTAAAGGTAAGTCATAGCTTGTATTTAATGAAATGTAAGTAAAACCATCTGCACCAGCCATCAAGTTTCTCTTACCTAGTATACTGAGCATTTTAGTTTACTTTGCAGGAAATTCAGCATGTTTTAATTGACACTACCAATTCTATGCAAGTATCTTACAATCATCTTATTAATTTAGACCAACAATTGTCAAATTATAGGCCAAGGGCCAAATCTGGCTTATAGCCTGGTTTTGTGATTAAAGTTTTATTGAAACATACACACATTTTTTTTTTTTTTCCTGCATATTGTCCATGGCAACTTTCCTGCTTCAAAAGCAGCAGAAACCCAGGAATCCTAAAATATTTACTGTCTGGCCCTTCATAGAAAAATGTTTGCTGACCTTTGGTTTCAACTATTGTGTCAGAATTGTGCCCAGATTTTCCTCTCATCTTTTTCCAAGTATGAAGAGGAAATTTAAGAGGGGTCAGAAAGTGACAATTGAGGGAACAAAATGGTAATATTCAAATACTGGCACCAACGTATTTCTCTCCCTTATGCTAATCTGCCTGTTTCTTTGCTGTGGATATCCACTTCTCCCTAATCTCTGAAGTGCTCTATGTTGAGATATAAGTACACATAACTGGCCTAGGGGAAAAAAAAAGATTTGTTTTTCTCAATAGTAAAGATTTACTGTAGGAATGACTCTTGGATGCTAGAAACTAAATTGTTGAATTTCACAATCTTGACAGAAAATAAAAGACAAGTACCACCATCAGCGTGAGCATCAATCTTTATGAAGAATTTGACTCATCTTATGATTTTGCAAAATCCTGTACAAATGAAGTACAAATAAGTTAGACCCCCATTGTTGTTTGGTTTTTATAGGTCTATAATGACGGATTTATACTACCTCAGTCAAACAGATGGAGCAGGTGATTGGCGGGAAAAAGAGGCCAAAGATCTGACAGAGCTGGTGCAGCGGAGAATAACGTATCTTCAGGTAAGAAGGTTAGGTTAATAAATAAATTCGAGTGAAAAATAGGAGGAGAAACATTAAAACTAAGAGTATTTGTCCATTCACTTTACATATTTATTCAGAAAGACACTATGGCATGCCTTGAATGGAATATAAAGATGGCTAAAACAAGATCCCTGCCCTAACAGGGCTACTTCTGACACACGCACACAGAAAAACTATAGTGCAAGATAGGAAGTGCTGCATATATGAGATATGATGAAATGCTCATTGGAGGAAGATGTCACAGATAGCTTTGTGGAAAAGATATTATTTGACCGAGCTGTAAAGGATAATCATATAGGATTTAGACGTCCAGAAATGCACAACAGTGTACTAGCTATAGCATGCTGTTTGCTGTGCTCATTCGCTCAGTTGTGTCCGACTTCAGATGATGTGAGTAAAGCTCCTACCTGGGAAAGAGCAGTACAGGAACCCAGCGAGAAACAGGATATTTCAGTTTGTCTGGAGTTTTGGTTGTGTGAAAAGGAGAGTTGGTAAAGGGAGGTTCGGGAGCCAGATTGCCGAGGTCCTTTTGTACAGGTTAAGCTTTACGGTACATATGCGGCAAATGGTTGCTGAAAGATTTTATTTATTGCCTAACATCATTATAACAACAAACAGGAAATATAAATCAAGCATAAACTCCAAGTCCCAGGCCCTTTTAAATGTTCTCTCTTCATTTTGTGTGTGTGTTTCCTTCTAGTTCTTACTTACATGCTTACCCAGTCTTAAAACGTTTGTAAAGACAGAACTGATTTACTTTTGAGTTGGTTTTTTTTTTTTTTTTTTTGCTTAATATACCATAAACCTTTTCTGTTTTAGAGTCACAGCCTACTTTTGAAAAATTTGTGTACATAAGAGTATCATAATAAGAGTGGTGCTTTAGTTATACTAATCTGAAAGGTAGAATTTTGCTTGAACTGGATTCATTCGCAGAGACTGGAAGGAGACGGTTTAGGACAGGAGTCCCCAACCTCCAGGGGCTTCCCTGGTGGCTCAGCAGTAAAGAATTTGCCTGCCAATGCAGGAGACACAGGTTCAATCCCTGGGTCGGAAAGTTCCCTGGAGGAGGAAATGAAAACCTACTCCAGTATTCTTGCCTGGAAAATCCCATGGACAGAGGAGCGTAGTGGGCTGCAGTCCACGGGGTCACAAAGAGTTGCACACAACTTAGCAACTAAAACAACAGCAACCCCAACCAGTACCTCCTGTCATTAGGTTAGAAATAAAGTGCACAGTAAATGTAACGTGCTTGAACCATTCTGAAACCATCTCTCCTCCCCCCGGATCCGTGGAAGAATTTTCTTCCACTGAACCAGTCCCTGGTGCCAGAAAGGTTGGGAACCACTGGTTAGGATATAAGGACAATATTGCAGGTGAGAAGTATTGAGGTGTGTGGCAGTTTGCATTGGAAGGGCAGAAGGGAATTTGAGAGAGTTTGGGAAGATCGAATAGATAAGCCTTTCCAAGAGGCTGAAGGAGCAGGAATGACTGGGGTAATGGGGTATTATTAACTGAAAAGAAACTTAAAGTTAGAATGCAGTCATCAGGGGAAAACAATGAATTAGTAAATAGAATTCTGTAACACTCCAAATGCTTGAAGTTGGGATGATCATCCCCATCCATTTCTGGTGATGGTATGCTTTCTGTGTACACTCACTGTTTCCCTTTGAAAATTAAGGCGTCTTATAAAAGCAAAATAATAGCCAGTGACTTTATTTTGTATATTTTAAGATGCATATTTTCCTACACTTAAATAGGAAAAAAGTAGAAAATCAAGTGCTTCAAGAGATCATTAAAAACAAAACTGATCTTGGCATGCTCTCTTGTCTCATGCCCCCATGGCCATTCATCAGAGGTGTCTGTAGAATGAACAACACTTGCCTCCTGTAGGGAAGAGGTAATTATCTCCTATCAACTAGAACCTCATTCAATGAACTATAAACAGCTGGTGGTGCAGAACTCTCATCCTCATTTAAAATGGAAATAACTATGGTTTCTGAGTTTCTTCCATTTCCACATATTCATTAAGTTTTCACCCCACGAAAGTTATATTTAAACTATGATTTGGCCATACTTTAGCTCCCCTCACTGTAACGAGTACCTACCACTTGCTCTAGTTTCTTTTTTCCTCTTGGTTTTTAAGTGGCCAAGTGCTCTCACCAGTAGCATGAAGTCCATCTTCAGTGTGCTGTTTTCAGTGGTTCTGTTTTAGAGAATTTCACTTGTAAATCACTTATAGCAAAACATCATTTCACATGGACCTAACTTTGAATAGGTATTCAAATATTACCTATTTAAAAAATCCTTGCTTTTTTGCTTTTCTTTTGTTTTTTTCTATTGGAAAAGAAAATGTGATTTTTTTTTTAAATATTCAAGGAGATGGGGAAAATCTCAATAGGAAAAAATGTATTTTAGAAAAAAATATTTTTCTTTAATTATTTAATGTATTTATGATCATTTTTTTTTCCATTTTTAAAGAACTGTATTTTTTTACATATTATTTTTTAGAGCTTAAAGTTGCCAGTCACTCAGTCTTCAGCTTCTTTGGATATAGGTGAATAAGCATCCTCTCTCCCATTCCAACAAAATTAAAGATATGTATTTGTAAGGAGGACTTAACCAGTGGCTCAGCAGCAAAGAATCTGCCTGCAATGTAGGAGATGCCAGTTTCATCCCTTGGTTGGGGAGATCCCCTGAAGAAGGAAATGGCAACCCATTCCGGTATTCTTGCCTAGGAAATTCCATGGACAGAAGAGTCCAGCAGGCTATAGTCCATGAGGTCGTAAAAGAGCTAGACATGACTGAGAGACTAAACAAGAACAGTAAATCATAAGGAATCCTTCCTCTGACTTGGATTTTTATTCCTTTTAAAAAAGAATGATTTGGGGACTTCCCTGGTGGTCCAGTGGCTAAGACTCTATGCTCCCAATGCAGTGGAGGGGGCGGGCCGGGTTCAATCCTTGGTCAGGGAACTAGGTCACACATGCTGCAACTAAGACCCAGTGCAGCCAAATAAATAAATAAATAAATCATGATTTATCCCTGGTTTAACTTAATGGATTAGAGAATTAATCAGAATAGTTGAGCTATTTATACAGATGTTTTAGAGTGATTGCATTTTTTCCCATTACATCTTTTCTTGGTATTCAAATCTATTGGTGTTTCCATATTACTTTTAAGCCTTTTATTACTGTTAAAAGGCTATTTAAGCAACTTAGATTCTGAAAGACTTCAACAGGGCTTAGAAAATGAGAAGTATACTAGGAAATAAAGCTAAAAAGGGGGATAAAGGACAAAATCTTTGACTTTTGGTTCAGTTCAATTCAGTCACTCAGTTGTGTTCAACTCTGCAATCCTATGAACCGCAGGACGCCAGGCCTCCCTGTCTATCACCAACTCCCGGAGTTTACTCAAACCCATGTCCATTGAGTTGCTGATGCCATCCAACCATCTCATCCTTTGTCGTCCTCTTCTCCTACCCTCCATCTTTCCCAGCATCAGCATCTTTTTGGTACCTATATTCAAAATAAAAACAAGCACTTCATATAACTTATAGATGGAGATTTTAGAAGGCTTTCCTTCTTTAGCCCATCAGATCGGATTAGATCAGATCAGTCGCTCAGTTGTGTCCGACTCTTTGTGACCCTATGAATCGCAGCACGCCAGGCCTCCCTGTCCAGCACCAACTCCCGGAGTTCACTGAGACTCAGGTCCATCGAGTCAGTGATGTCATCCAGCCATCTCATCCTCTGTCATCCCCTTCTCCTCCTGCCCCCAATCCCTCCCAGCATCAGAGTCTTTTCCAATGAGTCAACTCTTCGCATGAGGTGGCCAAAGTACTGGAGTTTCAGCCTTAGCATCATTCCTTCCAAAGAAATCCCAGGGCTGATCTCCTTCAGAATGGACTGGTTGGATCTCTTTGCAGTCCAAGGGACTCGCAAGAGTCTTCTCCAACACCACAGTTCAAAAGCATCAATTCTTCAGCACTCAGCCTTCTTCACAGTCCAACTCTCACATCCATACATGACCACAGGAAAAACCATAGCCTGGATTAGATGAACCTTTGTTGGCAAAGTAATGTCTCTGTTTTTGAATATGCTATCTAGATTGGTCATAACTTTCCTTCCAAGGAGTAAGAGTCTTTTAATTTCATGGCTGCAGTCAACCATCTGCAGTGATTTTGGAGCCCAGAAAAATGAAGTCTGACACTGTTTCCACTGTTTCCCCATCTATTTCCCATGAAGTGGTGGGACCGGATGCCATGATCTTCGTTTTCTGTATGTTGAGCTTTAAGCCAACTTTTTTACTTTCCACTTTCACTTTCATCAAGAGGCTTTTGAGTTCCCCTTCACTTTCTGCCATAAGGGTGGTGTCATGCAGCTATTATATAAAGATGCTAATATTTTTTATCTAAGTAGAAAATAATAAGGAAAAGGTACAATATAAACAAATATTTTCAACATTTTAAATCTCTGGGAGATTTCAGTCACTGAATTATCTTGCTGTAGTCATAAATAATTCAGATAATTTTATAATTTACTTTTAATGGTTTGTTTGAATAGGTGAAAACATTTTAAGTTTTACTAGATTTTTACTTATGAAACTTGTGACTTCTCGTTAACACAACAAGCATTTTTAAAAAATCCTGATGTATTTAGGTATAATGCAAGACCTAGTACAAAGAGAAAAAGCCTAGATTAAACCCCTGTCTTAATCCCTAATAGGTTTTATTTTAAAATCTAAGCCTTTCTTTCTGCAGTTCTCCACCCCCTCTGAATTGGGCAAATATCCATTATGTCTCCTGAAGATCTTGCTTGACTTACAGTCATATAGTACAGTGAAGTTTGGTTTCAATATTAGATTTCCATTCAGTTATTATCATGTGTGTCATGTCTCTCATGTTTGCTGTGCTCAGTCGTGTCCGACTCTGACCCCATGGAGTGTGTGTAGTCCATCGGGCTCCTCTGTTCGTGGAATTTTCCAGGCAAGAATACTGAAGTAGGTCGCCATTTCTCCTCCAGGGGATCTTCCCAACCCAGGGATCAAACCCACATTTCTTGTGTCTCCTGCACTGGCAAGCGAGTTCTTTACTATTGCGCTGCCTGGGAAGCCCTTATTGTCATATACCTGGATTTTACTTGGGAGAAGCAATTTCACCATACACTGGAAAATAAGAAGGTACTAGGACAAGTGGACTTCAGTGGGACAGAGATCTATAGTTGTCTTAATTAAAATTATCTTCTCTTTACAGTTGAAGGCCCTAAGGCATGGCATTAAAGGACTAAACTTACTAAAAACTCTAATAATCTTTTTGAAGACAACCCCAGGTGTGCTGTGTTAGTCTCAAGTAGAATGGACCAAGTAATTCTCTTAAGGTGTTGATCTTTTGTATGTTTATCTAAAAAGTCCTTCAGCCATACAGTGAACAGGTAGTATTGGGTTGTTTAAAATACTATTTTGTGCTGGTCTTTAATCTTGTGCTACATGAATCATAACAGATTGAAAAGTTTTGTTGAGTGTATTTCTCTAGTTTCTGATATTAACTTCAGGCTCACTTTAAAAACCACACTGCTAATATATTTGTTATATGTCTGCATTTTACTGTAATGCATGTCATTTTCCTAGACTTTTGAATGACATGGAGGAAATTCTTCTTTGATTGTGGTTATTAGAATATACTTTGCAGTTTCTAATTCGCTCATATTAAGCACATTGGAAGAGATCACAGTGCCTTGTTTTTCCTTAACTTGCTTGAAACAAGTTATAAGTTGGTGAGTCTGGTGAAGAGAGCAGCTAGTTAGGGCACATAACTTATAACAAAAAGCATTTCCCAGTTTAACTGGAAATTATCTATGTTTTGGTACTTAAAGGTTCTTCTTTTGTTTTTTCTACCCAGCTCTAGAGTTGACATTTTAAGCAGAATTGAACCCATTTCAGGTAGAATCTAAATATATAGAAAGTAGCAATAGTTGGAAATGGGTTTTTGTTTTTTCTTTTTGTGGCTGCCTTTGGGGGCTTTGCTTTGTTTGTTTATTTATGTTTTGAATAGGACTTTTCTTGGAAATTGGTAGGTTGATAATTTTCCATTTTTTGAGAGAAAACTAAAAGCTGTGAAAATAGGGAATATTTTACTTTTTAAAAGAGAATAGAGCTTTGTTTTTCCATTCACAAGTAAACTATTTGGAGATAATGCAGGTTTCTCTTTTTCTGTATGGATTCTAGTGACTGTGGATGGTCTTTGGAATGGAAAGTGGCCAAGTCACACTGGAAATGCATTATTGAAGCTGTTAACATATTTTTCAGATAATTTTCAGATTATGGGGAAACCCTCCACTATAACAAAGGATGTGTCTAACCCCCTTTCTCTTCAACAGGACAATTTTTAAAAACAGATTTAAGGCCAGACTATAACTATAAACTTTATTCATCTGCTAGTCTGATCACCATGAGATCAAATCTTTCATCTGGTGCCCTCAGAGTTGTGTGTTCTACTGAGTAATTCAGTGTATTTCTACCCAAATGAGAACCGAAATAAAGCCAGAAATGGTAATAATTATAACTCACTTGAAAATGTCATTAACTTAGCTATATTAGGATATTCATTAAATGCTTAAGACAATTGGAGTAAAGAGAAACTTTGAGGACTTTTCCTTGTTTGAAAGATATTAGTTTGACATGAGATCAGTTAGAGAAAAGGAAAGAGTTTTTCAGAATTAAGACCTAAGAATATATTGACAAAGAATATCTTTCCCAAGATAAAAAGTATAAACAGGTTTAATGAGGAAAGAAAAAGAAGTGGTAAGTGAATATGGTGGCAAGGGTAGCTTTCATGAAATGAAAGAGGGGATTACTCTATTGGAAGTCAGCTGAGAACAAAGGTGAAATAAAAAAGATGTATTTAAGTTTTCTTTTTTTTTTTTAATTTTATTTTATTTTTAAACTTTACATAATTGTATTAGTTTTGCCAAATATCAAAATGAATACGCCACAGGTATACATGTGTTCCCCATCCCGAACCCTCCTTCCTCCTCCCTCCCCATACCATCCCTCTGGGTCATCCCAGTGCACTAGCCCCAAGCATCCAGTATCGTGCATCGAACCTGGACTGGCGACTCGTTTCATACATGATATTTTACATGTTTCAATGCCATTCTCCCAAATCTTCCCACCCTCTCCCTCTCCCATAGAGTCCATAAGACTGTTCTATACATCAGTATCTCTTTTGCTGTCTCGTACATAGGGTTATTGTTACCATCTTTCTAAATTCCATATATATGCGTTAGTATACTGTATTGGTGTTTTTCCTTCTGGCTTACTTCACTCTGTATAATAGGCTCCAGTTTCATCCACCTCATTAGAACTGATTTAAATGTATTCTTTTTAATGGCTGAGTAATACTCCATTGTGTATATGTACCACTGCTTTCTTATCCATTCATCTGCTGATAGACATCTAGGTTGCTTCCATGTCCTGGCTATTATAAACAGTGCTGCGATGAACATTGGGGTACACGTGTCTCTTTCCCTTCTGGTTTCCTCAGTGTGTATGCCCAGCAGTGGGATTGCTGGATCATAAGGCAGTTCTAGTTCCAGTTTTTTAAGGAATCTCCACACTGTTCTCCATAGTGGCTGTACTAGTTTGCGTTCCCACCAACAGTGTAAGAGGGTTCCCTTTTCTCCACACCCTCTCCAGCATTTATTATTTGTAGACTTTTGGATCGCAGCCATTCTGACTGGTGTGAAATGGTACCTCATAGTGGTTTTGATTTGCATTTCTCTGATAATGAGTGATGTTGAGCATCTTTTCATGTGTTTGTTAGCCATCTGTATGTCTTCTTTGGAGAAATGTCTATTTAGTTCTTTGGCCCATTTTTTAAGTGTTATTAAAAGCTACATTATTTGGAATCTTACAGATTTTATGGAGCCCTTGCATGTGGGTGTGTAGGTCTCATCGAATTGTTTATTTTTTCATTTATTCAAGAAGTATTTGGATGTACTGAATATCCTAGGCATTAGGTACATTGTTAGGGATTTAGGGTGAACCTAATGGACATGGTATGGTGTCTGCCCTCAGAAACCTTGAAGTCTGGTAACATTCTGAGAGTATCTCTGAATCAATTATCTTCAAACACACACACACAGTTTATTTTATCCCTCCATTTTGTCATTTTGATATTTATTTCTCTGACTCATCATTTGGATATTTTACTACTTCCCCTATTGCTATTACACACATTTTTCCTATGTATGTAGTTGCTCAGTCATGTCCAACTTTTGCGGCCCCATGGACTGCCCCCTGCCAGGTTCCTCTGTCCATAGCATTCTCCAGGCAAGAATACTCGAGTGAGTTGCCATGCCCTCCTCCAGGGGATGTTTCCAACCCAGGGATCGAACCCAGGTCTCCTTCACTGCAGGCAGATTCTTTACCGATTGAGCCACCAGCCACCTTTATCACTCCTTAAAAAAAAAAAAAGCTTTTGTTGTGGAAAACTTCAACTTATGTAAAAGTGAGAGACCATTGAACCCCTAGTACCCATAACCTAGCTTTAACAGTTACCAATTCCTGGTCAACTATGTTTCCTCTGTGCTTCTACCATACCCCTTGCATATCCAGGATCATTCTGAAGCAAATCCCAGACATTTTATCATTTTATTTGTAAATATTTCAAAACGAATTTCTGAAAGTTACAGATATTTTTAAGAAAATCAGTTCAGATCAGTTCAGTTGCTCAGTTGTGTCCGACTCTGCAACCCCATGAATCGCAGCACACCAGGCCTCCCTGTCCATCACCAACTCCCGGAGTTCACTCAGACTCACGTCCATCGAGTCAGTGATGCCATCCAGCCATCTCATCCTCTGTCGTCCCCTTCTCCTCCTGCCCCCAATCCCTCCCAGCATCAGAGTCTTTTCCAATGAGTCAACTCTTCACATGAGGTGGCCAAAATACTGGAATTTCAGCTTTGGCATCATTCCTTCCAAAGAAATCCCAGGGCTGATCTCCTTCAGAATGGACTGGTTGGATCTCCTTGCAGTCCAAGGGACTCTCAAGAGTCTTCTCCAACACCACAGTTCAAAAGCATCAATTCTTCAGCACTCAGCCTTCTTCACAGTCCAACTCTCACATCCATACATGACCACTGGAAAAACCATAGCCTTGACTAGACGGACCTTTGTTGGCAAAGTAATGTCTCTGCTTTTGAATATGCTATCTAGGTTGGTCATAACTTTCCTTCCAAGGAGTAAGCGTCTTTTAATTTCATGGCTGCAGTCACCATCTGTAGTGATTTTGGGGCCCAGAAAAATCAAGTCTGACACTGTTTCCACTGTTTCCCCATCTATTTCCCATGAAGTGATGGGACCGGATGCCATGATCTTCATTTTCTGAATGTTGAGTTTTAAGCCAACTTTTTCACTCTCCACTTTCACGTTCATCAAGAGGCTTTTTAGTTCCCCTTCATTTTCTGCAATAAGGGTGGTGTCATCTGCGTATCTGAGGTTACTGATATTTCTCCCGGCCGTCTTGATTCCAGCTTGTGTTTCTTCCAGTCCAGCATTTCTCATGATGTACTCTTCATAGAAGTTAAATAAGCATGGTGACAATATACAGCCTTGATGTACTCCTTTTCCTATTTCTTTGCATTGATCGCTGAGGAAGGCTTTCTTATCTCTTCTTGCTATTCTTTGGAACTCTGCATTCAGATGCTTATATCTTTCTTTTTCTCCTTTGCTTTTCATTTCTCTTCTTTTCACAGCTATTTGTAAGGCCTCCCCAGACAACCATTTTGCTTTTTTGCATTTCTTTTCTATGGGGATGGTCTTGATCCCTGTCTCCTGTACAATGTCACGAACCTCATTCCATAGTTCATCAGGCACTCTATCTATCAGACCTAGGCCCTCAAATCTATTTCTCACTTCCACTGTATAATCATCAGGGATTTGATTTAGGTCATACCTGAATGGTCTAGTGGTTTTCCCTACTTTCTTCAATTCAAGTCTGAATCTGGCAAAAAGGAGTTCATGGTCTGAGCCACAGTCAGCTCCTGGTCTTGTTTTTGTTGACTGTATAGAGCTTCTCCATCTTTGGCTGCAAAGAATATAATCAATCTGATTTCAGTGTTGACCATCTGGTGATGTCCATGTACAGAGTCTTCTCTTGTGTTGTTGGAAGAGGGTGTTTGCTATGACCAGTGCATTTTCTTGGCAAAACTCTATTAGTCTTTGTCCTGCTTTATTCTGTATTCCAAGGCCAAATTTGCCTGTAACTCCAGGTGTTTCTTGACTTCCTACTTTAGCATTCCAGTCCCCTATAATGAAAAGGACATCTTTTTTGGGTGTTAGTTCTAAAAGGTCTTGTAGGTCTTCATAGAACCATTCAACTTCACCTTCTTCAGCATTACTGGTTGGGGCATAGACTTGGATTACTATCTAAGATTACTAACAGTAGTTCTTTAATATCATCAAAATAATTGTGTAGTGATCATATACCCCTGATTGTCAAACACATTTTAGTGTGCTACTTAAAAACTGATTATCTGCAGAGGGATTCCAAAAAGATGGTGGACTAGGAAGCACCAGGAATTTGTCTCCCTACCTGGACTGTTGCACTGGCAGAAACCGCCTGATATAACTTTGAAGTCTGATGAAGGCTTACATCTCCAGCGGAAAGTTTGAACCATAAATTACAGTTAATTTTGGTCTTCAGCTCTTAGCACAGTAGAAGCTATCCATTCCCGGCCCCAGATCTCTGGTAGACAACAGTGCACCTCTTCCTGAAATGCATAGATGGTTCAACATGTGAAATTTGATCATTGTAGTATGCCACATCAAAAAATAAAAGAAAAAAACACATGATCATCTCAACTGACGCAGAAGAAGCATTTGACAAAATTCTGTACCCTTCATGATAAAAACACTCAAAAAATAGGAATAGAAAGAAACTGCTTCTACATAATAAAAGCCTAATTTTTTAATGTTGATCTTATATCCTGCAGCTTTACTAAACTCATATATTCTAATAGCTTTTTTTTGTAGATCACATTAGATTTCCTATATAAATTATCATGTCATATGCTTAATTAACATATTTATCCCTTCATTCCCAATCTGGATGCCATTTTGCTATAGTTGCTTAATAGTTATTCACCTTAATTAGTATAATCTGTTACTAGCAAACCCAGAGAAGGCAATGGCACCCCATCCAGTACTCTTGCCTGGAAAATCCCATGGATGGAGGAGCCTGGTAGGCTGCAGTCCATGGGGTCGCTAAGAGTCGGACATGAATGAGCGACTTCACTTTCACTTTTCACTTTCATGCATTGGAGAAGGAAATGGCAACCCACTCCAGTGTTCTTGCCTAGAGAATCCCAGGGACGGGGGAGCCTGGTGGGCTGCCGTCTATGGGGTCGCATAGATTCGGACACTACTGAAGCGCCTTAGCAGCAGCAGCAGCAGCAAACCACGTAGTGTTCAGTTCAGTTCAGTCGCTCAGTTGTGTCCGACTCCTTGCGACCCCATGAATCGCAGCACGCCAGGCCTCCCTGTCCATCACCAACTTCCAGAGTTCACCCAAATCATGTCCATTGAGTCAGTGATGCCATCCAGCCATCTCATCCTCTGTCATCCCCTTTTCCTCCTGCCCCCAATCCCTCCCAGCATCAGAGTCTTTTCCAGTGAGTCAACTCTTTGCATGAGGTGGCCAAAGTACTGGAGTTTCAGCTTTAGCATCATTCCTTCCAAAGAAATCCCAGGGCTGATCTCCTTTAGAATGGACTGGTTTGATCTCCTTGCAGTCCAACGGACTCTCAAGAGTCTTCTCCAACACCGCAGTTCAAAAGCATCAATTCTTTGGTGCTCAGCCTTCTTCACAGTGTTAGTAAACTGCAAATTTACTTCCTTCTTTTAAAATCCTTGACAGCATCTGATTTGGGATTTAAGTTTCTTCATAAGAGTTTAAAATCATCTTGAGATGCCTGATGGCTATAGAGGAACTTATTAAATTCCTAGCAGTGCACTTAGCACAACTCTATCTGAATTTTGTCATTTTGAAGTTTACATATTTCTTATATATTTATATCATCTTGATTATCAATAATACAAGTTTTTTAAAACATCATTCCTTATTAAAGATATATGAGAATGCATATGAGATCCTTAACATTTAGTATCTAGAAATAAAATGAGCAGCTGATGGAAATCTAGATGCTGCTCCCTAAAATCATTTTATCTTTTGAGAGTAGCACCACCTAATAAAGTATCTTTTTACTTTCTTGAATGTAAGTTGAACTTAGATTTGACTCTATTTAATTTAGGTATGTCAGCCCCAGTGTTGCTCTGTTTCCTCAGTAATTTTCTGTTTCTAGAAACATATTCTTTTTTCCCTAAGAAAGGAAAAATTTTATTATAGTTTGATCCTGCCCTAGATCACAATATACATAGCATAATTATATAAACAATTTTCCAAATTTTAAAAGAAATCTGGGTTTCACATAGTCATAGTGCAATAATTGGGGATTTTGGCCCTGACTATGAGGTCCCAGGCTGTAGATTCCTGTTCTAGAATCCTGGTCTCAATCCCAGTGAGGCAATAACTGGGAAGTAGCAAACTCTCCTGAGGGGGAGATGAAGGCTCTTGACCAGACATGGATCCAGATTTAGGGAATGGGCTTGAAGCCTCTAGTTTTTAGTACTCTCTTTTATGTAAAGAAATACAAGGACCAGGAAGAAATAGAAAAGCTTAACAGACCCATCACAAGCACAGAAATTGAAACTGTAATCAGAAATCTTCCAGCTAACAAAAGCCCAGGTCCAGACGGCTTCTCAGCTGAATTCTACCAAAAATTTAGAGATGAGCTAACACCTATCCTACTCAAACTCTTCCAGAAAATTGCAGAGGAAGGTAAACTTCCAAACTCATTCTATGTGGCCACCATCACCCTAATACCAAAACCTGACAAAGATGCCACAAAAAAAGAAAACTACAGGCCAATATCACTGATGAACATAGATGCAAAAATCCTTAACAAAATTCTAGCAATCAGAATCCAACAACACATTAAAAAGATCATACACCATGACCAAGTGGGCTTTATCCCAGGGATGCAAGGATTCTTTAATATCCACAAATCAATCAATGTAATACACCACATTAACAAATTGAAAAATAAAACCCATATAATTATCTCAATAGATGCAGAGAAAGCCTTTGACAAAATTCAACATCCATTTATGATAAAAACTCTCCAGAAAGCAGGAATAGAAGGAACATACCTCAACATAATAAAAACTGTGTATGACAAACCCACAGCAAACATTATCCTCAATGGTGAAAAATTGAAAGCATTTCCTGTAAAGTCAGGAACAAGACAAGGGTGCCCACTTTCACCATTACTATTCAACATAGTTTTGGAAGTTTTGGCCACAGCAATCAGAACAGAAAAAGAAATAAAAGGAATCCAAATTGGAAAAGAAGAAGTAAAACTCTCACTATTTGCAGATGACATGATCCTCTACATAAAAAACTCTAAAGACTCCACCAGAAAATTACTAGAACTAATCAATGAATATAGTAAAGTTGCAGGATATAAAATCAACACACAGAAATCCCTTGCATTCCTATACACTAATAATGAGAAAATAGAAAGAGAAATTAAGGAAATAATTCCATTCACCATTGCAACGGAAAGAATAAAATACTTAGGAATATATCTACCTAAAGAAACTAAAGACCTATATACAGAAAACTATAAAACACTGGTGAAAGAAATCAAAGAGGACACTAATAGATGGAGACATATACCATGTTCATGGATTGGAAGAATCAATATAGTGAAAATGAGTATACTACCCAAAGCAATTTATAGATTCAATGCAATCCCTATCAAGCTACCAACGGTATTCTTCACAGAGCTAGAACAAATAATTTCACAATTTGTATGGAAATACAAAAAACCTCAATAGCCAAAGCAATCTTGAGAAAGAAAAAGTGGAACTGGAGGAATCAACCTGCCTGACTTCAGGCTCTACTACAAAGCCACAGTCAGACAGTATGGTACTGGCACAAAGACAGAAATATAGATCAATGGAACAAAATAGAAAGCCCAGAGATAAATCCATGCACATATGGACACCTTATCTTTGACAAAGGAGGCAAGAATATACAATGGATTAAAGACAATCTCTTTAACAAGTGGTGCTGGGAAAACTGGTCAACCACTTGTAAAAGAATGAAACTAGAGCACTTTCTAACACCATACACAAAAATAAACTCAAAATGGATTAAAGATCTAAATGTAAGACCAGAAACTATAAAACTCCTAGAGGAGAACATAGGCAAAACACTCTCTGACATACATCACAGTAGGATCCTCTATGACCCACCTCCCAGAATATTGGAAATAAAAGCAAAAATAAACAAATGGGACCTAATTAAACTTAAAAGCTCTGCACAACAAAGGAAACTATAAGCAAGGTGAAAAGACAGCCTTCAGAATGGGAGAAAATAATAGCAAATGAAGCAACTGACAAACAGCTAAACTCAAAAATATACAAGCAACTCCTACAGCTCAATTCCAGAAAAATGAATGACCCAATCAAAAAATGGGCCAAAGAACTAGACATTTCTCCAAAGAAGATATACAGATGACTAACAAACACGTGAAAAAGATGCTCAACATCACTCATTATCAGAGAAATGCAAATCAAAACCACTATGAGGTACCATCTCACGCCAGTCAGAATGGCTGCTATCCAAAAGTCCACAAGCAATAAATGCTGGAGAGGGTGTGGAGAAAAGGGAACCCACTTACACTGTTTGTGGGAATGCAAACTAGTACAGCCACTATGGAGAACAGTGAGGAGATTCCTTAAAAAACTGGAAATAGAACTGCCTTATGACCCAGCAATCCCACTGCTGGGCATACACACTGAGGAAACCAGAAGGGAAAGAGACACGTGTACCCCAATGTTCATCGCAGCACTGTTTATAATAGCCAGGACATGGAAGCAACCTAGATGTCTATCAGCAGATGAATGGATAAGAAAGCTATGGTACATATATACAATGGAGTATTACTCAGCCATTAAAAAGAAAACATTTGAATCAGTTCTAATGAGGTGGATGAAACTGGAGCCTATTATACAGAATGAAGTAAGCCAGAAAGAAAAACACCAATACAGTATACTAACGCATATATATGGAATTTAGAAAGATGGTAACAATAACCCTGTATATGAGACAGCAAAAGAGACACTGATGTATAGAACAGTCTTTTGGACTCTGTGGGAGAGGGAGCGGGGGGGATGATTTGGGAGAATGGCATTGAAACATGTATAATATCATATATGAAACGAGTCGCCAGTCCAGGTTCGATGCACGATGCTGGATGTTTGGGGCTGGTGCACTGGGACGACCCAGAGGGATGGTATGGGGAGGGAGGAGGGAGGAGGGTTCAAGATGGGGAACACATGTAATACCTGTGGCAGATTCATTTTGATATATGGCAAAACCAATACATTATTGTAAAGTTAAAAAATGAAAAAAAAACATTAAATTTTTAAAATATAAAAAAAGAAATACAAATATAAAATTAGATATTAGAATAAATTCACTTGATTCTCATTATTTGCTTCAGTTGTGTTCTATAGAGTCACACAGAATTAGTGAATACTGAAACATTCATTCTAAGTGCCTTTAAGTCTCTGATCAGTTAATCAGTATATAAACTTGTTCTATGTGTTCTTCTGTTTGAAAACACCAAATATGTATTGTTGACTCATTAGCATTGAACTGATAGCTTTATGGGCTTCTCTGGTGGCTCAGATGGTAAAGCAATGAGGGAGACCCGCAATGAGGGAGACCTGGGTTTGATCCCTGGGTTGGGAAGATCCCCTGAAGAAGGAAATGGCAACCCACTCCAGTGTTCTTGCCTGGAAAATCCCATGGACCGAGGACCCTGGTAGGCTATAGAGGCTATAGTCCATGGGGTCACAAAGAGTCACTCATGACTGAGCGACTTCGCTTTCACTTTCATAGCTTATAGCACAGTAACTCATACTTGAGTAGAACTTGCCTAACACATATTTTTCTCTGGAAGGCATCTCTTAGCTTTCTAGTACTTAGGAACCCTGGACAGCTTAGGAACACTCCAGTACCACACTTATGTGCCATTTTAAACAGTGAAATTGTGAACAAAAAGCACTAAAATGAAAAGAGAAAAAAAAAAAGGCACTAATTAGACCATAAAAAGGACCCTTGTTCGTAGTATGAGAACTGAAACAAGAAGGTAAATGGCACCTTATTTGACCTCAGCAGAGAGTTTGTGTTTAGGAGGCTCCCATTTTTCACTGTATTACGCTTGTCCACACGTGACCTGAAAGCACATCAAGTATTGATTTTGAGATTACAAATAAATTTTAGCTAGTAGGCAAACTTGCAAATATGCAATCTGTGAGAGTAAGGATCAACTATGTATAATGAAAAAAAATCCCAACCAGTTACGAATTTTATGAACTTGACAAATACCACAAACACAAAATTCCAGAAAAACTAAAAATTTTTATTATCAGCCTGACACTTTATAATACTGTTTCCTCACATTTCTTAGCTGCATACTCTTTGATTACAGTTTGTCATATTTTCTATAAAGTGAATTGACAATGATTTTGTAATATTTTTTATAAAGAGAATGGAAAGATTAAATCAGATTTTTGATCAAAAAAATTTTGTTTTTATTTATTCATATTTGTGATATATAACCTTTGCAACTTAAAATACAGACATACCTCATGTTTGTAGTACTGCTATAAGCTAGTGCCCTATATAAAAGGGAATTTGTATAATTTTTATTTCATGTGATTCTCATCCAATAAAAAAGAATGAAACATATAGTTATTTTATGCTACAATTTTAACTGTATATGTTACAGTTTTGAGGTTATTAATAATAGAAGAGAACTTTTGTGTTGATTAGGCATCACTGAGAACCAACTCCACTTCTCCATGGGGCACATTCATATCACAATGCAACCTCCTGCCCTGTACCTATATTTATGTCACAAAAATAACTGCGCAAAAGCAACAATGAGCACATAAATACATACCTCTAAATCTAAACTAAATTAATTCCTTGCTTAATTTTCCCATAACAGGACCTCAGGAATGTTGAAGACCACTTTAGTTTCCTCCCAATATTGATACCAACATTGGGGAAGTGAGGTGAATGGGAGGGAGTTTCAAGTGGGCAGAGACAGCTGTCTTTCTCCCTGTGGACAGATTTTGCAAATTTTGACCAGTTGAACATACTGCACAAGTCCCCCTCCTCCCAGGGTTTGAAAGGATCTGTATAAATGAGGCTCCCTGAAGCATACATTTCAGTAAATCCACTGCACCCACAAGGAAGTCCTTCTCATTGAACTAGGAAGGAACCTGAAGTCACTTAGGGGTTTTCAGTCCTGCTCTGGACGTGAGATTACTCAAGAACACTTAATGGTAAGCAGCCTGAAAGAGAGAAAGGTGTTGCAAAATTAGATGAAAAGTGATAAATGCTGACCTTTAAGATTCAATGGGTTCTGTCTCAAGCACATAAATACAGTAAAAACTAGGTTGCTTGCAATTAAAATTTTGCTTTAATTTGATATTAGAACAGCAGCTTTCCATTAAAGAGCTATAACTTCTGACTAGAACATTCACTTTCATCTCCAGGACTCCCTAGAGTATGCAACACTTTCTCTTATTGACAACCCCAGAATTATCAGTCTCTCTGTTCACTGACTGCTCACAATGTTTGTGAAGGGCAGCTGTGCTCTTGGTGTGAGTCCTGGTTATTGTAGACCAAAACTGAGCAACTTTTCCCCTTACTTTTTTGTGTATGTCCAGTAGCCAATGGCACCCCACTCCAGTACTCTTGCCTGGAAAATCCCATGGATGAGGGAGCCTGGTGGGCTGCCGTCTATGGGGTTGCACAGAGTCGGACACGACTGAAGCGACTTAGCAGCAGCAGCAGTAAGCCTCACTGCCCCTTTTCGTTCTCCCTTCTCATAATTGCTTAGCTCAGGATAGAATGCTGACTGAGAATCTAAGATCAAATAAGTCATAAATATGGCTCAGTGATGTCATAAGAACATAAAACTACATCTCTGTGTAATCAATTAAAATACCTATATCGGTTCAGTTCAGTCGCTCAGTCATGTCTGACTCTTTGCAACCTCATGAATTGCAGCGCACCAGGCCTTCCTGTCCATCACCAACTCCTGGACTTCACCCAAATTCATGTGCATTGAGTCGGTGATGCCATCCAGCCATCTCATCCTTTGTCGTCCCCTTCTCCTCCTGCCCCAGCATCAAGGTCTTTTCCAATGAGTCAGTTCTTCGCATGAGGTGGCCAAAGTATTGGAGTTTCAGCCTCAGCATCAGTCCTTCCAATGAACACCCAGAATGATCTCCTTTAGGATAGACTGGTTTGATCTCCTAGCAGTCCAAGGGACTCTCAAGAGTCTTCTCCAACACCACAGTTCAAAAGCATCAATTCTTCAGCTCTCAGTTTTCTTCACAGTCCTACTCTCACATCCATATATGACCACTGGAAAAACCATAGCTTTGACTAGACGGACCTTTGTTGGCAAAGTAATGTCTCTGCTTTTTAATGTGCTATCTATGTTGGTCACAACTTTCCTTCCAAGGAGTAAGCGCCTTTTAATTTCATGGCTGCAGTCCTCATCTGCAGTGATTTTGGAGCCCCCAAAATTAAAGTCTGACAGTGTTTCCACTGTTTCTCCATCTATTTCCCATAAAGTGATGGGACCAGATGCCATGATCTTCGTTTTCTGAATGTTGAGCTTTAAGCCAACTTTTTCACTTTCCTCTTTCACTTTCATCAAGAGGCTTTTGAGTTCCTCTTCCCTTTCTGCCATAAGGGTGGTGTCATCTGCATATCTGAGGTTATTGATATTTCTCCCAGCAATCTTGATTCCAGCTTGTGCTTCTTCCAGCCCAGCGTTTCTCATGATGTACTCTGCATATAAGTTAAATAAGCAGGGTGACAATATACAGCCTTGACGTACTCCTTTTCCTGTTTGGAACCAGTCTGCTGTTCCATGTCCAGTTCTAACTGTTGCTTCCTGACCTGCATATAGGTTTCTCAAGAGGCAGGTTAGGTGGTCTGGTATTCCCATCTCTTTCAGAATTTTCCACAGTTTATTGTCATCTACACTGTCAAAGGCTTTAGCATAGTCAGTGAAGCTGAAGTAGATGTTTTTCTGGAATTCTCTTGCTTTTTCTATGATCCAGCAGATATTGGCAATTTGATCTGTGAGTTCCTCTGCCTTTTCTAAACCAGCTTGTCCATCTGGAATTTGTTGGTTCACATACTGTTGAAACCTAGCTTGAAGGATTTTGAGCATTACCTTGCTAGCAAAATTCAGACTTAAATTAAGAAAGTATGGAAAACTGCTAGGCCATTCAAATAGGACCTAAATCAGATCTCTTGTGATTATACAGTGGAAGTGACAAATACACCCTGAGCTGCCCATTATATCTATCATGCATCTTTGTTTCCAGCTGATAAAAGATGAATATCGTTTCCATTCCATCCAGTTTTCCATTTTGTTCTATACATAATAGAACAAGTCCTTCAATATTCCAAGTACATTTATGGATTGTTGTTACCAAACTAAACATGGATCTGCTCACCTGACATGGAGCAAATCCATGTAGGGACGCTGGACTGTGGTGAAGAAAAGTACAGCATTCATCATAGGACACTAAGCAAGGAGAACAGACACCTCATGCTCAAAGGCCCGAACCCACCAGTGGTTTTCTGGGGAGCATTTTTAAAGGCAACATTTGGGGCATGGTTGCAGTTTGTGGACTTGCGTCTATTGGTTGGTGGTGAGGTGACAGGCTGATGTTTCAGGACTCTTAATCCTCAATGATTCTAGCTAATCTAGGGTCTGTGTGCCTGTGGTCACCATCCTCCACCTGGGCGAGGGGCTTAGTTTTTGCCAAACAACTCAAACATATGCATCAGATTGCTATATATATCCCCTGAGGAGGAACTAGGGCTCTGCTTAATAATCATTACTTTACTTGTTGCTTTTGCTTTATTTCTGCATTCCCTCATATCCTACTTAGTAACTGTTTTAAGTCTGTTCCTTGGGACTTAGAAGGCCTAGGAGTTGTTGTTTAGTTGCTAAGTCATCTCCAACTCTTTGGCAACCCCATGGTCTGCAGCCCACCAGACTCCTCTGTTCATGGAATTCTCCCAGGCAGGAATACTAGAGTGACCATTTCCTTCTCCAGGGGATCTTCCCACCCAGGGGTCAAACCTGCATCTCCTCCATTGGCAGGCACATTCTTTACCACTAGCCCCAAGGCCTAGGAGACTAAAGCCTTTTTCTACAAACAAATGAGGGACAGAGAGGGGCTTTACTACCCAGGAGGACTCTGCAGGGTCCTACTCAGTCCCCCTTTTATTTGATAATTCCTTAATCCCAAGGGAAACATGAGTGGGACAAGAAAAGAATACAGGTTTGGATAGAGAAGTTAATCATACCTTAGCAGGGAAACTTGGTTGTAGGGGCACTCAATTTGACTAGGTAAAACTAGTTATCAGAAAGATGAGTCTGAATTTTAGCTACTCATACATTAGGAAAATAATGATGCTGATTTAAGTAGAAAGTAATATGGGCATTAGAAAATCTCCTTAGGTTTATCGAAAGACTAAATCCATATGACTCACTAATGGTAGAACATCTCCAAAGTTTTATCAAAGTAGAATACAAAATAGAACAAGATATAATTTCTTATATCTTTATGACATGTATTCCTACCCATCTTGTTCGATGTTGCTTTTCCTTTAGCCACACTATTTTTGCAGATTTTGCAGGCCTAGACTAGAGGTCAGCAAAGTACTGCCCTCCAGCCAAATTCAGATCAACTGTTGCTGAGTCACTTCAGTTGTGTCCAACTCTTTGTGACCCCATGGACTATAGCCCACCAGGCTTCTATGTCTGTGGGATTTTCCAGCAAGAATACTAGAGTGAGGTACTATCTCCTTCTTCAGGGGATTGTTTGCACTCAGGGACAGAACCCACAACTCCTGCATTGACAGGCAGATTCTCTACCACTGAGCCACCAAGGAAGTCCCAATGTTTATTATATCTACCCTATTCCAGGTGAACATCATGAGAAATATTTCCTCACTGCTCTCATCAGGTGTCATAGTTGTAGAGACTGCACACACAGTGATGTCCTCCATGCCTGCCCTGCAATAAAAAGGGCACCCCTACCTCTCTCAACTGGTGTTACAGTTGCAGAGACTTTGGACAAAGCCTTGTTCACCATCACCACACTGCAATAATGGGGCAGTTCCTGTTTCCCTCCCATCTAGAGTAGAGGAAAGATTATGAAGAGAAAGGAGTTAGATAAACAGATTTCCTACAATCTGTGTTTAAAACCCTGGGAAGACCTCTAAAAGTGATCAGAATCAATATAGAAAAAGGTTTGAGAACTGAGCTCTGGTGTGGTAGCCATCAGGCTTCAAACTGGCCTCTGGGTAGTCCACAAGTGGAGCAGAACAAAACACTGAAAAGGCATTAACAATTAAATTGACATTTGAGCCACAGCTCATAAAGGTGAGCTTGGAGTCCAAAACAGTTTGCCTACTAAACTAGATGATTTAAATAGCAGAGTCAGAACATAATACTCATCATCATACCAAGAACCAGGAAAACCATAATTCACATGACGGAAGATAATCAGCAGACATCACACTGAGATGACACAGATGTTGAAACTATCTGACAAGGATTTTAAAGATGCTATAGTAATGAAAATGCTCCAAAAAGCTATTACAGGCTCGAAACAAGTGAAAACATTTAAAGTCTCGGTAAAGAAATAGATTATATATAAAAAAAATCAAGTGGAAATTTTAGAACTGAAAAATATAATAACCTAAGTAAAAAACTGGCTCATTGTAGAATAGCAGTAACAGGGAAGAATGACTGCACTTTAAGTTAGATCAATAGAAATTATCCACTATGACGACAGAGAGAATAAAGATTTTTTAGAAAGTAAACAGGGCCTCAGGGACCTGTGGGCAATAACAGCGACAACAAAAATTGTACGTTTGTATCTTACGATTGAAGCAGTGATTTGAAAACTTCCTAAATTTGGTAAAGCCCTAAAGGGAAAAACCCAAAGTAATGTATTCCCAGACACTTCATAAGTAATTTGCTGAAAACTAAGACAAAGAGAAAATTCTTCAGAGCAACTAGAGAAAAGCATTTTATTAGCTACAATGCTTCTGAATCAGAAAACATGGAAGCCAGAAGTGGTAAGATATTTTTAAAGTGTCAAAATGAAAGAACTAACAACCCAGAATTCTTCATGCAGTTAAAATATAAGATGATATAAAGACATTTTCAGATGAAGGAAAACTAAGAGAGTTTTTTGCCAGCAGACTTGCTCTAGAAAAGGAAATTCTTCAGACAGAAAATGATAACAGAAAGAAACTTGGACTGTCAGGAATTAAAAAAAAAAAGTACAAATGAGAGAGTGGATGTAGGGTAAATGACTGGTTTGCTCCCCTTATATTTGTAAAATGTTTGATGGTGAAAATCAAAATTTATAACATTGCCTATTATACTTTTCAATGTATATAAAGGTAACTTTTTTTCATTCTCAGTTTTTCCTGAGATATAAAGGTAATTTTTAAGAAAACTGTACCATAAAAGAGGAGCGATAAAGGGAGCTAAAAGTTAGTAGGATTTCTGCATTCCACTTGAAATAGTAAAATGTTGGTATGAGTAGACTATAATAAACTCTGTGTACATAAACTATAATACCCAGTGCTGCTATTTAAAATACTCTATGACATGATGTACTTTTAAAAAAAAAACCACTATAGACAAGTCAATATTGAATACTAAAAGAGGTTCAGAGCATGCACAGGAAAGCAGAAATAGGTGTTGGATTTTGTCAAGTGCTTCTTCATACTAATTAGTGTTAATTAAACTGTTAATGGTTATATTGAGTCAATTTGGAATACTTAACCAGCTTTGCTTTCCTAGAATAACCCTACTTGGTCATGATATATGTGTGTGTGTGTGTGTGTGGATAAATGATAAAAAATATTTTGAAATATGAATATTTAATATAAATAGAATCATACAATATGTGACCTGTCTGCTTCTTTCACTTGGCATAATATTTTCAAGTTTCATACATGCTGTAGCTTGTTTTAGTACTTCATTCCTTGTATGGATATTCCAGTATTTGTCCATTCATTTGTTGATGAACCTTTGGGCTGTTTCTGCCTTTTGTTATTTGAGTACTGCTAAGACATGCCTCTACATGTATTTGTTTGAGTATCAGTTTTCAGTTCTTTGAGAATATACTTATGAGTGGGCAGTTGATTTTTGAGAGGGGTGCAGAAGCAGTTCAAGGTAGGAAGCATAGTCTTTTCAATGAATGATGTTGAAATATTGGACACCTCATAAGCAAAAAATCACCCTTGACCTAAACTTCACACTCTACTTAAAATTACTTAACTCAAAATGGATAGTAAATCTGACAGATAAAATAAATGTGATATGTCAAACTATAAAGCTTTCTATATGTGAAACTATAAAAAAAAACTTAGGAATAAATCTTTATAACTTAGGCTAAAAAGTTCTTAAACATGACACCAAAATGGTTCATAAAAGAAAAAGAAATAAAGCGGACTTTATAAAAATTAAAAACTTTTGATCTGGGAATGTGACCCTTGAAAGAAGATGAAAAGGCAAGCCATAGACTAGGAGGAAGTCTGCAAATCACATGTCCAAGAAAGGTCTTGTATCCAGAATGTATTAAGAACATTCTAATGTCAATAATCAGAAACAGTTCAGTTTAAAAAAATGGGTAAAAGTTTTGGACAAGTTTACCAAAGAGTAAATATGAATGACAAATAAGCACATTAAAAGGTGTTTAAATCATTAACTATTTTTAAAAATGCAACTTAACAATACAATGAGATACCATTACATACCTATCAGAATAGCTAAACTAATGCTGAGCAGCTAGCCCTCTCATAGATTCTTCATGGGAATGTAAAATGGTAGAACCATTCTGGGAAACAGTTTGACTGTAAACTTAAACTTGACCTTATCGTGTGATTCAGCAATCATACTGCTGTACACTCATCCTAGAGAAATGAAAACTCATGGACACACAAAAATGTATATACTCACATACACGGCAACTTAACTGTAATGATCAAACCTTGAAAACAACCCACATGTCTTTCAGTGGGTAAATTAACTGTGGTACATTCCACATAACAGAATACTACTCAGCAATAAAAGAGAATGAACTATTGATGCACACAGTAACTTGGATGGATCGCAAGAGCGTTATGCTAAGTGATAAAAAGAGATCATTGGTTCTGGAGATTAAGGTTTGAAGAAGGGTGTGACTCTAAAGGGGATAATGTACAAGGATTTTTTTGTGTTGATGAAACAGTTTGTGTACTGATTATGGTAGTAGTTACATGAGTCTGTGTAGGTTTTGAAAGTACTACACCAAAAAACAAATAAACAAACAAAAAAGGTATGCATGTAAAAACCAGTGGAACCAAATAATATCTGTTTTTGTTGTTATTCAGTCGCTCAGTTGTGTCTGACTTTGCAACCCCATGGACTGCGGCATGCCAGGCTCCTATGTCTTTCACTGTCTCCCGCAATTTGCTCAAACTCATGTCCATTGAGCCAGTGATGCCATCCAACCATCTCATCCTCTGTCACCCTCTTCTGCTGTCCTCAATCTTTCCCAGCATCAGGGTCTTTTTTCAGTGAGCTGGCTTTTCACATCAGGTGGCCAAAGTGTTCGAGTTTCAGTGTGAGTCCTTCCAATGAATATTAAGGTTGATTTCCTTTAGGATTGACTAGTTTGATCTTGCAGTCCAAGGGACTCTCAAGAGTCTTCTCTGGCACCACAGTTCGAAAGCATCAATTCTTCAGTGCTCAGCTTTCTTTATGGTCCAGCTCTCACATCCATATATGGGAAAAACCATAGCTTTGACTTCATGGACCTTTGTCAACAAAATGATGTCTCTGTTTTCTAATATGCTATCTAGGTTTGTCATAGCTTTTCTTCCAAGGAGCTAGCATATTTTAATTTCAGGGACCATCTGCAATGATTTGGGAGGCCAAGTAAATAAAGTCTGTCACTGTTTCCATTTTTTCCCATTTTCCCCCCATCTATTTCCCATGAAGTGATGGGACCAGATGCCGTGATCTTAGTTTTCTGAATGTTGAGCTTTAAGCCAAATTTTCACTCTCCTCTTTCACTTTCATTAAGAGGCTCTTTTAGTTCCTCTTTTCTTTCTGCCAGTAGGGTGGTATCATCTGATATCTGAGGTTATTGATATTTCTCCCCGCAATCTTGATTCCAGCTTATGCTTCATCCAGCCTGGCATTTCGCATGATGTACTCTGCATGTAAGTTAAATAAGCAGGGTGACAATATACAGCCTTGATGTACTCCTTTCCCAATTTGGAACCAGTCTGTTGTTCATGTCCTGTTCTAACTGTTGCTTCTTGACCTTCGTACAGGTTTCTCAGGAGGCATGTAAGGTGGTCTGGTATTCCTGTCTCTCTTAAAAATCTATTTTGTAGTTAATAATGTTGTTTAACATCAGTTTCCTGATGTTGATAATCAGGAATTCGGTGTTGTGGTTAAATAAGATGTTTTCTTTGAGGAAAGCTGTGTGGAAGGTTCACAGTAACTACTGTTTTTGCAATCTATTGTGAGTCTTAAATTATTTACAAATAAACATCAAAAGATGTAGAGTTAAAGATTTTCAAAAGTAAAGAAAATAACATGAATTGGTTAGAGCACTGTTATACTGAGGCAGTGAGAAAAGTGATCTAAAGAGGTTTTTTAATTAAAATAATAATAGCTAAGGATTTCAAAGAAATTTTAATCTGCTAATAGTAGATTCTCAGTGCTTGGCCAGCTACATGGAAAAGTGGGACAAAGCCTCTATCCAGGAGAAGTAGTAGCAAGATTTGACGTCTGGTTTAATTATTGTTGATGGTTTGATTTAAAAATCAGTGAGGGACAAGTGCTGTAAGTATCGTTTCTACCCCGAAGAATGGCATTTTGCAGAATGTACAGTGTTAAGTTATTCTTTTATTTAAAACAAAATAAAGCCTTTGCACAAGAACAAAATTCCAGCTACTGTTTCTCTTTTGTGTCTGCTAATCTATTTTAGTTTTGAATACTATATAAGACACAGCTAACCTTTCTGGAGCTTGCCTTTATTTTTATCCTTCTTTCCCCTTCTTCCCTCCTCTTTTCCCTCTCCTGCCCCATTCCCTCAGCCCTGTATATACCCTCCTTCTCTCTTCCCTCCCTCTCTCTCCTCTCTCTTCCCTTCTCCTTTTCTCTTCCCCCTTTCACATACTACTGCCTTCTCCCTCTTTTTCCCCCCTTCCCTCTTTTTTTTTTTTTTTTTTGTAGAGACTATCTGCCAGTATGAGGAAAGCCCCATAAGTCTTGTTAAGTAAAATAATGGTGGATGGAAGGGCTTTCTGAAATTCGACCTTAATTTTGTAAAGCGTGCTAGTTTTAACCTGACCAGTTCAGTTGGTTCTGAGACCTGGGAATCAAGCTGTCAACTTAGGAAGAAATATTGAAGGTACTTGAGGAAATTCATTTTCTATGCATTCATGTAGGATTGGCAGAATCAGGCTCCTCAGATAACAACTTTTCCTCTCTAGCCTTGGAGGGAGTTGTGTTTACATTCGATTTTGAATGAGTGAATTAAGCGTGGATGCATCTCATTCCTTCTGTCTTTCCTCTGTGGCCCTATGGAAGCAGACAGTGTTCCTAAGGTTGCTCTGGTGTACCGAACTTGACACAGAGGTCTTTTAGGGACTATCTGGAATACCCAGAGGTGACAGAACACTGTCTCAGAGACTATCAGTGGAAGAAATTCTCCACTTTGTTGCTTTCTACTGGATCTATAGAATTTCCATCTTTTTAAAGATGATTTTCAGACATTCAATAGAGATTTCTAGGCAAAGGGCAAAAGTTTAAAAAATGCATTTAAAGTAAGCCAGTTACTGGCTTTACTTATCAAGAAGAGCTTTTCTCTTCTATAACCATGTAATAACTACCTACCTTTTGCTTCAATCCATCAGGATAACAGTCTGTAAACTATGTATCTTGATCTGTTACTCTTAAAACATTATGAAATACCCACAGGGAAATTGATTTCCTGAAGCACTGGGTAGCCTACTTGTGAGTAAGCTAGTTTTTTCCTTACTATTAATATTTACAACAGATTGTTCTTCTCTGTGTGTGTGAGCTCAGTCCTTTCCAACTCTTTTCAGGCATATAGAGCATAGCCCTCCAAGATCTTCTGTCCATGGAATTTTCCAGGCAAGAATACTGGAGAGGGTTGCAATTTCCTACTCCAGGGGATCTTCCCTACCCAGGGATCAAACCCATGTCTCCTGCATTGGCAGGCGTCTAGAGGTGTGAAAAGCACACCTTAATACTACTTTAACTTTGCTATGAAAATATTCTTAATACGTTAAAAGACAATGATTTCCGGTGTTCGCTTTTGAAAATGAGAATGCTTTTTAACTTTCTCTTTCATGGTTAACTATGCCCAGAGTCTTTATTTTAATTACCACTATGCAGTACTTTAATTCCACTGTTAGCTTCATTACGTTCTCTGCTTTGGTTTCTGAAAATAATTTTAGAGAAATAAAACCAAATTGTTCCAATACAATGAAGTGTTTTTACCACACTATTAATGAATCTTTTCTTCATTACCACCACAAACCTAGATGTTGCGAATGTTTTTAAATAAGCAAATTAAAAACTATTTTGTATTGTGATTATAGTAAACAAAGAGCACAATAAAATTTAACTTACCTGACTCAATTCTCTAGTTTTTTACTGACCTTTCTTTATTGGAAAGAGCTATCTGTCATTCAGTTCCTCCCTATGGAAGTAATGTTATTAGAGAGAAACTGGAAGGATTCCCAGGGTTTTGATTCTTAAGTGTAAGACTTGAAACTGTAAAACTAATAGAAGAAAAAAGAGGGGAAAAGCTCTTTGACATTGGTCTTGGCAGTGATTTTTTTCAGATATGACACCATAAGCCTAAGAAACAACAACAAATCAATAATGAGACTATATAAAACTAAACTTCTGCACATCAGAAGACATACGAGGAGTCTACAGGTATATGCAAAGGTGCTCAATATTCCTAATCATTAGGAAAATGCAAGTCAAAACCACGATAAGCCAAATCACCTTATAATTGTTAGAATGGCTATAATCAAGAAAGACAAAAGATAGTAAATGTTATGGAGTATGTGGAGAAAAGAAAACCTTTATACCCATCCCTGTTGGTGGAAATGTAAATTGGTAGAGCCATTATGGAAAACAAGATGTTCTTCAAAAAATTAAAAATAGAACTACCATATGACTCCAGCAATCCCACTTCTGAGTATGTATCTGAAGAAAATAAAATCAGTGTCTCAAAGAGATACTTGTACACACATGTTCATTTCATCATTATTCACAGTAGCCAAGATATAGAAACAACCTATGGTTCTGTCAGTGGATGAAGGGATAGAGAAAGTGTGTGTGTGTACAAACAGCAATGGAATGTTATTCAGCCATAGTTAAAAAGAGAAAATCTTGCTATTTACAACAACATGGAAGAACCTGGAGGACACTATGGTAAATGAAATTTGACACACAAAGACAAATACTGCGAATACTCACATATATGAGCAATCTAAAAAACTCAAATTCATGCAAGCAGAGAGTGGAACAGTAGTTACCAAGGTCAGGAAGGTGGGGAAAATGGAGATGTTCACCAGATGGTACAAAGGTTCAGTTACGTGGGATGAACAGTTTCTAAAGAGTTAATGCACAGCATGGTAACTGTAGTTGTTAATAACAAAAAAAGAATACATTTGAATCAGTTCTAATGAGGTGGATGAAACTGGAGCCTATTATACAGAGTGAAGTAAGCCAGAAGGAAAAACACCAATACAGTATACTAACGCATATATATGGAATTTAGAAAGATGGTAACAATAACCCGGTGCACGAGACAGCAAAAGAGACACTGATGTATAGAACAGTCTTATGGACTCTGTGGGAGAGGGAGAGGGTGGGAAGATTTGGGAGAATGGCATTGAAACATGTAAAATATCATGTAGGAAACGAGTTGCCAGTCCAGGTTCGATGCACGATGCTGGATGCTTGGGGCTGGTGCACTGGGACGGCCCAGAGGGATGGTATGGGGAGGGAGGAGGGAGGAGGGTTCGGGATGGGGAACACATGTATACCTGTGGCGGATTCATTTTGATATTTGGCAAAACTAATACAATTATGTAAAGTTTAACAATAAAATAAAATTAGAAAAAAAAAACAACAAAGGCAAAAAAAAAAAATAATAACACTGTATTGTGTACTTGAAATTTGCTAAGAGAGTTGATCTTAACTGTTCTCCTCACCAAAAACCAAATTATAACTGTGTGAGATGATGAATATGTTAATTAGTTTAACTTTGGTGATCATTTCAGTTTTTACATATTTTAAAGCAGCCTATTGTACACCTTAAATATATTCAGTTCTTATTTGTCAAGTAGACATTCATAAAGCTGAGAAAACAATGACCAGCGAAGTGCTGTGAGCCCACCCTTTCCACTGCATCTTTTGTTGAAGGCTTCATGGGGAGGGGACAAATAAGAGCACCGAGCGATGGGTCAAGACCTGAATTATAAATTTTGGCTTGCCACCTGTTAGTATATTTTTGTGACAATGGATTTGACATCACCTTTGTCTTGTACATGCAGTCCTGTTGAACTAACAGTTAGTGAGCACTTACTCTTTGCAAGAGATGCCTGGAGATATTTATATCCAGTTTATATTGACTAAATGCTTTTGTTTGTTGTTGATTTAGCCTTTTTCTTCAGTGTTTTGGTCCAGGAAATTACACTGTGACTGGAAAGTTTTCCTCTGAAGAGGCTTTTATTTGTATAGAAAAATCTAAATAATCTTGGCAAAGGTTTTATCTGTGATTTAAAAGCCATAGAATTGATACTGTTTTGTAATATTACATCAATTCTCGATTACTACTAATTTATTAAGTGAAGGAAGTAGAAATCTCTCAATGCTAGCAGTGCCTAAGTTATATAATAATGCTTATGGTTTACTAGTTAATTCAAAATTATTCTTTTTTTTAGCAAAATAGAAATTGATCTGGCTTCCTAATTAAACTGGCTCTTCACATCCCAGAGTGACTATTTTTGTGTTGTAACCCAAGTAAATCAAGTATTTTAGCATTTGATGGTGCCTTTAGTGAATTAGTAATCATTTAGGCTTAAGAGATGCTGCTTCCTTTAATATATTGTATTAGTTAGAGGAATATTGATTTAAATATGCTTCCCAATGTTTATTTACAGGACAGTGAAAGCAAATGCAGATTTCAGTTCTGTTGAGATAGGGTCATTCTTAGAAACTAACAGTGTCAGAAGAAATGCCTCAGGTAGTGTTTAAAAAAAAAAAAAAAAAGAGCTGAACAAAAGGAATACAGAAGAACTCTGTTTTATCTCAAGTCCTTATTTCTTATATGTACTATGGTGACAGCTTTACTGCAGAATTATAACTGTAAAATTGTTACATAACATTGTTAGCTGATAAGGGCCTGTGATTGGGCCACCTCATAGCACTAAATACAAATAGAACAGCATTTATCCAGTGCGAAGTAATGTCTCTTGAGATTATGAGGATAAATGAGATAGTATGTTTGAATTAGCTTTGAGTGTATACATGTGTTTTAGTCTCATATTATCTCTGAGATAGAAGGAGGTGAGCAGGGAGCAGTTATGGGGAGAGGTAATTTTTATCTCAATTATACATTACCAAATTGAAGCAAAAAATCACAAAACTGAATTCATAACAGAGCTTGAATTAGGAAAAAAACTTGTATCTTAAACCTCTCTGTAGTTCTTCAAGTAGAACACGATATCTTAAGTAATTTTGAAAAATTTACCTCCTATTCTAAAACTTAAATAGCATCACCATTGAAAGAAGCAAGAATACATGTGTCTGTTGATGAGTCTGACTTTAAGAAGACCTGGTATACAAAACCCTACATTTTAAATATAATTTATAGAGTTTGTAAAGTAATTTCACTTTGCCCTTCACAATTATTCTTTGCATTATGGACTATCATTGAATAATGGAAAAAGTACATTTCCTTAGCATTTCAAAAACACAATAAATTATATGTTAAAGGTTTATTTTAAATGCAGTTTTATTCATAACCCTTTCAGTCCAACTGAAAGTGATTTTTCTGTTCCTTAATTCCTTGTTTACCATGATCTTAAAACATTTAAATTGTCTACTATTGTGGTTATTTATGTGTAGAATTTCTTATTCTATTGGATTGTCATACATATCCCATGTTTCCTTGTATACATTTAGTGCTTAATAAATATTTATTAAATGAACAAAGTTTCACCTATACTTGATCACTCAGTGATAATCAAGGCAAAAGGAGGGAGAAGTAAGACTATCTCCCAGGGGACTTATGGGGGAACATTTTCATTCTATATTTCCCCATCTCCCACTCACCAACAAGAATTGCTTCTTAGTGAGCCTCTATCTGCTGGAAGTGTATCATATTCCAAGTGTGTGTATGTGGTGTGTGTGTGAGAGAGAGAGAGAGAGAGAGAGAGAGAGAAAGGGAGCTAGGGAGGGAATGAGAGAGGGAGAGATGAGTGGAGGGAGCAGCGTAAAACCATAAGGAGGGGAAAAAGCAAAAGAATTACAGCGTAGAACAGAATTATCTGCCTGCATTTTGGCATTTCTAGTAGAGAAATATAGAAGAGAGTGCATTAGGCACACAAGAAGCAAACAAAAAACAGATTTTATCATCAGAAATAGCCACCCTGATAAAATGATAACATGATTAAAGTAAAGCTTTGAGTAATGAAGCCCTTCTCTATATTCTTGCTTACGAATAATACAGACACACTTCAAGTGTTTTGCAGACATCACCAGAAAAGTCTAAAATGAGGATCAGTGGTAACTGACAAAGTCTGTTTGGTAAGAAATTTGGAGATTATGTATATGAATGTATGTATGTATAACAATGGCTCTGTTTCACGTTTATAGAATTCCATAAATCTCTTTATTTGTTGCTACTTCGTAACGGTGGATAACAAAGACTTAGCTCTGATGATGGGTTTTCTTATATAAGGTTCCTTTCCATTAGAATAAGTCCCTATCCATCTCAGAGTTGTTGCTTTGTTTACCTATTATATATCTGCTTTTTTTTTTTCTAGATATTAGAACATAAACTTTTTCTGTTTCTTGCTATCTCTCTCTTTTTTATGAATATTTTATGAATAAGACCCTTTGAATTTTGCAGACTTTTAAATATCATTTTGGTTAAAAAAAAAAATGGGCTATAGCTCTGAGTCTTTTCAGTGTTTTGTCTAACTATTATCATTCCAAACAGCCATTCATTTTCTCTTATCACTCTCTGCCTTAGAGTCTTCCATTGGTTACGCGTATATGTAGACCTTTCTCATTCCAGAACCAAACATAATAGACTTTTTTCCTTTTCTCTGTGTTATCTTTGACATTACAGAAAGATTTAATATATTCTGTCACCAGCTTACTTGGAGACACATTAAGACTCTTGAAATACGCTTCATTTCATAAATTATCCTCTTTTCCTTAGACTTCAGTTCTTGAAACATTGGGTTCTAATTAAACTCTTTTCTCAAGAAATACAGGTATATTTTTTAATGTAGATGTGAGTCTTCTTTTCAGCAAAAAAATCTACAGTTTGAAAACTAAACATCAGATGTTTTAATTATTGTATTCCTTTACTCTCTTTTTTCCTTAAAAAAAATTAAAACTAATATAAGATATAATATGGAAAACTGGTTGTGAGGTATGTGGGATCTCTGTACTAACTTTGCAATAATTCTGTACATCTCAAAGCAGTTGTGAAAGAAAATGTTTATTGAAAAATATGTGAAGGACATTTTCATTCATATGAATTTCAGGAATATTCAGGGTGTTTTATTTCTTACAAATCATGAAAAACCTAACAAATGTCAATACTCTTTGCACTCTTAACTGTTGAATTAATAATAAAGCTTTGGATCAGTTTGAGAACATTATTTACTCCCAGATCCTTGTATAATATTGTAAGAGAGTAAATGATGAATTGGTCTCCCAACATCAGACCCCCTCTGTTCCTCTCAAATCTTCCGTGGCTGAAGTGGGAATCTTTACAGCCTGAGGAGTCTGTCCTTGAGTTCAGTCTCAAGCGAAGAGAATCAGCAGCTCTAGAACTTGATTGGGGAAACAGCATTGACCACATCTTGCTGAATTTTGTTTGGGCTTTCTTGAATTCTTAAGGGCTCTAACTCTTTACAAGACTCTTGATGATATAGGTTCTTCTTTGATCTGAAAGGACTAGCGTACAGTGGCACATCTGAATATGAAAGATAATTCTGAAAGTAATTGTGTATTGCATTTTCCCTTCTCAGCTTTTTTTTTCCCCGAATCATTTTATAGCCTAATCATCCTAGCTTTTGTTTCTAGGGCTCTACTTGACATGACAAGTGTGATGATGACATGACAAGATGATGTCCCTAGAAAATAGTTGTAGATTTGTGGTTTGGCAACTGCTTTATTAAAGGCTGATATAAATTGAGAACTGATTACCTTGCTTATTGCTATGTGGAAGAAAAGATGCTGTTCCTAAAAGTACCCGTTCTTTCTCTCCCGGACCTGCAGACAGAACAGCTTGAAAATTTTCTCAGGCTAAGGAGTCCTTGTCAAAACAGATTTTTATTTGAAGAACTAAGCTGCCTAGGGTATTTACAGATAGCCCAAATGAAATACGATGGGGTTGATGCCTTAGAATGGGAAAAAAGAATTTTTCACATTTGCTTAACCCCACTGGACCCCACTGGACCCATTGTTAGATAATACAAATAATATTAAAGTGTTTTAACCACTTGCTAGTCATATTAAAGTATGTAAATAAGAAAAAATGGATAGCCTTATTAAAAATTGGCATAACACATTCTCAATATATCTGATATAAAGCATGTTCTACATTTTATTTTGAAAATTACCAGTAGCATCAGTTTTGTTTTCTTAAAGTCCTATGACTGATATTTTTTAACTGTTGAACTCATATCCTTTTACAGTATTCAGTGACTTTACTTCTATAATGAAAAAGTCCATTTTGTTAGTGACATCTTGAAATCTGGAATAGGTAGAATTATTAGATAAATTATAGTTTTTCCTTTAAGATAATTTGAGTTTCATCTGTGAAGGTAATAAGCTCAGAATGCTGAAGTGCAGCTGGAGTAAATGAACTATTTTGCTCCTTTTATAAAGATTTCAATGTGTGCAACTTTGAATTCAAAGAGAATCATACTTGCATGTTCCGAGTGATAGAGAAGTGAAAGAGTATTATTATTTTTTTTATGTAACTGCTTAATTTCACATTTGTTGGTGATGTTTCTGAAGTAACTGGTCTTTTTCACTGCCATCTCCCAAAGTATGCACATAAAATTTTCAGTGGATTCTGTGAAATCTAATCTTAAAAACTAAATGCCTTGCTTAATAAGATATACTGGACTGGTCCTGGCTTATTATATTGATTTTTGACAGTTGCCGCCTATAAAGAGGAGTTAACCTCTCCATACAGTTTATTGTTGCCTTTGTTTCTCTTCCTTACTGACAGAATCCCAAGGACTGCAGCAAAGCCAAGAAGCTGGTGTGTAACATCAACAAAGGCTGTGGCTATGGCTGTCAACTCCATCATGTGGTCTACTGCTTCATGATTGCATATGGCACCCAGCGAACACTCATCTTGGAATCTCACAATTGGCGCTATGCTACTGGAGGATGGGAAACTGTGTTTAGACCTGTAAGTGAGACCTGCACAGACAGATCTGGTGTCTCCACTGGACACTGGTCAGGTAAGAAGCCTGTGCAACTTGTCATCTCTCTGTGTTGAACTACTGCATAACCAAGTTATCGGATTTCTACTTACAACCTTATGGATCTTAGTATTTTTTCTCTGCATTGTGAATACCATACATTATCCAGATAAAATCTAGAATAGTAATATTTTATTCACAAAGTGTTTCATGATAAATGTCTTATTTTTTGGCCACACCACCCAGCATGCAGGAATCTTAGTTCCCCAACCAGGAATTGAACCTGTGCCCTCTGCCATGGAAGTGCAGAGTCCTAATCACTGGATTACCAGGGAATTCCCTCATGATCAGTTTCATCTCTAATGTTCATTTTTATCTGGATCTAGCAAAATCACTAAGTTTTTTCAAGGAACATAATTTATTCTTTCAATGATGATGATGTACCTTCTCTTTTTGGGGTGGTTTCACATTATTGTACTCATTTAATTATAACATAGATTGCTGGTTCTCAGACTTCAGCATGCATGAGAATTATCTGGAGAGCTTATTAAAATACTATTTTCTGATTCAGTAAGCCTGAGACAGGGCCTAAAATTTGAATTTCTGACAAAGTTTCCAGGTTCAGGGACCATACTATGACAACCACCTAGACAGTGAAGGTACCTTTATCTCCATTCTATAGTTGAGGACAATGAAGCCTAATTTGTTTATGTGATTTTAATTTTATTCAGGAAACATTTAATGAGGAACAGTATGTTTAAGGTACAATGCTAGGCATGAGAAGAGATGCAAAGATGAGCAAGAAATTTCTCTCCGAGGACTTGGTGATAGAAGGGATAGAGTATAGGTAGAGTTTCTTGCCACTAGTCTTTTATTTTTCCTACAGTGATGATCTTTAAATAAGGTCCAAAGTTGGGCTGCCTTTGTTAAAATCTTTGCTGTATCTTATTGTAATCTTGGGCAAGTAAACTTAACCTAGGCCTTCATTTCCTCATCGGTAAAATGAAGAGTAACAATTTACTTACCTCTTTGAGTTGTTGATAGGATTAAGTGCACTAATATGTATAATGCACTTAGCACAGTACCTGACATATAAGCTCAAGTAATTGTTAGATGTCTTTAATAGCCTATATTCATTGAGAGCCAACAGTGTGACATATACGGAACTAAGTGATTAGGTGAAATGTGTAGTAAGTCACTATGCTATCTCTGCACTCACATCTATGAAAAGTCCAGTATTTTTCAAAATGCTGAGGCATTTCAGTTAATGTAATTTCTTATGGAGCTGAGCACCTTTTTTTCACACTTTAAAACACTAGATGTGAAATAAGGAGCTATGTCATTGGCAAAGTGAGTAACTTTAGTTCCTTTGTTTCTTTTTGCCTCCTTTGGGAAATACAGGTAATACTTCACAGAAATGTCAAGAAAGTTAATTGGGTAATTTCTTCTATAAAATGTTTTAAGTTGCTCTATAAAATGTCCTTTATGGATTTAAAGTATCATCTTGTGATATGAATTTTGTCTTCTTTAGGAGCCTTATTCTGTATATCAGCATTTGTTTTTTCTTTGTAGCTCACTTCAAATTTTAAAGTGAACCCCTTAATCTAAAACTTAGCTGAGCTTTAGTTTAAGGTTTCCTCTTCCATTGATCTGGCCTCTCAGGTCATCAGTGGTAAAGAATCTGCCTGCCAGTGCAGGAGACACAGGAGACATTCAATCCCTTGGAGGAGAAGATGGCAACCCACTCCAGTATTCTTGCCTGGAAAATCCCATGACAGAGGAGCCTGGCGGGCTTCAGTCCATGGAGTCACAAAGAGTCGGACATGACTGAGCGACTGAACACACACGCACTTCCATTGATCTGGTCTGTGGTTTATAGCTGGTACAAAAGGATTAGGTGTCAAGGTTAGGGAGATACAGAAAAAGCAACTCTTAACAGTCTCACTGTGGCTAACTTTTCATTTTGTGTACTTAGTTCAGTTTCAAGCTTCTTTGATTGTGGAAGCATATAGCCTTCAAAGAATAAGTTTCAGTATTTCAAAGGAGAGATAACTTTATAAGTAGTAGTCAGTTAATAAAAAAAGTTAAAAGTTAGCCTCACTAGACTTACCAATTTGGTATATAGGTTGGCTATGCCAATATGCTACAAGTAGTTATTTGGTTTGTTTGATTATAATCCTTCCTTATATATTTTGTAGTATGTAGTGGCAACTATTGGAGAAGGCAATGGCACCCCACTCCAGTACTCTTGCCCGGAAAATCCCATGGACGGAGGAGCCTGGTAGACTGCAGTCCATGGGGTCACAAAGAGTCGGACACTTTTGAGCGACTTCACTTTCACTTCTCACGTTCATGCACTGGAGAAGGAAATGGCAACCCACTTCAGTGTTCTTGCTAGGAGAATCCCAGGGACGGCGGAGCTTGGTGGGCTGCTGTCTGTGGGGTCGCACAGAGTCGGACACGACTGAAGCGACTTAGCAGCAGCAGCAGCAGTGGCAACTACAGAACATGAAGGCTAAAAATATAAAATATGGAGAAGGGAATGGCAACCCACTCCAGTATTATTGCCTGGAGAATTCCGTGGACAGAGGAGCCTGGTGTGCTACAGTCCATGGGGTCGCAAAGAATTGGACATGACTGAGTGATTGAAACTTTCCCTTTACTTTGAACAATACCTGTTATAGTAGACATGATATTATTGGAAAAGAGTCAATTGTATTTTTATGCATCTAAAAAACAGCAGTTAGAAAATGTAATTACTTTTGCACACAAAATATAATATTCTCAGGAATAATAATTAACAAAAACTAAGGATGACTGTTACACTGGAAATTATAAAGTGCTACAGACAGCCAATAAATACAACCAAAATAAATGGAAAAAAATATATATATATATAAAATAGACAACTAATGAGAACTTACTATATAGCATATGGAAATCTACTTAATGCTCTCTGGTGATGTAAATGGGAAGGAAATCCAAAAAAGGGGGTTATATATCCACATATGGCTGATCACTGTGCTGTACAGCAGAAAATAACATTGTAAAGCAACTGTATGCCAATAAAATATTTTTATGAAAAGGCTTGAATTTGAAACATTCAGAATTTCTTCATGTTACAGTTAAACAGATTTTCAAAATCATCCTTACTTTTTTTATGTGGACTCTTAAGACCTGGTAGATACTAAGTGGCTTATCCACAATCACACAGCTTATAAATGACAGAACTCTGGTTAATACATTCACTCTACCTACCTCCAGTCTAAGTCCTTCCTAGCACACTATCGTAAAATGCCTTACCTAGCAGAATAATGATTAAAAGCGTAAAACAGTCTTTAATGTCTGGGAACTAGATAATATGATGAATTTAGTAACTCTATCCTCTTTTCTCCCTCTATCCTGTAACTTTTCCTGAATCTTTCATATAATTTTAGGTACTGAAGAGTTACCAATGGTATTTTCTTCTTAGTCATTTGCTGTCCCCGATTAAAGAAATCATTTCATCGTGGTATCATAGAATTATAATTTTAATTAAATATATCTTTGCTTTTTCACTACAGATACTGTATAAAATCATACTCTTTCTTCATGCTAATGAATTAACCTACGCCTGTTGGACACCTTTAATTAAACTAGTAGTTATTTTCAATGTTCTTTCAGAATTCATTATAAGTAAAATAATTTAGATGCTAATCTTATATCCAAAGGAAGAGGCTTATTTTAGAACTTGGAATACTTTAATTTTTATGAAAGTATGATTGCCATCACTTCTATGTCTGTTTATATACACTATCTATATATGTACCTTTTGAAGAAACCTATTTCTAGAATTGGAGAAATCAGAATGAATTTTAATAAGCTCTTTGACATTAATCCTTCAGTTAACCATAAGTCAACTAAATCTGTTATTGTTCTGACTTGTACAAAGATTTTTAGGATATTATGACACAACTGCCATGAAATTATTACTGTTTGTACCTAGTTGACACGAAGTGCCTGCAGGTGGAATTTAGTGATTTCTGTGCAAATATGTCACCAGTATAGGAATTAGTATGCACATTTGATCATTTGAATAGCCAAATCATAGCCCGTTGTAAGTTCAATTCTTTGTTTTTCTCCTTCATTTTTTTATATTTGTGTATGAAACCATACCATTTCTGTCCTTTATCGAGCCCATCGTTGCATGAAATGTTCCTTTGGTATCTCTGATTTTCTTGAAGAGGTCTCTAGTCCTTCCCATTCTGTTGTTCTCCTCTTATTTCTTTGCACTGATCACTGAAGAAGGCTTTCTTATCTCTTCTTGCTATTCTTTGGAACTCTGCATTCAGATGTTTATATCTTTCCTTTTCTCCTTTGCTTTTCATTTCTCTTCTTTTCACAGCTATTTGTAAGGCCTCCCCAGACAGCCATTTTGCTTTTTTGCATTTCTTTTCCACGGGGATGGTCTTGATCCCTGTCTCCTGTACAATGTCACGAACCTCATTCCATAGCTCATTAGGCACTCTATCAGATCTAGGCCCTTAAATCTATTTCTCACTTCCACTGTATAATCATGAGGGATTTGATTTAGGTCGTACCTGAATGGTCTAGTGGTTTTCCCTACTTTCTTCAATTCAAGTCTGAATTTGGCAATAAGGAGTTCATGGTCTAAGCCACAGTCAGCTCCTGGTTTTGTTTTTGCTGACTGTATAGAGCTTCTCTATCTTTGGCTGCAAAGAACAGAATCAATCTGATTTCGGTGTTGACCATCTGGTGATGTCCATGTATAGAGTCTTCTCTTGTGTTGTTGGAAGAGGGTGTTTGCTATGGCCAGTGCATTTTCTTGGCAAAACTCTATTAGTCTTTGTCCTGCTTCATTCCGTATTCCAAGGCCAAATTTGCCTGTTACTCCAGGTGTTTCTTGACTTCCTGCTTTTGCATTCCAGTCCCCTATAATGAAAAGGACATCTTTTTTGGGTGTTAGTTCTAAAAGGTCTTGTAGGTCTTCATAGAACCATTCAAATTCAGCTTCTTCAGCATTACTGGTTGGGGCATAGACTTGGATTACTGTGATATTGAATGGTTTGCCTTGGAAACGAACAGAGATCATTGTGTCGTTTTTGAGATTGCATCCAAGTACTGCATTTCGGACTCTTTGTTGACCATGATGGCTACTCCATTTCTTCTGTGGGATTCCTGCCCACAGTAGTAGATATAATGGTCATCTGAGTTAAATTCACCCATTCCAGTCCATTTCAGTTCGCTGATTCCTAGAATGTCAACATTCACTCTTGCCATCTCTTATTTGACCACTTCCAATCTGCCTTGATTCATGGACCTGACATTCCAGGTTCCTATGCAATATTGTTCTTTACAGCATCAGACCTTGCTTCTATCACCAGTCACATCCACAGCTGGGTATTCTTTTTGCTTTGGCTCCATCCCTTCATTCTTTCTGGAGTTATTTCTCCACTGATCTCCAGTAGCATATTGGGCACCTACTGACCTGGGGAGTTTCTCTTTCAGTACCCTATCATTTTGCCTTTTCATACTGTTCATGGGGTTCTCAAGGCAAGAATACTGAAGTGGTTTGCCATTCCCTTCTCCAGTGGACCACATTCTGTCAGATCTCTCCACCATGACCCACCCATCTTGGGTTGCCCCACGGACATGGCTTAGTTTCATTGAGTTAGACAAGGCTGTGGTCCTAGTGTGATTAGATTGACTAGTTTTCTGTGAGTATGGTTTCAGTGTGTCTGGCCTCTGATGCCCTCTTGCAACACCTACCGTCTTACTTGGGTTTCACATAACAGAAGCAGAAGATATTAAGAAGAGATGGCAAAAATACACAGAAGAACTGTACAAAAAAGATCTTCATGACCCAGATAATCACGATGGTGTGATCACTCACCTAGAGCCAGACATCCTGGAATGTGAAGTCAAGTGGGCCTTAGAAAGCATTGCTACGAACAAAGCTAGTGGAGGTGATGGAATTCCAGTTGAGCTATTCCAAATCCTGAAAGATGATGCTGTGAAAGTGCTGCACTCAATATGCCAGCAAATTTGGAAAACTCAGCAGTGGCCACAGGACTGGAAAAGGTCAGTTTTCATTCCAATCCCAAAGAAAGGCAATGCCAAAGAATGCTCAAACTACTGCACAATTGCACTCATCTCACACACTAGTAAAGTAATGCTCAAAATTCTCCAGGCCAGGCTTCAGCAATATGTGAACTGTGAACTTCCTCATGTTCAAGCTGGTTTTAGAAAAGGCAGAGGAACCAGAGACCAAATTGCCAACATCCGCTGGATCATGGAAAAAGCAAGAGAGTTCCAGAAAAACATCTATTTCTGCTTTATTGACTATGCAAAGCCTTTGACTGTGCAGATCACAAGAAACTGTGGAAAATTCTGAAAGAGATGGGACTACCAGAACACCTGATCTGCCTCTAAAGAAATTTGTATGCAGGTCAGGAAGCAACAGTTAGAACTGGACATGGAACAACAGACTGGTTCCAAATAGGAAAAGGAGTACGTCAAGGCTGTATATTATCACCCTGTTTATTTAACTTATATGCAGAGTACATCATGAGAAACGCTGGACTGGAAGAAACACAAGCTGGAATCAAGATTGCCAGGAGAAATATCAGTCACCTCAGATATGCAGATGACACCACCCTTATGGCAGAAAGTGAAGAGGAACTTTAGCCTCGTGATGAAAGTGAAAGTGGAGAGTGAAAAATTTGGCTTAAAGCTCAACATTCAGAAAATGAAGATCATGGCATCCGGTCCCATCACTTCATGGGAAATAGATGGGGAAACAGTGGAAACAGTGTCAGACTTTATTTTTCTGGGCTCCAAAATCACTGCAGATGGGGATTGCAGCCATGAAATTAAAAGATGCTTACTCCTTGGAAGGAAAGTTGTGACCAACCTAGATAGCATATTCAAAAGCAGAGACATTACTTTGCCAACAAATGTCCATCTAGTCAAGGCTATGGTTTTTCCTGTGGTCATGTATGGATGTGAGAGTTGGACTGTGAAGAAGGCTAAGCGCCGAAGAATTGATGCTTTTGAACTGTGGTGTTGGAGAAGACTCTTGAGAGTCCCTTGGACTGCAAGGAGATCCAACCAGTCCATTCTAAAGGAGGTGAGCCCTGGGATTTCTTTGGGAGAAATGATGCTAAAGCTGAAACTCCAATACTTTGGCCACCTCGTGCGAAGAGTTGACTCATTGGAAAAGACTCTGATGCTGGGAGGGATTGGGGGCAAGAGGAGAAGGGGGCGACAGAGGATGAGATGGCTGGATGGCATCACTGACTCGATGGGCATGAGTCTTCGTGAACTCCGGGAGTTGGTGATGGACAGGGAGGCCTGGCATGCTGCGTTTCATGGGGTCACAAAGAGTCGGACACGACTGAGCGACTGATCTGATCTGATCTGATGAAACCATATCCTTTGTAGTAAACTGCTGCTGTTTAGTTGCTAAGTTGTTTTTGACTCTGTGACCCCCATGGACTATAGCCTGCCAAGCTCCTCTGTCTGTGGGATTTCCCAGGCAAGATCCTGTAGTAAGTTGCCATTTCCTTCTCCAAAAATTTGGTTTAGTGAAGCAGGATATAAAAATTATGCTTCCAATTGAAAATAATAATCTTTCTTTGGTACCTACAACTGTCATGTCGGTTCTAAAGTTGTTGATAAAATGGTCAGATATTTTTCTGTATTTAAAAATGTTTCCTAAACCTGAACTAACTACATATAATAGGCTTGATTCTTCCAAATAGATTTCTTATGATAATTTAGAATGGGAATCTTGGAATTTAATAGTTTGAAGTATCTTTCAACAGTAATTGATTTGTTAAATTTTGTTGACTGTTTTAGGCTATGTATAACTTCCGGTTTCCAAGATACTTTTGTAGTTGCTATTTACTCTTGAATACATTGATTTAGCAGTAGGGAACTTAAACCATTTAAACTCAGTCCTCCATTATTTTTTTCCCTTCATATTCAGATTAGCAGTTAAACCATTTGGGTGTTTTGCATTTCTTTCTCTTGTCTTTCATTGTCATAAATTGAACTGAATTACTTAATTTGATAAATCTAATTGAAAAACTTTCTTTTAAATGAAAATAATGATTAGTAAGAAACAGTGCTTGTAAATATGAAAAAATTTAATGCCCTAGAGGTATCTGATTTAAGGGTATGTTTAGATAGATTGCTGCTTGCTTGAAAAAGTAGGCTTTAAGCTCAACATTCAGAAAACTAAGATCATGGCATCTGGTCCCATCGCTTCATGGCAAATAGATGGGGAAACAGTAGAAACGGTGTCTGACTTTATTTGTGGGGGCTCCAAAATCACTGCAGATGGTGACTGCAGCCATGAAATTAAAAGACACTCCTTGGAAGGAAAGTTGTGACCAACCTAGATAGCATGTTCAAAAGCAGAGACATTACTTGGCCAACAAAGGTCCATCTAGTCAAGGCTATGGTTTTTCCTGTGGTCATGTATGGATGTGAGAGTTGGACTGTGAAGAAAACTGAGTGCTGAAGAATTGATACTTTTGAACTGTGGTGTTGGAGAAGACTCTTGAGAGTCCCTTGGACAGCAAGGACTGCATACTCTCTGGCAGCCTGGGGGAAAGGCAGACAACTAGAACAAACAACTAAAATTTATTGTGACATGGGTAAGTCCATAGTCCTCTAAAGTACATACCTAATAATGTGTATTTGGGGTTCTTCTGCCTAAGGCCCCTTACCTTGTGCTCAGTCCTCTCCGACTCTTTGTGACCCCACGGACTGTAGCCTGTCAGGCTCCTCTGTCCCTGGGATTTTCCAGGCAAGAACACTGGAGTGGATTGCCATTTCCTGCTCCAGGAGATCTTGCTAACCCAGGGATCTAACCAGTGTCTCTTGGGTCTCCTGCCTTAGCAGGCAGATTCTTTACCACTGGGCCACCTGGGAAGCCTAAAGCACTTACATAATGCTATGTTTCCTGCATTTTATTTAAAATTTGCATAATTGTTGTCTATAGGACAATAATTTTGCATTACCGTTTTATGTAGAGAGAATAGGAAGGTAATTTAGTTTTCTACCTTGGTTGAGCAGTTTTTTTCCAATTATGTTAGAGATGTAATTAACATATAACATTTTATTAGTTTAAGATATACAACATAAGTTTAGTAAAAATCCATCTTCTCACATGGCTACAAATGTTTTTTCTTGTAATGAGAACTTTTAAGATTTAGTCTCTTAGTTACCTTCAACTCTACAATACAGTATTATTAACTCTAGTCACCATGCTGTATGTTCAGTTCAGTTCAGTTCAGTCACTCAGTCGTGTTCGACTCTTTGCCACCCCATGAACCGCAGCACGCCAGGCCTTCCTGTCCATCACCAACTCCTGGAGTCCACCCAAACCCATGTCCATTGAGTTGGTGATGCCATCCAGCCATCTCATCCTCTGTCATCCCCTTCTCCTCCTGCCCTCAATCTTTCCCAGCATCAGGGTCTTTTCAAATGAGTCAGCTCTTCGCATCAGGTGGCCAGAGTATTGGAGTTTCAGCTTCAACATCAGTCCTACTAATGAACACCCAGGACTGATCTCCTTTAGAATGAACTGGTTGGATCTCCTTGCAGTCCAAGGGACTCTCAAGAGTCTTCTCCAACACCACAGTTCAAAAGCATCAATTCTTCGGCGCTCAGCTTTCATCACAGTCCAACTCTCACATCCATACGTGACCACTGGAAAAACCATAGCCTTGACTAGATGGACCTTTGTTGGCAAAGTAATGTCTCTGCTTTTGAATATGCTATCTAGGTTGGTCATAACTTTCCTTCCAAGGAGTAAGCGTCTTTTAATTTCATGGCTGCAGTCACCATCTGCAGTGATCTTGGAGCCCAGAAAAATAAAGTCAGCGCATCCTCAGAATTTATATATCCTTTTCTTTTGGAAGTTTATACTTTTGACCACCATTACCCCTTTCCCCCAACTTTCCCTGCTTTCACCTCTCTTTACCTCTGGCAACCACCAGTCCATTCTCTTTTCCAATGAGTTTGTTTTTTTTAGATTCCACATACAAAGGAGATCATACAGTGTGTGTGTTTCTCTGACTGACTTATTTCACTTAGCATAATATCCTTAAGGCCTGTCCATTTTGTTGCAAATGACAAGGTTTCTTTCTTTCTCATGGCTGAATAATATGACATTGTGTGTGTATAAAAATACACACACACACACATATATATACATATACATGTGTGTGTGTGTATGTAGTATTTTCTTTATCCACTCGTTCACCAATGGACGTTTGAGTTGTTTCCAATGGTTGAGTTATTATAAATAATGCTGCAGTGAACATGAGGATGCAGATATCTCTTCAAGATAGTGATTTCATTTCCTTTGTATATCTACCTAGAGATGAGATTGCTGGATCATATGTTATTCTATCATTAAACTCTTTAAGCAAATACCTCAGGTTAAAAGGAAAATCTTTAGCAAGCTGAGACAAATTAAATTATACTTTAACTTCTTCCTGTGAAACTAATATTTGTGACATTTACAAAACTACTCAGATGTCTATTGAAGTCATCCAAATAATCTAACAAGCTTGTATCCTTAACAATGGCTGATCTCAGATGGACTGATTGATAAACTAATGATATGGTTGATAATCTATAGACATAACCTGTTAGGATAGACTATGGACCTCCTTCTACATAGTATTTTTACAGTAGTATTTTCGTGATTAATTAGGTAGAGTATGAAATAAGTGCATTTAATATTTTAGATCCCTTGTGCTGCAAAAATATCTTTATTTCTCTGTTTAGGTAATGTGAGGAAGAGGAGAGGATACTGGTCTATGAGTTTAACTGTGTCTGATCTCAGTTCTGTTGTTTTTAGCCTTCTGAACTTAAGCAGTTAATTATCACTTCTGAACCTCAGATTTGCTTTAATAAAGCCCATGATATTCAATACTTATCTCCCTACGCACTTTTATGGGACTGTAGTCATAAAGGAAAGTGATTAAAAGCTATAAAAGGTATTAAGATGATTTTCACACAGAGTTTCTTTTCATTGTCTATGTTTGGTCCCCAAGTTTTAAAACAAAAATGTTGTAATGGAATATATTATTAGATTATAATTTGCAAAAATAGAAAAGTTATCCTTTATTCTGAGATGAAAACTAGGCCTTTATAAGGACTTCATAGACAGTTTTCCCTTTTAAAATTATAAAGTTACATGGAAAAATTGAAAGAGATCCAGAGAGGAGAAATCACTTCTGAGAATAACCTCTAAGCACTAGACTCGCTCTGCTTAATAAACCCAACAATTAAACATAGTAAAATTCTGGACCAGTCAGATAGTCTCTCTGTAGCTGCCTTAATATTTTTTCTATACCAGTATACCTGAGATAGAAGGTATACTCCTACCTATAACAGTGGCTCAGTATAATTAGTGATTTTAAAATTGTCTGTGTCTGTGGGAACGGGATGGTGATACAGGGAGATGATCTGAAGACTGAGCTAGCTATCCGTACTTCAGGACTCTAATAGGTCTCTCTGCCCTACACCCTACTCTTTTGAGAACTACTGACTTAAACACATGTCATTTGCGGGTACATAAAGACTTTCATTTCAGCCTTTACAAGACTTCTTTTGCTGTTTGTGGTCCGTAAAAGAAAGAAAGATTTTTGTCTCAGGAATATAAAATACCAGTTAGAATGTATGTGTATCTCAGAAGAACTCAAACTACCTTTCCCTCTGATACTTTCTTATCTTCAGCTTGACACCTGCAGAGAGAAAGGAGTCTATGGTATCTTATTTATAGTTAGTGAAATATGGGAGTAGAGAGCTGAAGCTTTGTCCACACAACAGTTTTGCCCAGAGTGTGCCCACACCTTAAACATGGCTGTTGATGTTTATTTCCATATTTATCCTACAATTGCTTCTTATGTTGAGATATGAGTAAACATGGAGAAAGTGAGTCAGAGGTTTGCAAACTGCCAGGATAAACACGGTACATTTTTCTGGACTGTCAGTTATATTCGCTGGTATGTAAGCTAAATCGTTTTCAGATGATAAAACAAACAGGATATATAATGGTGTAAAATGAAAATTTTGATAAAATATCAAATTCAATCCATAGGTTTAGTCCAGCCTTCATATCCTTAGTAGTAGAAGTTTACCCTCCTTTGCTGTTGGGAGCATTTTGAAGAAAACTTTAAGCAGTACCATTCTGTTGGGTTGGCCAAAAGATTTGTTCACATTTTCCCTAACATCTTGCAGAAAAACCCAAATGAACTTTTTGGCCAACCCAATATATTTGCATTTTTTTAGCTATTTATTTTATCTTGAAGGTGATTACAGATGGCAGCAGGGCCTAGGTCTCCTGGGTTATTTACACAATGCCAACCACTTGACCAACACACAATAAATGTAATAAAAAACTAAAATCCAGCTCTCGTGGTGGTGGTGGTTTAGTTGTTAAGTCATGTCTGACTTTTGCAACCCCATGGACTGTAGCCTGCCAGGCTCCTCTGTCCATGGGATTCTCCAGGCAAGAATACTGGAGTGGGTGGCTATTTCCTCCTCCAGGGGATCTTCCTGACCCAGGAATCGAACCCAGGTCTCCCACATTGCAGGCATCTTTTCTGTATCCTGGTCCAATTTGACTATTACCGTGCAAACTGTGTGAGGCACTTTTACTAGGTTGTCATTTTTTTAAAATGGTCTGTTGCTAAGAATGAATTTTTTTAGCAGTATATCCTGCCCCTTTTGTACAAAGATCTGGCAGAATGAGTTCAGAGATGAAAAGAGGTATGATTTAGGAAGCAGCAATACATAATTAGCATAAGAAGTCATTGTGGAGTGGAAATAATTTCATTGGAAAAGTTTTTGAAAAATCCTCTTAAGTCTCTTTAGAACCTACCCAAGTTTGCTAGAAATAGAATCCAGGCCCTCTAAATTTCCCGTGGGAATGTCTGGGCCCTGACCTTGATACCTGTATCAGAAATTATCAGTGTTTTTGTAAGTACTCATACACCTTTTATATTAAAAGTGTGTTCTTAAAATTTGCTGTAAATTGAATTGTTATAATTAAATTATGTTTTAAATATTCCAGTGGGACTATGTAAAGAATTCCAAAGGAAATCTTTTCATAAAGTAAAGACTTTTTTTCCTAATATGAGCTCTTAGTCCCCTGGTTTGTTGATCTCTCTCTCTTCTTCTCCCTCTCATATTCTCTTTAAAATGCAATCAATTGATTACTCTGTGATAAGAGTCTTATTTGTTTACAGTCTGTAGATCACATGCAAGTTTAGAATGATTCTGTAATTAAGATAATTGTTGAAATGCTAAAGAAAGCTAAATGCCGCCTAACCCTTTTGGCAAGTTTTATGTGCCAGAGCTCTGGGTATGATAGAAATATAGAATTTCTTTATCTCTCTTCCATTGGTTTTTATAGATTATAGACTAATTCCATGGAGTCAGAAATAGTAATAGGCCATCGTCTTTAGTGGAATTATACATATGTGAGTCACCTTCAAAAGCAGGGAAGTGCATTAGTCATCATGTAAAAATTTGAGTGTTTCTAGATGTTAAAGGGAATAAGATACAGCCTCTGCCTTTTAGGAACTTGAATTGAGTATGTTAAAACACAGAGATCTGTAAATGTGACAAAGGTAGGATATGTTAAGTGTCATAAGAAAGGTTTGGAATTTTGTGGGTCATCAGAAATCAGAGAAAACTTTCTGGCTGAAGTATTAAAGACATCACTGGGAGCGAAAGTTATGACCAACCTAGACAGCATATTAAAAAGCAGAGACATTAGTTTGTCAACAAAGGTCTGTCTAGTCAAGGCTATGGTTTTTCCTGTGGTCATGTATGGATGTGAAAGTTGGACTATAAGGAAAGCTGAGCACAGAATAATTGATGCTTTTGAACTGTGATGTTGGAGAAGACTCTTGAGAGTCCCTTGGACTGCAAGGAGATCCCACCAGTCCATCCTAAAAGAGATCAGTCCTGGGTGTTCATTGGAAGGACTGATGCTAAAGCTGAAACTCCAATACTTTGGCCACTTCATGCGAAGAGTTGACTCGTTGGAAAAGACCCTCATGCTGGGAGGGATTGGGGGCAGGAGGAGAAGGGGACGACAGAGGATGAGATGGCTGGATGGCATCACTGACTCAATGGACATGAGTTTGGGTAAACTCCAGGAGTTGGTGATAGACAGGGAGGCCTGGCGTGCTGTGGTTCATGGGGTTGCAAAGAGCTGGACACGACTGAGCGACTGAGCTGAACTGAACTGGGAGCGTAAGCTGGGCCTTTAAGGAAATGGAGAAGGGCATAGTCTAAGGGAACAGATCAGTGTCTTTGACTTGGAATCCAAACTGGTTCTATGTACCTTACAGAGTCATTATGAGGATTCAAAGTGATACTGTCTTTAACAGCATTTTATATGTTCCAAATCACCCTGTTTGTTGTTACTCTCACTTTGGTTTTATGAGAACAAAGCAGAATAGCATAACTGGGTCATGGGATTTCAGCAGGGCTTCTTTTAAGAAACTTTAACAACCAACATTAATGAAACTTAGAAGTATTTGATGGCTTCTTGTGAAACCCGTTCAGAAATGTAAATGAAAAGAGAAGAAGGAAATTATGATAGAGGAGCAAGGTGAAGACATCCACCCCCTCCTTTACTCATCCTCTCACTGAGAACCAGTTTAGCTCCACTGCAGTCCCAGCCCAATTGAACGTCATTCCTCTGTTCCTCTCGGTTTTATTTCACTGGGCCAATGAAATCCCAGTGTCTGGGCTGATTAGGGACTAGGAGTATGCTCCTGTTAAGGAGACCTAACCTTTTTCCCTTTAGTTTGGGGGACTGTATTGCCTTCTTAGCTAAAGCCATCGCTGACCCCAGTCACAACCTTCCTGACAAAACATTAGTCTTCTATTAGTTCTTTAGCTCTCCAAGCTGATAGATGATGATTTGGGGAGGGAAGAAGGGGATGTGGAATAAAACATGCTGTCTTGGAGCTCTAATATGTAGGTAATGCTAAGGGAATCAAGAATTAATTGATTCTTTTAATATTAAGAATACTGCTTCTACTGCCACATCTTGTCAGTCTTGATCCATGCAGTTCAGAATACCTAATAATAGGATTGATAAAAGTAGACATTGCATTCTTTGTCCCCTGTTTTTCTAGACTATATTTAGTACCAACCATGGTACCACCCAAATTGAGCGACTAACATACAAATTGAGATGTTAGAATATATAGAGCAGTCCATATCCAGCATCCTTTGGAAATGTCTAGCCAGTAGTACCTGGATTGACTCTAGAAGGTCAGATAGTCTTCTAAGAATATGATATCTGCATTTTAAAGGGATGTGGTAGATCTGTTTCTGAGGAAAGACTTATCTTATGGCTTGTCATGAGTGACCATTTTAGAAGCACCCATTTGTATTGTATGTTAATAAGTGGACATTTAGTTCATTTACTGTCTATTGTACCTTTGTATCATGACTCCCACATTGATGGACATTTAAATTATTCACATTTTTACCATTATAAACAGATATATCTTTGAATACCTTTGTGTATGTCTCTTTGTTCATATGTGTTAGTTTCTCTAGGGCAGTGCTTATCAAACTTTTCCACATCATACTGTATGTAGAAGATATTTTTCCTGCCCATATTATCACCTGGGAGATGATGACATATGGCAAAGCCACAGAGTTCTCTGTGGCGAAGTGTTACAAATAAAACCTTCTACTGTAAAAGTGAGGCTAGGAAGCAGTCATCCTCAGCCAAACTCAGCCCTCCACCCGTTTTGCAAATAAAGTTTCACTAGGACACAGCCATGTGCATTTGTTAACATATTGTCTATGACTGTGTGACATAGAGTCATAGTATGAGCTTTTATACTGCAGTGGCAGAGTCGAATAGTTGCAGTAGAGACCATCTGGCTGCAAAGCCTAAGTGTTTACTCTGTAGCTTTTTACAAAAAAAGTTTGCTGACCCCTACTCTAAGATAATAATTACCAAATACATAGTTTCAACCATTGTAAATTTGTGAATAGATTTTCTTTGTTTGGTCTTTTTCATGTACTTATTAATTTGAGATGGAATCAATTTAAATGATCTTAAATGTATAATTTAAAGATCTTAAATGTATAATTCAATGAATTTTGATAATGTAACCAACACCTCAGTCTGCTCAAGTCTTTTCTAATTCTTAAAATTGGATTATTTTTACTTTTTATTTTTAATTTATAGGAGGGGCGTGTGTACTCTAGATACAGATTCTTTATCAGAAACATAATTTACAAATATTTTCTCTCAGTGTTCATTTTCTTAATAGTATCTTTAGAAGATCAAATTTTTTAACTTTACTAAAATCCAGTTAATTAATTTTTTTTTCTGTGACTATATAAATTAGTGCTTTTTGTGTCATAAGAAATCTTTGCCTATCTTAAGGTTGCAAAGATACTGTTTTATGTTTTCTTCCAGAAGCCTTATGCTTTTAGCTTTTATGTTTGTGTGATGTGTGAGGTAAGGGTTGAGGTTTATTGTTTTCTATATGTTTAACCAGTTGTTCCAGACTTACATATTGAAAAACTGACCTTTCAGTTTCAAATCATCTTGGTGCCTTTGTCAAAAATCTGTTGACAATGTATGGATCTATTTCTGTGCTCTCTCTCTCCTGTTCGTTTTATATCTGTCTTTATTCCTTAAGTTTTTATCTTCCATCAAATATTTTGCAACATATTAATTGGAAAGCTGTACATGTGCCTAGAAGTGTGTTGCTAGGTCATAGTGAAGTATATTAATCTTTAAGTTATCTTCATATCCCTAATCTCTCTCTGTCTCCCAACTGTCCCCTTTGCTTTCAGAAGCTATCCCCTTTTAATCCATTCTCTACCCTGCCAGCAGAGTGATAGTTCCAAAATTAAACATGACTTTGTTTCTTAAAAGCTTCCATGGCTGTGCAGTTTCTAGAGAGATGCATATTAACTCCTTACTTAGAAAACATAAAATTAAGCTGCTTCTCTGTACTGCCCACTTCTCAGAATTTGCCCTGGATTCCTGGCCTCACCAGCCCAACTACAAATTTATTCCTTCAAACTTCTGTGCACTTTTATTTTATGCTGGGAACATACTTATTCTTTCTAGAAACTCTTTCCTCTATTTCATCCCATGAAATCCTGTTTATCTTTTAGTATCACTTCCTTTGTGATCTTTCTCTCCAATTGACCTCATGTTCTCACTTAAGAATATAGTCTTTAAATAGCTTGTTTACTTATCTATGTAAGTATATATGTATTGTGACTTTTTGGAGATTCTTATCTGATTTATTCTGTCCCCTTTTTACCTAATAATGCCTAGCCAATAATTGTTACTCAGTTGTTGTGGAGCCTTTTTTTTTTTTTTTTTTTTAAATTAAATCACCTCTAAGCAAAATGAGGTAGCTTCCCTCATAGCTCAGCTGGTAAAGAATCTGCCTGTAATGCAGGAGACCTGGGTTTGATTCCTGGGTCAGGAAGATCCCCTGGAGAAGGAAATGGCAACCCACTCCAGTATTCTTGCCTAGAGAATTACATGGACAAAGGAGCCTGGCAGGCTACAGTCTGTGGGGTCGAAAGAGTCGGACACGACTTAGCAACTAAACTACTACTACTAAGCAAAATGATACTTGAAAAATGTTACTTTCCATTTCCAGTTGTGTCAGCTGAAGGAAATATAGCCTAATCTATATGATTCATGGGCTCTTGATGCAGAGCACATGAGATCATAGGCATGGTAATGTTTGGAAAATGTTTTTAAAATATGGTGGCCTAATTGTTGTTATACTGAAAAATGCTAATTTTAAAAATAACAAAGTTTAAAAGTACTTTATGGACTAGAGCATTTTCCTATATGAGATCTCAGCTATATGTGTATGTGTCTGTCTCTTTGGATATCTTTGATTCATTAAATATTTATGGAATACTTCCTCAGTTCAGGTATTACGAAGGCAATATTACATATAGCAATAACTAACATTTAGTGAACCTTACTACATTAACAGTGCTTAAGAACTTTGACTATGTTATGTTAATATTCACAATAAACCTTTATGATAGGTGCCATCATTATTCATATTTTATATAGATTAATCATTTGCTAGAGATAATAAGAAATCCCCCAATCTGACCTCAGAATCTGAAAATTTTGCCAATCTCAGTGTAAATAATTAAGACGGAGTCCCTGTTCTCAAGAAGCTTTCAGTCTAAATAACAGATTAACACAAACATTTTTCAAAATTTGTTTCATGAGGCAACATGTGGTTAGTAGTTTATAAAGATACAAACAAACCAGGATACATACCTTCCCAAGACTGGGAGGTACAGTCAGTCCAGCCAAAATAATGAAAAAAAAAAGGCATTTGAACTGGTTTTGGAAAAGCTGTAAAATGACCAGAAATCTTAGATATAGAATTCTGCACACTTGAAGTGCTTGGAATGATGTGTGGGTTTTTTGTTGTTGTTGTTGTTTTTAATGCTATGTGCCTATTATATCTTACTTGGAGCAGTGCCAAAGTATCAGAACTCCTGGGCATCGTTTCCCCTTCTGCCCATGATTTGCTGAGTTATGTGGAAGAGAGCATTAAACCATCTGCTTCTCAGTTTAGTAGAATGTGACTGAAAAATCAGTCGGATAGCTAATTATGTTGTGTTTCTCAAGGAACTCCAAAACAAATTTGATAGAAGATACTTAGATGGAGGTATTTTTTCAGCTATAAAGGTATGAAAATGTTTGTGATTTAGTTAAATAAAACCTTATATTTTACATTCATTCACTACTGTCACTGAATAGGTAAAACTGAAAATCAATGTTTACATTCAGAGTAATTGCAATTTCTGTGATAGGTTTTGTATTTATAGGAATTCAACACATAATTTTATAACTCATTAGCAACAGTTTGTGGCAAACAATAAATAAATGTAACCATGCTTTTGAAGAATATCAGCAAAAGTAATTAAGTTAATATAGAATTGCTTGTTAGGAAATGTTTTGATTAAATTGAGTATATGACATAGGATTGACATTGTTATTATTACTCAACCCTGTGTGCCAATAATATAAACAATGAATGTCACCCTGAAAGATTTGTACTTTTTAAATTAAACACACATGAAAGTATTAAACTAGAGGTGCATTTTTCTGCTAATGTAATTTAGAATATGACGTTAAATTATTAATCAAATGGTTGGATATGGGGGAATTTTTTCAAAGAGGAAAAAAGGATAAATTGTTCCATGTCAGTTGAACAGTATTCCAGACACCAAAAATAAAAGCAAGGGAGGCATAAAGATTCCCTAATTTTGTAGTATGTGCAGATAGGCATCCATTATATGAATAGTAAATGTTATGTCTATATTTGTGACATTTTAAAAATCTGATAATAGCTTTAAGCTCCTTTTTCTGGGTCATTAATGTTAATATGTTAGTACTGAACTAATTAAGGTATATATGGACAAATCACTGTTCCCTGGTCTGCTGTGGATAATTTAAATGTTTCTCATTTGATTAAATGAAATCTGTTCTTTGAACTTTTTTTTTTAGCCTGAAAAGAAATATACATTAGTGATAAATAGCAATTGTGGTTTCTATGTTCTATGTTGATATAAATGTTTAGAATTGGTTTTATATAAAACTGTATATTCAGTGGCATTTTCAGTTGTTTAACAAAAAGACTAATACATATTTTAATATAACAACTGTAATATGTCCTTAACTATTTAAACATGTTTCTGTCTGTTTTAGTAGCAGACTTATCTATGAATTTGAATAAAATTAGGAGTGGCCAAAGATGCATAAGAAAACTTATGTAATTTGAAGCATTTGCCATACCATTTCTTATAGACTGCCTTGCAGTTCTGTCTCATTGAAATGAATTGCCTGGGTCATTAGAGTATGCTGAGCAGATTAAAGGAAAAGAAGGGAAAAGAATCATTTGGGAAAAGTTTGAATGAAATCTTTGCATTGTGCCTAAGAAACAGCCTGAACCTTCTATCTTGTTATGCCATTCTTTAAAATAACGGAAATAAATTATTCCACGAGTTGGTATTTGAGAAAATTATCTGTTGTCAAGAGCAAACTAACATTTTAAAGTTATTGCCTTTTTAGTATAAAACATAATATGTTTTGAATATGTTATTCAATTCCATGTTTAAATAATTTGTAACAGAGACCACAGGTAAGAGCTACTTACAAAAAGACTTTGATTTGTGGAATTTTTGAAAGGCCATTTCTTGTTCTCCTGTCCTTTCTCTTTTCTGTGGTTTGATTAGTGACTACCAGAAATAAGGAGAAGGTGAAAAGCTCAGGCTCTTTTTTTTCCCCCCTTACTTGTTATTTTACAGTCTCTTTTGTTATTGGAATGAGAGACAACACGTATTTTCAATCTCCTAAATTAATTAGAAGAGATATGAATATACATAATATTAAATGGTAGATATGCAAAAAGTCATTTTTCCTTCACTTTGAATAGTTTTATGCCATGCTGTGGTAACCTAACCCCAGGGTACAGAAATGATGTGCAAAGGCCATAGTCCACCAAGTGGATAAGACATACCTCAAGAAATAGAGAACTTTTGTATTATTGTTGCATGATAGTGAACAGCTGTAATCTCAGTGAGCTTGCCCTTTTTGGCAGCTGGCTTTATTTAGCATTTTAAAAAATTGCACGCTCTTTGCCTCTGGTGCCTGGCATTCTTCAATTAAAATTTTAAATGTATTCTTATCATCCCCTAACACAAAGCTTATTTATGCAGCCCCAAATCTAGCCTGAGACACCTGTTCTTGAATCCATTTTTTTTTTAAAAGTTCAGTATGAAATAAATCTGTAGCTAAGTCATGCTGGAATTAAAGAAATCATACATTATTTTAATGGAATCTGATCAAGCTACTTAGATGGGTTTAAGTGAATGGCTGAGGTCTGTTATGGGTATGACATTATTACATGAAAGCCATTTCAATAAAGGATTAGTGTTGTTAATTTTAAGAGTTGCTTTGTTTTATTAACAAGAGTCTGGAGACAGTAAATAAAGGGGCTTGATTATTTCTTTGATTTCTTTTAGGCCTTAAAATTCTATCAGTTAGCAAAAAGGAACTATTATATGTAAGGGCAAGTTTTTTGTGTCTGTTTGCCATAGAAGAGAGAGAAAGCTGTTTTTCCACTTATATCAAATTATAACCTTCATATCAATATTGACCAGAAAATTCTTAAAGTCGTGAACTTGAAAGTATCTACACTGATGTAGAAATTAAATACCTCCAGATAGAACAAGTTTCTTCCCGGGGAAGAGGTTTCAGGTAACCTATGACTCATACTTTATTGAATTTAAGCTGCTTCTCCACGTAGCCTTCCAGTTCAACTGAAAAAGCCTTTGATTTAATAGAACACTCTCTTTGTGCTTGTAATTTGTGATAAGTTTAGCCTTCATTAGTTAGTTAGAGGTTTCATTGAATCCTTCCCAAGCCTAACTCCCTCTTCATTCAAAGGAAACCTCTTTATCTTTTCTCATCATTAATAATCTTTAATAGTTTCTATGATACCTCTTTTTTAATTTTTAACACATTTTATCATTTGTTCTCTCTAGAAAACAACACCAAAGGGAGCTAGCATGATTTTTAATTAATATAAAACAACTAAAAAGAAGGATTAGAGATTGTGTTAACTGGATAAAGTACCAGCAATTAGAATTTTCTGGATATAATTTCATCTGGATCATATTGTTGTTCTCTTAATGCTAAATTTATTCATTCTACTTGACATAATTACTTTAAAATAAATTTTAAAATGTAGTATGTGTATTCTTTTAGTTTGTTTTGAATGCCTGTGTTTTTTAATTTATAGACTTCATTTCTTAGAGCAGTTTTAGGTTTATAAAAATATTTATTAGAAAGTACAGTGTTTGCTCTTTTTCCTCCCCTTATCTCTCTCCAGGGTCCAGTTCCCCTATTATTAACATTTACTCTGATGCAGTACATTCGTTATAATTGATGAACCAATATTGATACATATTATTAACTAAAGTCCATAACTTACATTGGGGTTCAGTCTTCATGCAGTATAGTTCTGTGAGTTTTGCTAAATGCGTAATGTCTTGAATCGACCGTTACATAATCATACAGAATAGTTTCGCTGCCCTAAAAACTCCATGTTCCACCTATTCACTCCTGTCTTTACCTACCATCTCTGCCAATCACTGATTTTTCTGTCTTTATGATTTTGCTTCCTAGAATGTCAAATAGTTGGAATCATATGTTATGAAGTCTTTTCTGATTGCTTTTTTAAAACTAAACGGTTCCTCCGTGTATTTTTGTGGCTTGCCAGCTCATTTGTTTTTGTTGCTGAGAACACTGAATTGTGTGGAAGTACCACAGTTTGTTTATCCATTCACCTATTGAGGGACGTCTTTGCTGCTTTCAGTTTTGGCAATCATGAAAAAAGCTGGTATAAACACTCATGTGCAGGTTTTTGGGTTGGCGTACATTTTTAACTAATTTGGTTAAAGACCTAAGAGAGGGATTGCTGAGTTGTATGGTAAGCCTATGTTTAGCTCTGTAAGGAACTGCCAAATTCTTTTCCAAAGTGGCTGTGTTAGTCTCCTTAGGCTGCTGTCACAAAATACCACAGACTGGGTGGCTTAAACAAAACATTATTTTTTGCAGTTCTGGAGGCTGAGAAGTCCAGAATGAAAATGCCAGCAAATTTGGTTCTTCTTAAGGATCCTCTTCCTGTCTTGTGGGCAGTTGCCTTCTTGCTATGTCCTTATGTGATAGAGTGAGAAATCTCTGTTGTCTCTTGTTCTTCTTCTTAGGGGCACTAATCCCATCAGTGGGGCCTCCCAAAGACCTTACTTCCTAATATCATCACACTGGGAGTTAGAGCTTCAATGTATCAATTTCGAGGGGACACAGCACTGAGTCCATAACAGTAGTTGTACCATCTTACATTCCCAGGAACAATGAATGAGAGTTTCTGTTGCTCCACCTTGTCCCCAGTATTTGTCACTGTTTTAGATTGTAGCCATTCTAATAGGCATGTAATGGTATCCCATTTTGATTTGCAATGTCTAATGACCTCTAATGTCAAACATCAGTTCATATGCTAATTCACATTCTATATATCTTCTTTGTTGAGATGTCTGTTCAGTTCTTTATCTATTTTATCATAGGATTATTTTCTTATTGTTGAGTTTTAAGAGCTCTTTTAAATTTTTGGATATAAGTACTTTATCAGATATATTCATCCATCTGTGGGTTTCATTTTATTCTTTAACAGTGTCTTTCGAAGAGTAGAAATTTTTAATTTTAATGAAGTCCAGCTTTTCAATTTTTTCTTTTATGGATTGTGCTCTTGGTGTTACATCTGAAAACTCATTGACAGACCAGAGACCCGTTAGATTTTTTTTCTTCTCAAACGGTTTTGCATTTTACATTAGGTCTATGGTCTATTTTTTGTGAAAGGTATAAGGTCAGTGTCTAGATTTTTTTTTCCTGTGGGTATGCAGTTGTTCCAGCACCATTTGTTGAAAAGACTGTCCTTTCTCTGTTGGATTACCTCTGCTCCTTTGTCAAAGATCAGTTGGCTTTATTTGTGTGCGTCTATTTCTGGGCTGTTTGTTGTGCTCCATTCATCTGTTTGTGTTTTCTTTCGCTGGTACCACAGTCTTGATTACTGTCACTTTTTAGTGAGTCAAGTAGTATCAGTCCTCTTTGTCCTTTTTCTTCAACAGCGATGGCTATTTTGAGTTTTTGCCTCTCCATATAAACTTTAGAATCATTTTGTTGCTATTCAGAAAGTAGTATGCTGGGGTTTTTATTGGGATTGTGCTAAATCTACAGATTGAGTTGGAAGAATTGACCTTATTTGTGTCTTTTCTTTTTTCTTTTTACCCTGACTAGAGGTTTATCCATTTATTTGCCCTTTTCAAAGAATGAGCTTTTAATTTTGTTGAATTTTCTCTATTTTCTCCTCTTTCAATTTCTTTGATATTTTTTCTTCTTACTTTGGACTTAATTTATTCTTTTTCCAGTTTCCTAAGTTGGATGATTGATTTTGTCTCTTTTTTTTAAAATTATTTTTAATGCATTTAATGCTATACATTTTTCTCTAAGTACTGCTCTTGCTGCATCCCACAAATTTTGATGTCTTTTTTTCATTTAGTTCAAAAAGTTTTTTAATTTCCACAGATTTCTTCTTTGATTTTTGTATTATTTATGTGTGCTGTTTAATCTCCAAATATCTCAGGATTTTCTAGCTATGTTTCTGTTAATGATCTCTCATCTAATTTCATTGTTGTCTGAGAGCATACTTCTTATGATATCTGTTCTTTTAAATTTGTTAAAGTTTGTTTTATGGCCTAGAGTATGCTCTAACTTGGCAAATCTTCCCTTTAAGCTTAAGAAGACCATGCATTCTACTGTTACTGGATGAAGTATTCCGTAAATGTCAATTAGATCCACTTGATGGATGATACTATCCTGTTCAATTATATCTTTACTGATTTTCTGCCTCCTGGTTCTGTCAGTAACTGAATGAGTGATATTGAAGTCTCTAACTATAGTAGTGAATTTGTGAATAATCTTTGAATTAAAATAAATAACGAATTCTTGCAGTTCTAACAGATTTTGCCTCATATAGTCTTATACCTGTTTATTAGGCACATACATTTTAAGGATCATAATGTCTTTCTGGAGAACGGACCCCGTGTCATTTTGAGGTCCCAAAGAGTCGGACACGACTGTGCGCCTGAACATTACACAACACTTCTCTATCACTTACAATTTTCATTGCTTTGTCTGAAATTCAGAGATACTCCACCTTTCTTTTGATTAATACTGGCACAGTATATATTTGTGTATACCTTCACTTTTAATGTTTCTGTGTCTTCATACCTAAAGTAGGTTTCTTATAGACACCATGTAGTTGGGCCTTGCTTTTTGATCCACTCTGACAGTTCTTGTCTTTTAATTAGTGTATTTAGGCCACATACGTTTAAAGTGATTATTGATAAAGTTGGATTAGTATAAACCATACTTGTGACTTTTCCATTTATTGACCTTGATTCTTTATTACTTTCCTCTATTCGTCTACCTTCTCTGGTTTTAATTGATCATTATAATGACCCCATTTTCTGTCTTATCTTAGCATATAAATTACAACTTCTCTTTTAAGTAGTTACCCTAAAGATTATAACACAGATTTATAACTACTACAAGTCTACTTTCAAATAACAGTATACCACCACTTCATGGGCACTTCAAATACCATATAACAGAGTAGTCCCAAATCTTCCCTCCCATTCCTTAAAGCACTGTTAGCATTTATTTCACTTATCCATAAGCTTGTTGTTGTACAGTTACCCAGTCATGTCCGAGTCTTTGCAATCCCATGGATGGCAGCACGCCAGGCTTCCCCGTCCTTCACTATCTCCTGGAGTTTGCTCAAACTCATGTCCATTGAACTGGTGATGCCATCCAACCATCTCATCCTCTGTTGTCCCCTTCTCCTCCAGCCTTCAGTCTTTCCCAGCATCAGGGTCTTTTCTAATGAGTGGGCTCTTCACGTCAGATGGCCAAAGTATTGGAGCTTCAGCATCCGTCCTTCCGTAGATTTCCTTTAGGATTAACTAGTTTAATCTCCTTGCTGTCTAAGAAACTCTCAAGAGTCTTCTCCAACATCAGGCTTCAAAAGCATCAGTTCTTCAGCACTTATCCTTCTTTATGATCCAACTCTCACATCTGTACATGACTTACAAAAACCATAGCTTTGACTATATGGACCTTTGTCAGCAAAGTGATATCTCTGCTTTTGAGTACGCTTCCTAGGTTTATCATAGCTTTTCTTCTAAGGAGCAACCATCTTTTAATTTTATGGCTGTGGTCACCTTCAGTGATTTTGAAGCCCAAGAAAATAAAATCTGTCAATGTTTCCATTTTTTTCCCCATCTATATACCATGAAGTGATGGAACCGAATGCCATCATCTTAGTTTTTTGAAGCATAGCTTATCCATAAGTTATGATCATGAAATATTTTGTTGCTGTTATTACTTTAAACAAACTGTTATCTATTAGATTAATAAAGAATAAGAAAAAGAAAAGATTCTATTTAACTTTCATTTATCCCTTCTTTAACACTCTTTGCTATATATGTATGTATGTATATATGAGTTTTTGACATATTTTCTTCTCTCTGAAGCTAGCGACAGTTTTCCTCAATTTTTGTCTGAGAAAGTCTCTTTTGACTTTTGAAGGAAGTTTTACTGAATACAGAATTCTAAGCAGCTGATTTTTCACTCTTTAAAAGCAAAGTATTTTACTCCAGTCCCTTCTTGCTTCCATGGTTTTTGAAAAGAAGGCTTATGTAATTCTTACTCTTGTTCCTTTATTGATAAGATTCTCCCCTACCTCCTCGACTTGTTTCAAGATTTTTTTTTTGATTTTCTATAGTTTGAATATAACATTCATGATATAGATTTTTTATTTATTTATCCTGCTTAGTATGTTCTCTGAACTTTCTAGATCTGTGGATTGTTGTTATCATTAATTTTGGAAATCTCTATGGCATTACTGGTGGTTCAGAGGTTAAAGCATCTGACTGCAACGCGGGAGACCCGGGTTCGATCCCTGAGTCGGGAAGCTCCCCTGGAGAAGGAAATGGCAACCCACTCCAGTATTCTTGCCTGAAGAATCTCCCCCTGGAGAGAGGAGCCTAGTAGGCTACAGTCCACGGGGTCCAAAAGAGTTGGACACTACTGAGCAACTTCACTTTCACTTTCACGGCATTATTACTTCAAATATTTCTTCTCTTTCTTTCTCTCTTTTTTTTCCTCTGGCATTCCCATTACATGTATGTTCTCCTTTTGTAATTGTCTCAGTTTTTGGATATTCTGTTTCATTCATTTTTTTTTCTCTTTCCAGTCAGTTTTATAAGTTTATATTGTGATTATCTTCAAGCTCATTGATTCTTTCATTCAGTCATGTCCAGTTTACTGATGAACCCATCAAACACATTCATTTGTTAGTGTTTTTCATTTCTAGCATTTTTTTTTTGGTTCTTTCTTAGAGTCTTCATCTCTTTGCTTACATTACTTATCTCTTCTTGCAAATTGTTCACTTTTTTCATTGGAATTCTTAACATGTTAATCATAGTTATTTAAAATTCCTGGTCTGATAATTCTAAAATGTCTGCCATATATAAATCTGGATCCAGTGGTTGCTTTGTTCCTTCAGTCTGATTTTTTTTTTTCTTTTTTTTGGGGGGGGGGGGCTTTTAGCATATCTTACAATTTTGTGTTGAAAACTGAACATAATGAATTATGTAAACGCAGAACTGAAATAGATGGGCCTTTAGTGTGAGGTTTTATGTTAATCTGGTTAGGATTTAGGCTGTGTTTACTATTAAACTGTGGTAGCTGTGGTAGCCAACGTTAAATTTTCCTCTAGTATCCTCGTTTTTTTGTCTCCCTTGTTTTTAGATTTTCTTAGACACTCCTTAAATAGGCAGTTTTTTTTAGCTGTTGTTGTTGGTTCAGTCTCTTCAGTCATGTCCAGCTGTTTGTGGCCCCATGGACTGCAGCACGCCAGGTTTCCCTACCCTTCACTATCTCCCGGAGTTTGTCCACATTCATGTCTATCGAGTCTCTGATGTCATCCAGCCATCTCATCCTGTCACCTTGTCTCCTCCCGTCCCTAACCTGGGTCTAGTATTCCCATCTCTCTAAGAATTTTTCACAGTTTGTTGTGATCCACACAGTCAAAGGCTTTTGCATAGTCAGTGCAGCAGAAGTGGATGTTTTTCTGGAAGGTAGAAATAGATGTTTTTCCTCTTTACTGATCTTCAGTTTAGGTTAGGAGAGCAACTTGTGAATAGACATGTATAGTCATATTTTTACTATGATTATGATAATAGGAACAAATCTACATGAACACTGTTGAGATGATAATGTGATTCATGCCTATAATACATTTTTTCTATGAGAAAAAAATAAATTTTTTAAATTTAATTTAATTTTTATTTTTAAACTTTACATAATTGTATTAGTTTTGCCAAATATCAAAATGAACCGAAACAGGAAAAAATAATAAATTCCTAAAAGTCAAAGATTTACTATACATCAGTTTTTATGTCCCCACACTTCATCTGAAAACATCTCTTTGGGCAATACAGCCCTTTACTGTTTTATGGATATCCTGTAACCACTCCTCCCCTCTTGCATGCATCCATACACACACATGCACAGGTATATTCACAAATGTAGAGGCCAGAATGAGTATCTGACTCTGAGAAACTAACCCTTTAGGCTGGGGTGTGCCAACAAGTTACCTATTGGCAGGTAATCTAATCTTGCACTTGAGCACACCAGCTCTGGAGTCTGGTGGGTCTGTCTTCTAACTCCACTGGTCATCTGTAAGTATACTTGTCCTGTAGGGTAATTTTTGTAATTAAGAGAAATAATATTCATAGGCATTTAGCACAGTATTCAGCACATGATCTCAGTAAATGTTAATATCCTTACAAGAGACTCTGCTTATCTAAGGGTGAGACTAAGTTGTAAAATCCTGTAGACTCAAGCTGATGACTACAAGATGGGGCACTGACAAGAGAGAAGTCACTTAGCAAAGAGTGTAGCTGACCTGCACAGACCATGGTAAAAAAAAAATTGCAGGTTTCTCATTTTCTGTAAAATACAGTTGTACTTCTTGTTTTTGTTTTTTGTTTTGTTTTTTTTTGGCAATTCCCTTATATTCTTTCCTTTTCACTTGAGCTATTTTGACCAGGTTTCTAGCCCTGCTACCAGTGACCTCTCAGTGAATCCGTTTTCTGGTTTTTTGATACTGACAAAAGCAAATTATCATGTACAAGTTTTGTCCTACAAAACTTAACTATGAGGTACCAATGTCAGAATTCCAATATCCTTTATTTTATGAATTTTATAATCTTTTCTAACCAAGTAAGCAGTATCAGCAGGCATAAGTAATATTATATTCTTCCTCCTTTTATCTTCTTCTGTTTCAGTGGTATATCTACCCCTTATCTCCAACTGAAAGGAAAAGAAATAACAATTTGTTAGTACACAAAGAAAAAGCATCCTTTAGAACCAAAATGTAATGCAGTCTTATTATCTTGTATATATTGTTTCCTGTGCATTGAAGCCTAAAAAGGGCATTTAGGGTCATATTATTGATTCATCCAATTCAGAACTCTGATTTAGCAGCAGTTCTCACTGACATTTCATAAGAGATATAGTTGCCATCCATGATATCAAGGTCTGAACATTTATATTTTCCCCCAAACATATTAAATCTGACTTTTATCTTCTCTTGGGGTAATGAGTTCTGTAAGAATTTCACCTATTGTGTAAAATTAGACTTTATTTATTCTTGAAGTTATTTTTTCAAGCACCAGTGAAACATTCCTAATTCTAAGATTTGGGGAGTACATCTTGAACACATTATCTAAATCTTTCATGATTTTTGTAGGCTTTGAACGTATCCCCTCTTAGCTCTCATTTTTTCAGGTAGAAGAGAATGATTCTCTTCTTCTCCTCTTATCATTTGGAAGATCTCTGTCCTTTTAAAAAACATTATTTCTCCTTATTCTTAAGATGGAGTAGTTGAACTTCACAGATTTATACACATACCAGCATAATTGTGATTTCCTCTTTCATGTATGTTCAACCTAGTAAAAATTACTTTGTATCACCTCTAGAAGTTCTTTTTGTGATATTTTTTAATTTTTCAGAAATTCCACTGACATGAATAAAGTTAATTTTTATAATAATCAAGGCTGGAAATGTTTCTGAAAATACAAATACTTGTATTTATTTTATGATTATTTTGGATGCCATCAATTATTATACCATAACTCTTGGATCATATCATCAACAGTAGATACTTCAGTCAGTTTATAAGGTTTTCATGAGTAAGTTGAAATTTATTTACTTCTATTTATCCCTAATATACCACTTAAGAAATTAAAAGTAGAAGCTTTTTTAAGGACAGAAATATTTTAGATTGCATAATATTTTTCGCTTTAATGTTTAATCGTTGAAAGTATGTAAATAAATAATAGAATTATTTATAAGTTTAATAAATCTTTTATAACAACTTTGCTTCCATATTCTATGTTATGAAGTAGGCTATTTCTTCTTCATGGAAAGCTTATTTTATCATTATTAGGAAATAAGACTGTCATTGGTTGGCTAATTCATACTTTCTTTTTACAGTCAAATTGTGAAGATATTATTAACTCCTAACCCTAGCTTTAAATTGACTAACAAGCACTTTATTTCATATGAATAATTTAAAGTTGAGATCAGCTGTCTTTAATTACTGTTTCATTTCTTGGGAGATCCCAAGTGTGAACCCAAAATGACAATGAATGATATTGTTTTGTTAAGCCACAACTCACATCTTCTGATAGTTTTATGAGTACACATGATCAGTGTTTTATGTCTTTCACTTTAACACTAAATTTCTAGATCCAGTGCACTCTGCAGAGATAGATCTAGATCTTACCTGTGGGAGCTGCCTTACCTCTTCCTTTGTCTTGCTATTTAAACTCACACCTGGAGCCTGGCCCTCTCCCCTCTCTTTCATTCCATGAGAGGTATTTTGGCCTTCTCTGAAACTTTAAGGGAGTGGAATAGGAATGGAGTAAGACTTTAAACTCTGAAATCAGAATGTCTAAGTTCAACTCCTGAGTGCTTGCTAGATGACCTTAAACAGGTTACTTAACTTCATCTGTAAAATGGGGATAAGCGAGTACTCACCACATAAGGACTTTGTGGACTAATTAGGATAATGTTATGGAAAATGTTTAGTGTAGAACCTGGCATACGGTTGGTGTTCAGCAAGTGTCACCTCTTGATTCAAGATGCTGATGGAGAGGTCCAGTGGGGAGGGGGTGGATGTGGGAGCTGTTTTAGAAATGGCTTATGGCAGAAGTCATTGAGAAGGAGCAAAGCATATGGGAAGAACAGACTCTGGACCTTCATCCCTGCCAGACTCTTTATCAGTTGAAATGAAGATAGGATTATGATAAATAGTGGCCTCTGATTTAGAGATCTACCAGATTAAGACTTCGTGGCCTATTGATAGATAACTGTCTACAGGTTGAAAAATATGTTGCATATAATAGGAAATAGTAGGGATCATCTCATTGGAAAAGACCCTGATGCTGGGAAAGATTGAAGGCAGGAGGAGAAAGGGATAAAAAAGGATGAGATGGTTGGACCGCATCACCAACTCAGTGGACATGAGTTTGAGCAAACTCCAGGTATCCTGCACTGCGGGTAGATTCTTTACCATATGAGCCACCAGGGAAGTGGGCTACAGTCCATGGGTCACAAAGAGTCTAGCACGACTGAGCGACTAAGCACACAGCATACACTGTAAGGAAGGTTTGTTGTTCCTATTTTAGTAAGCTAATATATTTGTCTGTTTTATCAGTAATTTGTAGTACTTTAACACAGCACCATACTTGATTAAGTTGTCTTTTTTCCTCACATCCTACAAAAGTCTTAACTGTTTTGTTATTATTTCCTTCTTCCAACATGAGTGTATTTTCATTTCCTTCTCTCATGAAATAACCAAAATTTCTTGTTATAATTCTTGCATCTTAGGGTTTTAGGATGGACCGTTACTCTATCACCAAGGAACCTTAATTAGGCTTTTCTGATGTAACATAATTGGATGATAACTTAGTGTAAAATTACAAGTATCTATAAAGTCAGCATGAAACCACATTCCTAACTCTTCAACTCTGTGCTGACCACAGAGACAGCTATAAAACCCCCACAGCAAAAGGGAGCACAGCGTGCCACCTGACAGCTCTGTTCTGCAAGAGCCTGACAGCACACCTGCTTACCCCTTCACTTCTTCCTGGGATTCTCAAGGAATGAAAGGCTGTTATTACCTTGAGGTCCTTCCTCCTGGCTCTTTCTTTCAAGGAGACATGACATGTGATGAAAGAATAAGAGGAATATGAGAGTGGAATCGTGATTTTTTTTTCACGTGATTTTTTTTTTTCAATCATTGGGGAAAGAGGTTTGGCTCTTTATTAAATTTGATGAAATTGCAGTTTGTCTTTGTTTCTGCTGCTTTTCTCTTCTCCGTTTCCATGTTTCTTACCAATGAGAAAAGCTGTTCTAGGATTCTCTGGGATCCTTTGGGTTAGAAGAAGGTTCTAAGTTAGAAGAAGGTATTCCTGAAAAACAAAAAACTCCCCCAAACCTCTAGTCATGGAGTTATAGGACCTGCACAATGTGAATCATCAAAAAAAAAAGCTGTTGTCAGCATCCCCTTTATGAACATAGTGTCTATGGACTGTCTGGAACCTCTTGGCAAAGTAACATATATGTATATGAAGGTTAAATGACTAATTTTGTTTCAGAAACATTAAGAACGACTTCAGGAATCCTGTTTAGTGCCATGAAGCAAACAAATATGTTTGGTCTTTTTTCTTTTGACACTGTCCTGCCTACCTTATCCTGAACTGCATAATTCACTAAGCTATTGCATATTTTCCATTAGCTGTTCTTTTAGTCCTCGATCCAGAGTTAAGCCTGTCAGAATATCATTGAGGTCAGTGAACCATGAGCCTGATTGCTTTTGCAAGGCATTTCTGTTGCTAGTAAAAGCAGCAAGCACCTCAGAAGAATGCTGCATAGTCGTTCACATAGTGATATGCTAATTCTTAAGAATGTTGCTAACACTGCAGTGTGTTTCATATGATTGAATTTGGAACTTTTCACTCAACTGGTTCAAGCATTCAAACTGGAAGTAATAACAGTCTTTTGAGTTGTTGCTTATGTAGAGCAGTGACGGAATTCATATGACAGATGACAGTTGTTCATTCAAGTTCAGGAAGAGATCTCTATCAGCTGCAGTGGTTGAAAAACAAAAGGAAAGTGGCCCAGATGTTCATTTTTTAATAGTGTATCTTTCCTTCATATTTTAAATGAGAACAGAGCTCATCCATTAAATAAGGATATAAATATTAATGTCATGTTAAAATCCCAAAGAACAGAGCTTGCATATTTATGTGATTTTTTTTTTTTAATGGCCACCTATAAATTAAAGAAAATCAAACAAACACCCCCCACCCACCATGCCTCTGGAGGTATCAACACAGGTGGTTGACTTTTGGTCTTTTTACTCATACCTTCTCTAACAAGTCTCGGAAAGTTGAGTAAGAATTTAATCAGTCATATTTGCCCACATTGTGGCAAAGAAAATGTAAATCCCCAAAGTCCAGATAGTCTTTGTGGATATAATTTAAGCATATAAATTCCTTGCTGTGACGTGAGCAGGGAGTTTACCAGTTTAGACAACTTACTGCTATTCTGAGCTTTCAGTATAGCACAGAATTTCGGTTAAGATAGTGATGATAGAGTATCAGAATTTTCACATAGATCAGAATTGCTGTTCACTCTGTGTTCAGTTGTTATTGCCTGTGGTAAACAGTATGAACAAGATTTACTTTGGGTGTATATCTTATATGTCCTTATCTGCTGTATTTGGGAGCATATCTTTGGCTCACTGAAATGGGGCACTTTGATGTATTTTTCAGAGGATATGATATTTTGGCAAATAATCTCTTCCTGGACCTAACAATAGCCAGGTTCTTGAGAATTGTTCAGCAGAATTGGTCCCAGGATAAGAGCTAACATTTTTTGAGAATTACTGTGAATCAGGCATTGTATTCAGCTTTCTCCATGCAATATCTCATCCACAGAATAACTTGAGTTATTGACGAGTAAGATACTATTATTAACCCTATTTTACATATCAGAAAATTGCTGTTATCAATGCCATTTTCCAGATGAAGAAAAAGGGGTGAAGTTAAATATAACCTATCCAAGATCACACAACAGTTAGCTGATAGAGAATTTGAACTCCAATTTTTATGACTCCAGAGCCTATACTCTTAATCACGGTGCACACAGTCATGGTACGTTATGAATAGGCATTTGCTTTGCTATATTTTGTTTGATGTTGCTCCCTGCTCTAGCCTCCAGTGGAGCCATGAGTCCCAGCAGTTGACAGAGTCTTTGGTATGGCTGTTGAATGGGATGGCACCTAGCTGCTAGACCCATTCAAGACCACACTTAGGAGGAGAATTAAAACCTTATTCTATCTCATTGTACTTATTTGGAGGCAGCCAGAACCTATGTGGGTATTGAGGGAAATCTCTTTAAGAAGCTTGAGTCCAAAAAGTAGACAGGTTTTCTGATTCAGAATCACCAAAAAGTTACTAATAACTCCCTTCTCCCCACAAGTGAATTAAAGTTATAGATTGTGATGTCTTTTGAAGATTTTTCTCAACTGACAACCCTATTCCAGACGTCTTTGCTTTGACCAGTCTGAGCTCCATGAATTCTGTTTTTAGGAGAGTGCCCCTTCCTGAGTTCTGCTTCTCTCACAAGACAGTAATTACAGAAGAAGTCTTATGGACTGGGGCCGAAAATCTTTACATCCTTGAAACATTTTTCATTACAGCAAAGCTCATTAATTTATCAGTTCAGTTTAGTCACTCAGTCATGTCCAACTCTTTGCGACCCCATGGACTGCAGCATGCCGGGCTTCCCTGTCCATCACAAACTCTCAGAGCTTACTCAAACTCATGTCCATCGAGTCAATGATGCCATCCAACCATCTCATCCTCTGTTGTCCCCTTCTCCTCCCGCCTTCAATTACTCCCAGTATCAAGGTCTTTTCCAATGAGTCAGTTCTTCTCATCAGGTGGCCGAAGTATTGGAGTTTCAGCTTCAGTATCAGTCCTTCCAATGAATTTTCAGGACTAATTTCCTTTAGGATTGACTGGTTTGATCTCCTCGCAGTCCAAGGGACTCTCAAGTGTCTTCTCCAACACCACAGTTCAAAAGCATCAGTTCTTCGGCACTGAGCTTTCTTTATAGTCCAGCTCAAATCCGTACATGACTACTGGAAAAACCATAGCTTTGACTAGACGGACCTTTGTTGGCAAAGTAATGTCTCTACTTTTTAATATGCTGTCTAGCTATGGTGGATATTAAGCTTCTAAAGCCCTTTCTTTTGAAGACTAATAACTCTAATTGACTATCTGCAGGGCTAGTGTCTCCGATTTATGCTACATAAAATAGTAGCAGAGTAATGCTTTTAAATGGAGCTGTTATGAATTGACTAACAGGGAGGAGGGCTCTTCTAGAAGTACTTGCTTGTAGCTGAGAAGATCATCCCTTACAAAGAGCTACCTATGCTCCTGCCAGAGAACAGGCTTGTTGTGTACTAACAAGCTTTTTGAGTCTTAATCTGCCCTTGGCAAAGAGAATGACCTGATAAAATAGGGTTATCAACCAGAGAGGTCATCTGAAATCTGAGATAATAATGACTGTATCAATTCAGGTTGAACTGGGCAGTCAGTGGTGTAACACCCAGGCTAGTTTGCACTGGTTCTTTACAGATGAGTAGTGCTAACTTAACGTATAATTTGTATATCTAAAATATTCTCTTGCTGGAAGACTGATGCAGCACTTTTTTTTTTTTTTTAAACCAACGCTGGTGTCTTAATCTGGGCTTCTGTCATGGCTCACTGGTAAAGAATCTGCCTGCAGTGCAGGAGATGAGAGTTCAGTCCCTGGGTCAGGAAGATCCCTTGGAGAGGGAAATAGCAACCCACTCTGGTATTCTTGCCTGGGAAACCCCATGAACAATGGAGCCTGACAGGCTACAGTCTGTGGGGTCACAGAGTCAGACACAATTTAGCAGCTAAACAACAGTCTTAGTAGAATGGCAGAGCACTCTTCATTGGTAAACAGGGATGTACTTAAATGCTTTTTTCTTAAAATGCATGTTCCAGAAAGCAGAATATAGTATAGTAGAGTAAGCACTAGAGTCTGATTACCTTTGAGAAATTCTCTTGACCACTCTTAATCTGTTTCCTCTGGAAAATGAGGGGGTTTAAATAAATGTGTGTTTCCCAAAATTCTGAAACCTACCACAGATTACTAGAAGTGACTTTAGGTGGCATATAAGATAATGTCAGGCAGTTTTCTGAAAAGAAAAAAAAAATTAAATATTGACTCACATAGCTGAGTTATTCCTCATTCAGTCTTTTAATAGAATCTGGGGACTTCCGTGGTGATCCAGTGAGAATCTGCCTTGCAATGTAGAGTTACGCAGGTCGATCCCTGGTCAGGGAACTAGGATCCCTTACGCTACAGAGTAGCTAACCCCACACCACAGCTGCTGAGCCCACATCCCAGAGCCTGCGTGCCACAGCTAGAGAGCTCACATGCCAACTACTGAAGCCTGCGGCCTCTGTAGCCCACCTGCCACAACTAGAGAGTCCAGGCACTGCAACAAAAGATCTTGCATGATCCAACAAAGATCCTGTGTGCCACATGCAGCCAAATAAATTAAAAAAAAAAAAAATCTGGCTTGAACTTAGAGCCCTTTATAAGCAAGAGAATTTGTATAAAATTTAATAACATAGTTTTGTTTGTAGCAAAGTTATAGTTTCAGTTACCATATACAAAGTAAATCAATTTAACTTTTTAAAAAGTGGATTTTTTAACATTAAATAGTACAGATGGTACATATGGATATGGCAGAAATTACAAAGATGGTACATAAATGACTAAAGTTTAGAAAACTGAATAAGATTATCTCTAGGATCTGTTCCAGGTTTAAATTCTTTTGAATGTGTATTCCAATAGAATAAAAATGTTTTATGGCAAACCAAGTAAAAGAAAAGAACTTCCAACTTAGCATGTACTATGTAATTTTCTTTCATTTTGAAATATGTCATTGTTGAGGAGGCTAAAATTTTATTTTATGACAGTTTTTTTCATTTATGAATACCCGTTTCTTAATATTTTACTGGATAACTGAGTATTGATATGTTTTGGATAGCATGTTTGTTGGTGATGATGGTGTTGTGTGTTCCTTTGTTTATTCGTTTCACCAAAAGCAGTCTGGTTCTGAGTGAGGTTTTTGAACTGGAAATCTTGACAGTCAGTAACCATGTCATCACTCTATAGGCTGTACTCTGACTAGCACAGTGTTTGGCATGGTGTTCAGTTCAGTTCAGTCGCTCAGTCATGTCCGACTCTTTGCGACCCCATGAATCTCAGCACACCAGGCCTCCCTGTCCATCACCAACTCCTGGAGTTCACCCAGACTCATGTCCATTGAGTCAGTGATACCATCCAGCCATCTCATCCTCTGTCGTCTCCTTCTCCTCCTGCCCCCAATCCCTCCCAGCATCAGAGTCTTTTCCAATGAGTCAACTCTTCACATGAGGTGGCCAAAGTACTGGAGTTTCAGCTTTAGCATCATTCCTTCCAAAGAAACCCCAGGGCTGATCTCCTTCAGAATGGACTGGTTAGATCTCCTTGCAGTCCAAGGGACTCTCAAGAGTCTTCTCCAACACCACAGTTCAAAAGCATCAATTCTTCGGCGCTCAGCCTTCTTCACAGTCCAACTCTCACATCCATACATGACCACAGGAAAAACCATAGCCTTGACTAGATGGACCTTTGTTGGCAAAGTAATGTCTCTGCTTTTGAATATGCTATCTAGGTTGGTCATAACTTTCCTTCCAAGGAGTGAGCGTCTTTTAATTTCATGGCTGCAGTCACCATCTGCAGTGATTTTGGAGCCCATAAAAATAAAGTCTGACACTGTTTCCACTGTTTCCCCATCTATTTCCCATGAAGTGATGGGACCGGATGCCATGATCTTCATTTTCTGTATGTTGAGCTTTAAGCCAACTTTTTCACTCTCCCCTTTCACGTTCATCAAGCGGCTTGGTGTAGTATTCAGTAAATATTTGAACAAGTGAATGAATAAATAAGTCAATACAAATATACTGAGTTCTTTGTCTTGAAGGTGCAAGCATAGTTTTCATTTCTGAAATGAAATAGTCAATAGAGCTAGCTATACGGAAATTAAGGCCTTGGGACAATTATTTATAGAAGGTAATACTTTCTCTTGAGTGAAGTTTGGAGCTAATTACATGGGAAATTTAGCATAACCTTTTCAGGAAGAAATTACAAAAAGAAAGTAGCTGTACTAATTTTGCTTTTGTTTATGGTCATATAGGAGAAGCTAGGGTTTTCCTTCTTTTTTCTCTTTGTTTTTTATAAGAAAAGGCTAGCTTTTTACCTTAGTTTTTTTTTTGTTTCTCATACATATACTACTTATCATCTCCACACTGGGGAAAGCACCCTAATTTTCCTTGCCTTAGGGAGATATTAGAACTTAATTTAAAATGCAGCTCACTGTTTCCCTAAACACTCTTAATTACAGTTTCTCATCTGATAAAGGTGCCCAGCTCTTTCTTAACTGGCATACAAGGTAAACTCCAATACTGGTGGTAAATTTGTTTATTCTAATTTATTCACTTAACATATATTATGTGTCAAGGGTTTTGTTCTAAGACTCCTGAAATGAGTTTTACATATCAGTGAAAATATTAACCAGATGTTTCTAATCCTTAGTTTTACAACTGACTTTCTAATAACCATACAGTTGGTTTGAGTGACATACCCAGATCATGTAATTTATTTTAAAACACTTTTTCCATGTATAGAAAAACAAAATTTAAGGACTGTGTTTCATTTTGGTGAATATATTTCAAACATATTCTAGGTGTGCTCACTACAAATACATTCTTTCTTTAATGGCCCAGTGATTAACTGTGATTCTAATTTATTATGCCCAATGACAACATCTTAACTGGAGTTATTTTGTATGTTTAGGTTAATATATTTTGTTACTTAAGATTTAAGTCAGTATATTTTATATTTGTGAAATCTTTCTGCCTAGTATGTTTGTGTTTTCTAGTTATTATTAATACTATGTGGTCTTTAAAATGTGACATAAACTCTGAGGATGCTGATTATAACATCTTGGTTTGTTCTCAATGTATTATAAAGTTGATAGAACAGCAGTAACATTAATGGTACATAGAAGTTGAATTTCAAAACTAATCATAATTTACAGCAATTATCTATCTCTTTTCTAACTTGAAATTAAAATTATTCAGGTATACAATAAACACAGATTCTATTATGGTCATCATTGAAAATATAATAGGTCTACTTTTGGCCAGGCAAAAAAAAGATTTTGGAACTATCTTATTTTGTTTCTTTAAAAGAGATACTTGTCTTAAAATTGTAATCTTTAGATATCTCCAGAGTCATTGTGCTCTGTCATAAAAGTATGCAAGAGCCATTTGCTATCATGACATGCTGGAAGTTTTGAGAACTCTTTGTCTAATTCAAAACAAACAATCATAGATTCCACATGTAAGCGCTATCCTTTGATATTTGTCCTTCTCCATATAGCAGAAAGTAGCACAACATTGTAAGTCAGTGGTACTGCAATACAAATTTTTTTTTTTTTTTGCAATACAAATTTTAAAAAGAAAAACAGTTATGAAAAACAGGACTTTGCCTAGGGGAACGTGTCCACTGACAATATGGTTATTCTCTGATTAGCTGCTTGAAGTGCTGGAAACCATCTTTATCTGGGTTATGAGGTATTGATATGGCAGCCCATTATGGTAGTAAAGAAAAGGCCACACACTTGAGAGGCAGACCAACCTGAATGTGAAATTCGGCTCTGTCACTTTTACTCTGGTACCGAGGGCAAGTTACTTAACTTCCTCTATAAAATGAAAATTGTAATACTTTAGAGTTTCTGCGCCAATAAAAGCACCCAGAGTGAGTTCTTGTCAAATGGTAGTTGTACACACAATACAATGTGATGATATGCTTTGGTATTCCCTCAGGTGAAATAAAGGACAAAAATGTACAGGTAGTCGAGCTCCCCATTGTGGACAGTCTTCATCCTCGTCCTCCATATCTACCCCTGGCTGTACCAGAAGACCTTGCAGATCGGCTTGTACGAGTCCATGGTGATCCTGCAGTGTGGTGGGTGTCCCAGTTTGTCAAATACTTGATCCGCCCGCAGCCTTGGCTAGAAAAGGAAATAGAAGAGGCCACCAAGAAGCTAGGCTTCAAACATCCAGTTATTGGGTAAGAATATGATTTGTTTCTCCCAAAGTGATATGTAGTAACAGGGGTACATAACTTTAGAGTACAGTATGAATGTTACAAGGTTTAGTATAATTCTCATAGCCACACCCCAAAAAGAGGTTCCAGTGTTCACCTTAGGCCACAGGGAGATCATTCTTCCTTTGTTCACTTAGAACAGCTGAGTCATCATCATTTAGTCACTTAATAATCTGTTCATTTATTCATTCAGCAAATATATTAAAACATATTTCTGAATTAGCTGTCTCTCTTGGGGAAACAAGCAAAATTTTATTTTATTGGGAATATTTTAGATACTATACATGCTTCCTATCTTACTCTAAGAGGGCCATGAGATGGGGCCCTCACATTTATAGCTTTTCTTTTTACGCCTTATTCTTAGGTTTCTTTCATTGCCACTGGTGATTATTTTGCATTTTTGATGTTCTGTTTTCTTTTTTGTTTTGGAACCCATTTTGAGAACAAAGATTTCATTTGTAACGTAAGATAATGTTGAAATTGTTATTTAAAGTTGTCTCTTAGCCCACTTAGTAATTACTGTTTATATATGTATTCAGTCTCATGCTTATGTTAAAGGAAATGTATCAGGAAATCTTGGAAGCAAAAAAAGTCCAAAAGAACACCTTTGCTCACAAGCATGTGCTCTGTCCTATACCCATACATAAAAAGTTATGAATGAGTTTTTCTGTGTCCTGATGCCAGATTTCACACCACAGGAAATGTTCTTTGCCTAAAGGAAAGAATATGAGTTAAGTGACCTTGGTAATACTCCTGCCTGTTCCCTAATTCTGGGTCAAGTTATTAATAATAGCATTATTGAGCTTTGATTTTTTTTCCATTTGTAAAATAGGAAAGGTAATACCTCCCCTAAAAATGATGATGTGATAATATAAGAATGAAAAAAGGATTTTGGTTCTGTAAGGAGAAAATACACTGTAAAATGTTATTACCTTTCAGAGACTGATGCTTAAGTAATTCCTGAAAATAGATTTGTAGGCTAGACTGTGGCATTCTGCAGCTTCTATTGTTTGTAATAAAGTCAGCTATTGATTAATATTAATACATGTGTTGATTCATTCACTTATCTGCAGAACATTTATTGAATACCTGCTACTGTGGGGGACCAAGATTAATTTTTTTTAAATGACTCCTTTCAACTCATTACAGTCCATGGGAAAAGAGACTTAACAACTAACATTATACTGGGAGAATGTGATTAATGCCCTGAGGAAAAGCATAAAAGTCTTATGAGAAGTCAGGGAAGGGGAAATGTACTTTCTGGACCAAGAAAGCCTTCAGAACCACAGTGTTAGAACAGAATTTTCAAGGTGGAGAAGGATGCAGGATAGTAGTTACATTACCAGAATAACTTCAACTGCATTATCTCAGTGATCCTGTAACACAGTCCAGTGAAATAGGCAGAGATGACCATTTTACAGAAAATCTCTTCCCACAGTTCCAGAGTTTATAAAGGCAAAACCAGGACTTAAAGCTTCTTAACTTTGTTTGGATAACCTGTAGTTTTACATAGCAGAAAGATAACTTTATTAAGTTTTCATGGAGCATCCCCCACATTGAGAACTGACCAAATACAGGAACTTGAAGTTCTGCAGACAACTAAGTTATTTGCACACTGAGGTAGTGTGTTGTCTGAAAGAGGGGTGCACTAGAATTCAAGAATCTAGGAGTCCAGACTAGTTTCTACAACTTAGCAAGTTATGTGACTTTGGACAACTTACTTGGTTATCCTCGGCCTTCGTTAATTGTCACTCTTTGTGTATTAAAAAAAAAAAAAGCACTGGGTTAGATAATAGGTATCATTAACACAATAATAGACTTTTGTGTCTACCCACCATTCATTCATTCATTCATTTGTTGTGTTTGGTGGAACTGGGAATAAATAAAATCAGATTCCTTGCCCTCGAGGAGCTGTGATAATGAAAATCAGGCACACAAGTAACTTTTACTTTACAAGACTGGGCTGAAATGCAGTGAAAGAAACCAACATTCCTTTTTGCCTTATGTTGTCATTTTGTTTCCTGAAATGTCTTCAGAGGCATCAGTTTCTTTAACTGTTAGATGAAAGAGATACATTCTATATCCTTCACAGATCTAACATTCTAATTCTTTCATGAAATTCCATTTAAGGTCCTCTGAAATTATTGGTCCAGGCCTAGTTTTAGGAATACTTGGAGAACTGAGAGAATTGCTTAGTAGTACTCTGCTCCTCTTCCTTTGATTGTTCCTTTTTGTTATAGATCTCCTTTCCCATTTTTCCACTTGTGCCTTCATCTTCATATGTATATAAGTTACTGACCCCTATTCTGCTGCTGCTGCTGCTAAGTCGCTTCAGTCGTGTCCGACTCTGTGCGACCCCATAGACGGCAGCCCACCAGGCTCCGCCGTCCCTGGGATTCTCCAGGGAAGAACACTGGAGTGGGTTGCCATTGCCTTCTCCAATGCATGAAAGTGAAAAGTGAAAGGGAAGTTGCTCAGTCGTGTCCGACTCTTAGCGACCCCATGGACTGCAGCCTACCAGGCTCCTCCATCTTGGGATTTTCCAGGCAAGAGTACTGGAGTGGGGTGCCATTGCCTTCTCTGGACCCCTGTTCTAAATGGTACTAAAACAAATGCATGGTAAAAATCAGAATTTCAAGTAGTGTTTCTTCTTATGAAACTTCTCATTGAAATTCAGTGGAATTGTTCTTTCTGTCCCATTTCATCTCCGGAGCACAATGAGCAATTCCAAATTTTCTGAGAGAACCAGTGACTAAGAAGATTGTGAAAAGGAAAAGATGTGATACAATAGGTGCTCATATGCTAGTATTCACATCTGGACTATCATCTGAAATGCAAAGGAAAGAATAGCCGTGAAGATGACAGAGTAACTCCAATGAAACTGAATCCTCACTCCAGATTCATAATAAATGGCAGCCTCATAGGCTGCCATCTATGGGGTCGCACAGAGTCGGACACAACTGAAGCGACTTAGCAGCAGCAGCAGCAGGCTTGACTTAATGTGAAAGTGTTAGTCGCTCAGTCATGTCTGACTCTTTGTAACCTCATGGACTATAGCCCGCCAGGCTTCTCTGTCCATGGAATTCTCCAGGCAAGAATACTGGAGTGGGATGCCATTCTCTTCTCCAGGGGATCTTCCAACCCAGGGATCGAACCTGAATCTCCTGCATTGCAGGCAGATCCTTTACCATCTGAGCCACCAGGGAAGCCCAGGCTTGACTTAAGACTTGCTCATATATTATGACCTAAAAGGAAACAAATCTACCTTGTTCTTTGCTTTTTATGAGCAGTGGTTTAGTAACTTGGGAAGAGAGGGGTTGTAGAAAGGGCAAATGTAAGGAGTGTTTTAACTTATGAAAACCAACTATGATTACTGTTATTCTTAATTTCATTAAAATACTGTTGAAAGTTGAGGCCTTATTCAGTGCAAGATAGTGTAACTCTTGTGTCCCCAGTTCTACAATTTGACAGTTTTTGAGCTTTTCTTAAATAGGACAGATGAGATTAGTCTCTGCTTGTATTTGGTAGGCTAAAACAGCAGAGAAAGGAAATTCATTATACCTACAACAAAAAAAAGAATGGTTCCATGAACTTAAAATAGTAAGAACTCTTAAAAAATTTGCCTTGCCTTGATTGTGCTATAGAGACTATCCTTGCAGGTCTGTGTTTAACTTAGCTTTAAACTCTACAAGCTGCTGTTACAGTGATAATACAGGATAAAATGAAGAAAAAGAAAACTTGGCATCAAAACATTACAAATGATATATTTAATGTTCTATAATAATAACTGTGAGTCTTGACATCCTTTATTGTCAAAAATATTTAAAATTACTTCTAGTTTTTTGGTTGGTATTTGCTGCCTTATATACAGTCTAACTCTAGAATCTCCCATTTACTTCTGATTGGCCAATTACTTTCTCTTTAAAGCATTTTTCAAAGACTTATTTTCTAATCCCCCTTGTATTAATATGCAAATATATTTCGAATACATGTGTTTGAATTTTTTAATATTGGTTTTATTTTTTCTAATGTTGAAAATGAAAGAAAAATTGGTTTAAATGTACATAAATGGGGAAACCAGAATTGAAAAAGACACACATACCCATGTTCACTGCAGCACTATTTTCAAGAGGTAGGACATGGGAGCAACCTCGATGTCCATCCACAGAATAAGTTGTGGTATATATACACAGCGGAATATTACTCAGCTATAAAAAGCAACACATTTGAGTCAGTTCTCATGAGGTGGATGAACCTAGAGCCTACTATATGAGTAAAATAAGTCAGATAAATACTGTATATTAACACATATATTTGGAAGAAAGACGGTACTGATGATCCTACGTGCAGGGCAGCAAAGGAGACACAGACATGAAGAACAGACTTTTGGACTCAGTGGGAGGAGAGGGTGGGATGAGTTGAAAGAATAGCATTGAAACATATTCATTACCAGGTGTAAAACGTAGCCTGTGCAAGTTTGATGTATGATGCAGGGCACCCAAAGCTGGTGCTCTTTGACAACCTGGAGGGACAGGGTGGGAAGGGATGTGAGAGAAGGGCCAATTTATGTTGATGTATGGCAAAAACCATCACAATATTGTAAAGCAGTTATCCTCCAATTAAAATAAATAAATTTTTTTTAAAAAAAGAAATGGAAACGTCCATAATGCCACCATGAATAGAGGTATAAAGCTGAATACCCTAAAAGTACTCTGTGGATCGGAGCATTTTCAGCGGAATCTGACTTTATCTCTCTGTCCCTGCAGAGTCCACGTCAGACGCACAGACAAAGTGGGAACAGAAGCAGCCTTCCATCCCATTGAGGAATACATGGTGCATGTTGAAGAACATTTTCAGCTTCTTGCTCGCAGAATGCAAGTGGATAAAAAAAGAGTTTATTTGGCCACAGATGACCCTTCTTTATTAAAGGAGGCAAAAACAAAGTAAGTTAGATAAACTAATGATTCTACAGCGGACCATCTCTTTTCAGTCAAAATGAATCCTTAATTTCCCATGACTGGTGATTCTTGTTACATTGAATGTTATTACTGATTATTGGGGGTTTTAAATTCAAACAACTGTGTGCTCGTGCAACTGTTGTTATGGTCAAAGCGGTCAAAGCATATTTGTGGTGCCAGCAAGGTGTAGACTTCATTCTGCAACCCCTTCTCTTGACTTCTAGGCAGCAGGCATCTCATCATATACTCTCACGACCTTTGTGTGCTTGGAAGGCAGAGGGCAAGCTTTCTGGTGTCTCTTGTAAGGACGCTCATTCCATCATGAGGGCTCCACACTAAGGATTTCCCAAAGGCCCCATTTCCAAATATTATCACACTGGGAGTTAGGGCTTACACATATGAATTCTGAGGGTACACAAACATTCAGTCCATAACACTAATCAGTTCACAAGACTGTTAAATATGAAACACACAATGTACTTGTCCTTTTGCTCTTACAGTCTTCACTAAGAACCGAAGGCAGCTGAAACCATGTGTAAGATACAAGTTTTCACCTTGTAAAAACTTCTGGAATTTGGAGATTATATTTTTTTAAAAGACAGAGAATCAAAAGAGGAGTTTCATCGGTGAAAGAATAAGGACTGCTAGCTTGTACTGAGCAACACCATTGTTACTGAGCCCACCCCCTATATTTCAGGCACTGTGCTAGGTGCTGGGGGGTCCATGATACACGAGACACTCTCTGCTCTCAAGGAATTCCTCATAGGGGAATGGACAGCGTGAGTAGTGCTTTTGTTGTTGGTCAGTCACTGAGTCGTGTCCAACTCTTTGTGACCCTGTGGACTGCAGCACGCCAGGCTTCCCCATCCTTCACTGTCTCCCAGAGTTTGCTCAGATTCATGCCCATTGAGTTGGTGATACCATCCAGCTGTCTCATCCTCTGTCATCCCCTTCTCCTCCTACCCTCAGTGTTTCCTAGCATGAAGGTCTTTTCCAATGAGTTGGCTCTTTGCATCAGGTGGCCAAAGTATTGGACCTTCAGCTTCAGCATCAGTCCTTCCAATGAATAATCAAGGTTGATTTCCTTTAAGATTGACTGGTTTGGTTTCCTTGCAATTCAGTAATACCATCTAGTCCAGAAATCATCCCTGAACCCTTGACTAAGTGTTCCTCCCCTAAGTGCATTTATCTTAATATTTAGCACTTGCTTATTTCTGGTTCCCTCACATTATAAGCACTTTGAAACTATACCTAGTTCTAGTAAGTGTTCAGTAGGTACTGAGTTATGTTCGTTTCAGTCCACTCAGTTTGAAAACATTTTATTAGCAGTCAGTCATTTGACCTATTTGACTTTTAATTAATTTCTCAATCCTTTTTATGTCACAAAGAAAAACAAATGTTGGGAAGAAAAACAAATCTGGAATGAAGACTATAATGCAAGTATTTATCCAAATCACTGGATAATCCTTTAAACCCTATTTCTACCTTGTAAGAATGCAAATTACCTGATATAAACTGCTTTTTCTTTAAGGCTCCCTCTATGCAGACACACACACTCTCTGTCTCTCTCTCACACATATACACACGTACAAACCAAAAGGCCAAGAAATTCATTAGCCAAATAGAAGCCAAGTTATGTATTATACTTATAATTCTTATATAAGAGTTAGGGATTAAATGAAGATTTGGACACAAAACAAGAAAAAAGTTCCACAGATACTATTCCAGTTTGATATGCAGATCTATTAGAAACAAAGAGAAATAGTTCATCGTAGTCCTTCATTTTAAAATACCTGACTGAATTTGTACCTTAGTGGAAAAAAACATTAAAATATTACTTTATTTACTCTTTTACTTGTTCTTGAATACATCATAAGTTTTCCCCTTGATTAACAAAGTAGTTCATGCTCATTAGAAAATATGGAGTTGATGAGTATACAAATAAGGAAAAAATTTTATTCATAATCTCATTACTCAGTGGTAACAACTATTTAAATATCAACATATTTCCTTCAGATATTTATATAGTTATACATTTTAATGGTTGATCATATTCTATATGATTTGAACTCTTCTTTTTCTTAATATAGCAATCAATCCCTTTTCACAGGTTGCTAAAAAAAAAGCCATTGTCAGTCTTTTTTTTTTTTCAGTGATTAAATATCCAGTGAATAGAAATACCATTGCTTACTTGACCATTCTCCTACTATTTGACAGGTTATTTCCAGTGCAGTGAGGTGTGCCTAAAATTATCCATATTATTTCCTTAATCTGGAGTATTTAGATAAAAGAATATGAACATGTTACAGCTGTAATCCATAGCACAGCATGATATTCTTACACCAAGCAATCCTTATAGTACAGTTGGCAGTAGTATCTACTTGGACTGTGGGAATAGAAAAACTTGATTTTTTTTTTTGGTCAGTAGCTAGTAGTAACTCCTCTCCCCGTGGTAGTTCAGGCAGCATTTTCCTCCATATTCCTGTTATAAATATAGCAATTGCATTTTATGCATATTTACTCCTCTTTGGAAATCCTTTGGCTTTTCTGTGTCTCACCTTCATTATTTTACTTCAGTGTTTTTTTTCCACTTTGAATTAACTCTGCTTTTGACCTCTCATGACTGGTTTTGATCCTAAACAAATCATAAAACTGCTGTTATTGTTTCAGGAAACCAAAAACATGAATTAATTTCTCAACAAGGTATATAGTATCCAAGGTGATTATAAGACTTTTCTGCTTCAAGAGGGTGAAGAGATGGAGAATTAAACTTAAGTGATGCATAGGATTCATACAGAGAAGAAACCTTTTTTCTGAGTAACTTACTCTTTGTAAAAGGGGTCAAGATTAGTTTGTGTCTGTGACTCCAGTAGTTAATGCTTTGTTGCTTAGTATTACACCTCAGGTTTCTCTTTCGTTCGCGAGATTTTAGCACCAGCATCCCAGTGACCATGACAGCTATTGGTAACATGGAGATCTCCTCAGGTAATTCAGTATTAAGAGTGTTTAAATTAAGAGTGTTAAATCTTTGGCAGTCAAAGAAATAAGAACTGTCAAAATTGTCTGTCCAATATTGTATTCTGAGATAATGGAGATTGAGCGTAGGAGTGGAACAGGAGAAAAAAACAAGCCATTAAAAATCTCTCAGATTAAATATTTACATATTTATTTTGCTCTTTATGAAAAATGCTAGATGAGCTCTTCCTAAAATTAAGTTTATTTAAATGAATAGAAGCCAGAGAAATCTGTTAAAATGGTTTTCTAAAGCATTTGGTTGCCATATCCAATGAAGAATCATCCATAGTGGTAAATGTCTTCACCATTTTAATCTAACTACATACAATTTGCTAGACACAGTTACAGGGCATTCAGTTCAGTTCAGTTCAGTCGCTCAGTCATGTCTGACTTTGCATTGCAAAATCATGGACTGCAGCATGCCAGGCTTCCCTGTCTATCACCAGCTCCCAGAGCTTGCTCAGACTCTTGTCCATCGAGTCAGTGATGCCATCCAACCATCTCATCTTCTGATGTCCCCTTCTCCTCCTTCCCAGCATCAAGATCTTTTCCAATGAGTCAGTTCTTTGCATCAGGTGGCCAAAGTATTGGAGTTTCAGCTTCAGCATCAGTCCTTCCAATGAATATTCAGGACTGATTTCCTTTAGGATGGACTGGTTGGATCTCCTTGCAGTCCAAGGGACTCTCAAGAGTCTTCTCCAACACCACAGTTCAAAAGGATCAGTTCTTTGGTGCTCAGCTTTCTTTATAGTCCAACTCTCACATCCATATATGACTACTGGAATAACCATAGCTTTGACCAGATGGACCTTTGTCGGCAAAGTAATGTCTATACTTTTTAATATGCTGTCTAAGTTTGTATAGCTTTTCTTCCAAGGAGTAAGCGTCTTTTAATTTCATGGCTGCAATCACCATCTACAGTGATTTTGGAGCCCAAGAAAATAAAATCTGTCACTGTTTCCATTGTTTCCCCATCTGTTTGCCATGAAGTGATGGGACCAGGTGCCATGATCTTCGTTTTTTGAATGTTGAGTTTTAAACCAACTTTTTCACTCTCCTCTTTCACTTGCATCAAGAGGCTCTTTAGTTCCTCTTCACTTTCTGCCATAAGGGTGGTGTCATCTGCATATCTGAGGTTATTGATATTTCTCCCAGAAATCTTGATTCCAGCTTGTGCCTTCATCCAGCCTGGCATTTCTCACATTAGGAATACACAAAGAAACCAAAAATAATATGTGGCTTCTCCTCTCAAGGAGTATCTAGCTGATAGGCAGTATACATGTAACCATTAATCACAGTGTCATCATATATCAGTACTTGTCCTGAAGGAGTTGTATGCTAGGTAGTGAAGTCAAGAGGAGTCTTTCCCTCAGTCTGAAGAAAGATTTCACAAAGGAAAATTTGATGCTATTTTTAATTTCAAGTTAGTTCTTTGTGGGTGATATAAAAAATAAATTTTTACAACATGGAGGAAGAAATGATGCTTTTTAAAATCATTGCCAGTCTCTGCAGCCTTACAGTGGAAGACCTCCTCTGCTGCATACTTGTGGGCATAAGACGGAAAGAAGCATGTTTGTGTGGAGTTTTCCTTGCTCATTGTTGAAAGTACAGAATCTCCTTCCTTCATTATTTCCATTGTTTGTGTTTTTTTCAACACTCAGTATCTTTCATCAAGCTCTTTTGCATATAGAGATAAGGCCTGAGGAACTTAGGTGCCCTTTTGGTTTGGTGCCAGAAAGAGGCCTTTAAGTTCGGAAGGGCATAATGTTAGTGTCACTTCTCAGTAAAAGGATCACTCTGTTTGTTCCACTGAGTACTCATACCACGCTGACAGAGTTAGTCTTTACTCTAGGATACAACCTGTGCTGGTGTGTTTTAACCCATTTCCCTCCTCCTTCACCCTCCAGCCTTCATATTTATTTGTTTCTGTTTTAGCCGCATGCCTGGATATATGCATCTTCACAGGAATCACATTAAAAGTCTCTTTGGTTGTTTTCTTTATAGAACAAACGTGACATTTCCTTCATCTCCCTGATTCAGAGCTGGGAGGGCAAAATGTCAAAAATAATGAGGCCAAATGGATCTGATCACTGAATACCAGTCTGAAACAGTGCTCAGAGACTTTTTCTTCACAGTCATTATTAGAGGCAGTGAGAGAAAGCTCCTTGGAGGCTGTGGAATGAAGAGAAATCTGAAGCAGCTGTTAGGGAATTAGGAAAACGTCCCAGTCGTGGGTAGCACTCACTGTTCATGTGTTTATCCACATGACTATGTGGAGTTCTAGATGCTGTGATGCAAAGGAAAATAAGGCATAGTTCTAACCTTTGGGAAATACTGTGTGGGAAAAGCCACCTAAAGTGGCACTTGCTGTCTCAGGGCTTATGAATAGAAAGTGTTGTTAGTTCAACAAATATTTATTGATCTTCTGTTACATTCTAGATTCACTTTTAGGTGCTGAGAATAACAGAGTAAACAGAGCAGAAGAAATACCTCTCTTTTTATAGAGTTTACATTCTAATTAGGGATGATGGAGGTGGGAATGAATGCAGACAGTAAACAGTTGTTATTTAGTTGCTAAGTCATGTCTGACTCTTCTGTGACCCCATGGACTGTACCCTGCCAGCCTCCCCTGTCCATGGGATTCTCCAGGCAAAAATACTGGAGTGGGTTACCATTTCCTTCTCCAAGGGATCTTCCTGACCCAGGGATTGAACCCAGATCTCCTGCTTAACAGGCAGGTTCTTTACCACTGAGCCACCAGGGAAGCCCAAAATAAACAGTAAATAAATATTATGTCGAGTGATAAGAGCCATGGAGAAAAATTAAGCAAGTAGAAGGGTTAAGGTTTGCCAAACTCCTCACTAAGAGCTAGCATTTGAGCAGAGATACATGGAGGAAGTAAGAGATAAAACCAAGTGGATGTCTGAGGAAAGAATGTTTGACAGTCACAGCTAGTTGATTAGCTAAATTTATTGAGCATTTACTGTATACCAGGTACTCTTCTAAGCCGTTTACAGTGCTTAATTTAATTATTAAAAATTATATAAAGGAAGTACAATGATTATCCCTTTTGCATGTAACTTCCCAAAGTTGACAACTTAACTCTGATCTATCACATGTACTGAGAAAATTTATTCACTCTATACTGAAATATAATTAAACCTCTGATTCAGAGTAGAATTATTTGAACGTATGGTAGATTTTTAAAAGACATCCTGTTTCAATATTTTTAACACATATCCTCTCAGGACTACCACAATATTAGTTGGTGAACATCTACATGGAATTTACTAACATAAATTTATTAGAATGGTTTCTTTGTCACCATTATTTGTTAAGATGGTGCTAATGGGGATTAGGGCTTCACCAGTAACTCGGCAGTAAAGAATCCATGTGCAATTCCTGAGACACGGAATTGATCCCTGGGAAGATCCCTGGGTTGGGAAGATCCCTTGGAGGAGGAAATGGCTATCCACTCCAGTATTCTTGCCTGGGAAATCCATGGACAGAGGAACCTGGCGGACTACAGTCCCTGGGGTTGCAAAGAGTCGGACACGACTGAAGCGACTGAGCATGCATGCGTGCCAGACCTACATATGGAAGTTAAAGGAGACAAGTCTGAAATACCACAAATTCTAAACTAAAAATTTAAGTGAGATTTAATCATGAGATTTATATTCTAAAGGAAAAGCTCAGTGACCAAATTTGAAAGCAGGTTGGAGCCTCCTAGAGAGGCAGAAGGCAATTGGGACTCCCCCTGATGATACAGACCCTGGCCACAGGCAGTGGGGAGCTCGTTCTACCACAGAGCCCCTGGTGCTAGCAAGCTCCATTTTCGAGTCCTCCTTCTAGCCTATTAGCACTGGGGGCTTATGTGCCCACTAGGTGATTGCCTCCAGTACTGGGATCCCCAGGCCCCAAAGCCAGCTGTGCTGGGACCTAGCACTTCCCACCAACAAGACCAGACCAGCCTTAGGACCTGCGCACCTGCAGTCAGGAGCACCAGAACCCAGCCCCATCCAGCAGCCGGCTGGCACCAGCCCTAAGATTCCCAGACCATGTAGCCAGCTGTGTCAGGACCCAGACCCACCCACCAGCCCGCTAGCAGCCCCCACATAAGGCAGGACATGACAGCCAGCCAAGCTGAGAGCTAGCCCTCCCTCCCAGCCTGCCCACAGTAGTTGGCCCCACCACAACAGAAGTGCCCCCTCAGCCCACATACAACCTCTGTTGACCAGAGCGGGGAGTATGTAGCTGGACCCCATAGGACATCTCCTACATAAGCTACTTCACCAAGAACAGAAAACATAACCGGCCTGTCTAATATATAGAAATAAACACAAAGAATTAAGCAAAAATGAGGTGACAAATAATGTGCTTCAAACAAAAGAACAAACCCCAAAAGAACTAAGCAAAGTGTAGATGAGCAATCTATCCATAACAACACAACAGAAATCAAAGGATCAAAAGAGATTACTGCAAACAACTATATGTGAATAAATGGACGACCTGGAAGAAATGGATAAAGTCCTAGAAATTTACGGTTTTCCAAGACTAAATTAGGAAGAAATAGAAAATATGAACAAATCAATTACCAGGAATGGAACTGAATCAAGATGAATCAAAAAGCTTCCAACAAACAAAAGTCCAGGACCAGATGGCCCCATGGGTGAATTTTATGAAATATTTAAAGAAGAATTAATGCCTGTACTTCCAAAAAATTGAAGAAAGAAGACTTCTGAATTCATTCTACAAGGCAAAGGTCACCCTGATTCAAAAACCAGACGAAGATGCCACAAAAATTGAAACTTACAGACCAATATCATTGATAAGATACAAAAATCATTAACAGAATGTTAGCAAGCTGAATCCAACGATACATTAAAAGGATCATACACCATGATCATGTGGATATGAGGACAGTTCAATATTTGCAAATCGATCAGTGCAACACACCACATTAACAAAACAAAGGATGAAAGTCATATGATCATCTCAATAGGTGCAGAAAAAGCATTTGGCAAAATTCTACATTTATTTATAATAAAACTCTAAGTGAATGTAGAAGAAATGTACCTCAGCATAACAAAGGCTGTAATATATGACAGTCCCCCAGCTAGCGTAATACTCAGCAGTGAAAAGCTGAAAGTTTTTCCTCTAAGATCAGGAAGAAGACAAAGATGGCCACTCTTACCACTTTTATTCAACGTAGTGTTGAATGTCCTAGCCACAGCAAAATGTTAAGACATTGTATCCCTAGAGTTTTCATCACAAGGAAAAAATTTTTTTTTCCTTTTTAAAAAATGTTGTCTCTTTAGGAGATGAGGGATAGTGACTGAACTCATTGTGGTAACCATTTTGTGACGTGTGTAAGTCAGTTCATTGTGCCTTACACTTATACGGTACTGTATGTCAATTATATATCAATAAAACTGGAAGAAAAAGACAATGTATAAATTACACTTTTAAAAAGATGAAAAAGATAGTTTAAGGATAAAAGTGGGAGAGGAATGCATAAAATGAAAATGTGTCGATGTGAAAAAAAAATGAAAGCAGGTTGAAAAAGCGCTTCAAGGTCACTCGTTACAAAGAAAGAGCTTTCTATTTTCAATTATTTCATGAACTGAAAGGGACGTTCTGATGCATATGTGTCCTTTATATGACATGCCAATAACTTTTAACATAAAGGACACCCCAGAATGGTTTCTGCCCCATCAGTGGATTCAAAGATGCTTTGTCAGCTACTCTATTGAGTGCCAGAGTTAAAGCTCTCCTTACTGTTGGAAAAAGAGGCACACCTGTGTAAAGGAAGTCCACCTCCTGTTGGTAGGATACTACTTCCTGATAGAATTCTATAATTTCAGTGATTTTGTTTCTTTTTCCAGGTACCCCCATTATGAATTTATTAGTGATAACTCTATCTCTTGGTCAGCTGGACTACACAATCGATACACAGAAAATTCACTCCGAGGTGTGATCCTGGATATACACTTTCTCTCCCAGGCAGACTTCCTGGTGTGTACGTTCTCATCCCAGGTAAGCATTTTTAAATGGTCAATACTCTGTGGTTATATTAGGTCAGGAAGTTCTTGGATCTTTTTTAAAAATGTTAGTTATCATGATTCAAGTGCAATGTTTTAATATTGGGAAATGATCTCTTTTATGAAAAGATGAGAAGATTCCAGAAAGCATAGCTTTTTGATTACGTTGAACATTTAGTTGTTTGCAAGCAGTTGTTGAATACATCTCTAATGAAGCCAGCTACTGGGGTTGTTGTAAAGTGTTTGGCTTATTCACAGCATTTAACAGAAACAGCAAGTAAGTTTACTTCATACTTTCTGATTTTGCATACAATCAATACGTAACTAGAATCCGTCCATTTCTACACGTCAGTGCACTGATACTGAGACTTAAATGCTCAGCATTTTGACTCAGCAATTTGATTCATTGCTTTGTAGAAAATAAGAAAGAGCAAATATAATTCCTCTTCAAGTCCTTTTACATTTCTACCTAGCAAGAAATAGTACAATATATTTAAGCAATACCATATTATAATCATTCTTTAACTATTACAGAAAAACTATATGTTATTGGTTTGGTGTATGTTTTTATGAGTGTCCAGTCAGCCTTATTTGCCCAGTGGAATATCAACACAGAAATATTTGTTGTGTATTTTATTCAGCTCTCTTATTTATGTGCATATTACTGGTTAGTTTATTCAACAAGCTATTAAATGGTTGTTTGTGCTCAGATCTATGCTGGGGTAGAGGGGATTTCATGGGATTGAAGATACAGATCTTAGCCTGGTCCGAAATCTAGTGAGCAAAATATTCACATGAAATAACTAGAGAATAATTACCAAGAAATATAAAGCATGTAAGATAAATATATGCCTAAAAGCTTGAAGAAGCAGAGAAAAGAAAATGTGAAAAGGAAAGTCACATCATTTACATGGGGATATACTGCAGAGAAGTATAAAGAAAATAACAAGTTTTTTATTATGTGACAATGTACTTTCTCACAATGGTGTGGTGTTATGATTGTTGGAGAGATACTTACCCCAACAAAGGCTGTATGAGTTCCTTCGGTGTGGAATAAGACTACAACTTAAGACCCAAAGACAGCTACCCAGAACAGGAATCACAAAGCAGCAGTCCTCATCAGAAGGGAAACATGAAGGCATCCATAGCGGATACTTCTCCCTAAGTGGGGTTAGGATCCTATCATTGAAAAGGTCCCTTTTCTGTTCTTATGGGAGGTAGGGGGAGGAGTTGTAACTACCTAGTCCCTCTAAACTGCTTTTGATAATCTGGCTGTGTGCCTGTGTGATCAACAGGTGCAAGTAACACATTTTCAAATGGTTGTTGTTAGAGCAATTGAATCAAGAATTTCCAGATGCACCATCTCCCCCTTAGGCATAAATTTTAGGCCTAAAGTCTGTTCCTTCAGTCCAGGGTTTCTCAACCTGGCACGACTGACTTTGGGGGCTGGATAAGTTGTTGTGGGCCCTTGTATTGTGCGCTACAGCATGGTTAGCAGCATCCGTGGCCAGTAGACCCTCATCTCAAGTTGTAACAGTCAACAGTGTTTCCAGACCATTGCCAAATATCCCAGGTTGGGGAAGTGGGAGGGCAAAATCGTCCTTGTGAGAACCACTGCTCTAACTATAAAGCTCTAGAATTAAACAAAGGGCTTTCCAGGTGGCTCAGTGGTAAAAGAATCCACCTGCCGATGCAGGAGACGCCAGTTCAATACCTGGATCGGAAAGACCCCCCTGAAAGAAGAAATGGCAACCTTCTTCAGTATTTTTGCCTAGATAACCCCATGGACAGAGGAGTTGATCTTTGCCTACATAATCCCATGGGGTCGCAAAGAGTCGAACACACTGAGCCACTGAACACATACACACACACTCAAAATTAAATATAAGCATGTCTAAACATTGGCAGATCTTACATGTAGGTAGACAGTGAGACTTACAAGTGCTCTGTGTTTTGCTTCCTTTCTTCCAGCTCTCTTTAATTAGGCCATTAGGCTCATTCTGGAAAGAAAAAAAAAATTTTTTTTTTCCTTTTCAGTGATATGCTGTAGAATTTTTGATCCTTATAGCCTCACAACTCTTTTGACCCAGAAGTCAGGAGTTCTGTCACTTCATGATAATGGAAACCTGTCCAGATTTGAAGAACATATTGTTCATACTTCTTTGTTCTGTTTTATGCATAATATTAACCTCAGTGTGTTCTTCAGACCCCAGATCCAGAAAGACAGTTTATATGAAGACAGAGTGCTGAGAGGTCTGATTGTGTCCAAAGGAATAAGATTCGTGATTATATATTGTATTGTTCGTTAAAACTCTTGGCAAGTCAAAGTTCATCCAAAAGAACTCTCCTAATTTGAACCAATATTTTGTGTCCCAAAATAGATTTGAATATCTCAGACATTTTATGTTAGGGTTCAGAATAAAAGTTTAGTAGTAAAAATACCTTATATTTATATAATGAGTAGCAGTTTGCTAAATGTGATCATCTCCTTTCTTGATGACTAATGGGTCTAGCATTTGATATTGTGGAATAATTCCACACTTGGTGATAAATCTTTGAGCTTACTTGCACTTCAGTATTTTTTGAAAATATTTTTAGTATAAAGGCATTTGATACAGTTTAATATTTTTATGGTGTGAGTGAAGTTGGTTGCTGGCTCATAGTTTCCTTGCCATAAATCAAAATTGGGATTTTTTTGAAAAATGCCCCCAAAATGTGAAGTTGGTTGCTGGCTCATAGTTTCCTTGCCATAAATCAAAACCAGGATTTTTTTTAAAAATGCCCCCAAAATGTCTCAACAACAGCAGCAGTGGAGTTTGAGAAAAACTCACTGATGGTATAAGTGTCGAGCTTTTAACTTCATAAGGCAGGGAATAAGAATGAAGCATTGTAGGTTCTGGGGTCACTCTACCTGGGTTTTAAATCCAACTTTGACCATTTAGTGACTGTGGCATTTGAACAAATTACTTAGACTATCACTGACTTTTTTTTCCCCTCCCTATAAAAATAGTAATAATAATACCTACTGCATAAAGTTTTTGTGAGGATTAAAGAGTTATTATAGATAAAAAGCACAGAGAATAGTACTGAGCAATATATTAAATGCAACGTTAGCTGCTATTATTTATATAGGAATAGGTATAGGACTGTCTTTGCCTGTTAGACTCTACAGTATTTATTTGAGCAGCTCTTTTTCACATGGCCCCATTTCAGACTATATGTTCTCACATTTTAGAAGGAACATGAAACATGCTATTCAAGGACACCGTTACCTCTACTTATGGTCACAGGTGATGTGTAGGGTCCACACAGTCATTGTGTGCATTGACGCATGTAACGTTCTTCATAAAGAAGAACAAACAGTAACATTCACCATATTAATTTCTATGCCAAGGTACCGTCTTAACTTTCTTTAGCTCATTGAAGGACAGCATCACCATATAATGAATTTTAAAAAACAAAAACTCTTCATTCCCAAAGGGTGAGTGATACGTAACAGTATTTGCTGTAGCAAATGTAGGTAAACTTGCATATAGTTTTAACTTTAGGGAAATTAATCTGCAGGCTTTCTTATATATGCCACAGGCATGCTAGAAAGTGGGAAGGGGGACAAGAAAATAAAACAATGAGAACCAAATCTAAGCCCAGAATAAAACATGGACAACCAGCTTTCAAATTTTCCTTGATGATAATCTCATTTCAAGAAATGGTGAGAAGGAATAAAAGTTTAGACTCTTCTTCATAATGCTTTGGCAATCCTACAGTTTCAGTCATGTAAACTTTCTGTCTCCTGTATACTACTACCCTTTAGAGCGTTTATGCTATATAACAAGTGAGTTTATCTGTTGACAGTGTGCTATTGTAGAAAATCCTGGAAGAATAAAATGCATTGTTGGAGGGAAATTGCAAGGCCTGGTTGAAGTTTGAGAAACTATAGGCAGAAATGTCATGACTCCTTAATCAGGATTCTTTATAAGGTTTTGGATCCATTCTTCTCAGCCTGAGGGCTTCTAAAGATCCTTGGTTTTATATCCACAAATAAGGTCTGGGAATTGTCTCTCCTTAAGTGAAAAGTTTTTAAAAGCCAAGAATATGACTCTGCTCTCTAATTTTGTTACTGTTGTTATTCTTAGTTTTCTGAATTCTTTCATCAAAGCTTTTTCTCAAAGCCAGGTTTGTCCTAAAAGCTTCATAAATTGAAGAAAACAAGCTTTAGGATTTAGTCTGAAATTTAGAGGCAGTGTTTTTCAAGAACATCCACTAAGTTTTGAAAGCTATGCAGTGAGTCACACTCCAAACTATTTTACCAAATACTCTAACCTTGTTCTGTGTTACTGGAAGTTGTGTATACCCTAACCATCTACTATGTCGTTTATTTTCATATTTAACGAAACAATCTTAAATCTGAAGCAAAGAAATTACATTTGGAGAAATAACAGCAGTTGACAGCTCACTCAGTTGCAGATGGGCAAAATATCAGAAGGGTTTTGTTTTTTTTAATACTGCCCGTGAACTGAAATGGACTGGAATGGGTGAATTTAACTCAGATGACCATTATATCTACTACTGTGGGCAGGAATCCCATAGAAGAAATGGAGTAGCCATCATGGTCAACAAAAGAGTCCAAAATGCAGTACTTGGATGCAGTCTCAAAAACGACAGAATGATCTCTGTTCGTTTCCAAGGCAAACCATTCAATATCACAGTAATCCAAGTCTATGCCCCAACCAGTAACGCTGAAGAAGCTGAAGCTGAATGGTTCTATGAAGACCTACAAGACCTTTTAGAACTAACACCCAAAAAAGATGTCCTTTTCATTATAGGGGACTGGAATGCAAAAGTAGGAAGTCAAGAAACACCTGGAGTAACAGGCAAATTTGGCCTTGGAATACGGAATGAAGCAGGGCAAAGACTAATAGAGTTTTGCCAAGAAAATGCACTGGTCATAACAAACACCCTCTTCCAACAACACAAGAGAAGACTCTATACATGGACATCACCAGATGGTCAACACCGAAATCAGATTGATTATATTCTTTGCAGCCAAAGATGGAGAAGCTCTATACAGTCAGCAAAAACAAGACCAGGAGCTGACTGTGGCTCAGACCATGAACTCCTTATTGCCAAATTCAGACTGAAATTGAAGAAAGTAGGGAAGACCACTAGACCATTCAGGTATGGCCTAAATCAAATCCCTTATGATTATACAGTGGAAGTGAGAAATAGATTTAAGGGCCTAGATCTGATAGATACAGTGCCTGATGAACTATGGAATGAGGTTCGTGACATTGTACAGGAGACAGGGATCAAGACCATCCCCATGGAAAAGAAATGCAACAAAGCAAAATGGCTGTCTGGGGAGGCCTTACAAATAGCTGTGTAAAGAAGAGAAGCGAAAAGCAAAGGAGAAAAGGAAAGATATAAACATCTGAATGCAGAGTTCCAAAGAATAGCAAGAAGAGATAAGAAAGCCTTCTTCAGCGATCAATGCAAAGAAATAGAGGAAAACAACAGAATGGGAAAGACTAGAGATCTCTTCAAGAAAATTAGAGATACCAAGGGAACATTTCATGCAAAGATGGGCTCGATAAAGGACAGAAATGGTATGGACCTAACAGAAGCAGAAGATATTAAGAAGAGGTGGCAAGAATACACAGAAGAACTGTCCAAAAAGATCTTCACGACCCAGATAATCACAATGGTGTGATCACTTACCTAGAGCCAGACATCCTGGAATGTGAAGTCAAGTGGGCCTTAGAAAGCATCACTACGAACAAAGCTAGTGGAGGTGATGGAATTCCAGTTGAGCTATTCCAAATCCTGAAAGATGATGCTGTGAAAGTGCTGCACTCAATATACCAGCAAATTTGGAAAACTCGGCAGTGGCCACAGGACTGGAAAAGGTCAGTTTTCATTCCAATCCCAAAGAAAGGCAATGCCAAAGAATGCTAAAACTACTGCACAATTGCACTCATCTCACACGCTAGTAAAGTAATGCTCAAAATTCTCCAAGCCAGGCTTCAGCAATATGTGAACCGTGACCTTCCTGATGTTCAAGCTGGTTTTAGAAAAGGTAGAGGAACCAGAGATCAAATTGCCAACATCCGCTGGATCATGGAAAGAGCAAGAGAGTTCCAGAAAAACATCTATTTCTGCTTTATTGACTATGCCAAAGCCTTTGACTGTGTGGATCACAACAAACTGTGGAAAATTCTGAAAGAGATGGGAATACCAGACCACCTGATCTGCCTCTTGAGAAATTTGTATGCAGGTCAGGAAGCAACAGTTAGAACTGGACATGGAACAACAGACTGGTTCCAAATAGGAAAAGGAGTCCGTCAAGGCTGTATATTGTCACCCTGTTTATTTAACTTATATGCACAGTACATCATGAGAAACGCTGGACTGGAAGAAACACAAGCTGGAATCAAGATTGCCGGGAGAAATATCAATAACCTCAGATATGCAGATGACACCACCCTTATGGCAGAAAGTGAAGAGGAACTAAAAAGCCTCTTGATGAAAGTGAAAGTGGAGAGTGAAAAAGTTGGCTTAAAGCTCAGCATTCAGAAAACGAAGATCATGGCATCTAGTCCCATCACTTCATGGGAAATAGATAGGGAAACAGTGGAAACAGTGTCAGACTTTATTTTGGGGGGTTCCAAAATCACTGCAGATGGTGACTGCAGCCATGAAATTAAAAGACGCTTACTCCTTGGAAGGAAAGTTATGACTAACCTAGATAGCATATTCAAAAGCAGAGACATTACTTTGCCAACAAAGGTCCGTCTAGTCAAGGCTATGGTTTTTCCTGTGGTCATGTATGGATGTGAGAGTTGGACTGTGAAGAAAGCTGAGCGCCGAAGAATTGATGCTTTTGAACTGTGGTGTTGGAGAAGACTCTTGAGAGTCCCTTGGACAGCAAGGAGATCCAACCAGTCCATTCTAAAGGAGATCAGCCCTGGGATTTCTTTGGAAGGAATGATGCCAAAGCTGAAACTCCAGTCCTTTGGCCACCTCATGCGAAGAGTTGACTCATTGGAAAAGACTCTTATGCTGGGAGGAATTGGGGGCAGGAGGAGAAGGGGACGACAGAGGATGAGATGGCTGGATGGGATCACTGACTCGATGGACATGAGTCTCAGTGAACTCTGGGAGTTGGTGATGGACAGGGAGGCCTGGCGTCCTGCGATTCATGGGATCACAAAGAGTCGGACACGACTGAGCGACTGATCTGATCTGAATAAGTTTTAGAACTTGGAATCTCATTTACAAAAATGGTTGTAGATGTCCATTTTAAAGACTGTAAGTAATCGACGTTTTTTTAAGGAGCAGTCAATATTTGTTCAGTAGTTTCTCAGTCATTAAAATCACCATAGGACAAATTTTTTCCCCCTAGGACACTTCCTGTGTGGCACTTAATGCGACATTCTTGTGGCATTTTCTGTTGTTTCATTCCAAATCACACACAATACAACTGGCTTCGTCACACTTTGCATCAGATTTTGAAAAGCCCAGAAGGAGAAGCCAGACATTGATTTTATTTCCAGACAGACAGCTCTGGATAGGGATCTCCATGGAGGTGTGGTTATGAAATAGCAGCAGATACTGTCCTCTCACTGAAGAGTAAAATAGAGCAATTTGCAGTAAAAATGTACAGATACCCCAGCCTCACAGAGACACGAGCCCAATTCCAACTTTTCACACTTGGGAGATCTTTCTGGCCCTGTCTATTTTGACAAAAAACCAGTATCCCATCTGCTCTCAGAAAGATTTGGAGGTTCATGCAAAGCTCAGCTGGCTGTTAGGGACAAAATTCAGACTTTCCTTCCTTTTTAAATTTTTTTCTTAATCCAGTCATATCTATGTTTTATCCCTTGGCAGGATTTTTGCTTTTACTCATAACTGTGTGCTTGCTGCTAAGTCGCTTCAGTCATATCCGACTCTGTGCGACCCCAGAGACGGCAGCCCACCAGGCTTCCCTGTCCCTGGGATTCTCCAGGCAAGAACACTGGAGTGGGTTGCCATTTCCTTCTCCAATGCATGAAAGGGAAAAGTGAAAGTGAAGTTGCTCAGTCGTGTCCGACTCTAGCGACCCCATGGACTGCAGCCCACCAGGCTCCTCTGTCCATGGGATTTTCCAGGCAAGAGTACTAGAGTGGGAACTGTGTGCTTAGTAGTGTTCTAAAAACAATAGAGTGACACGTCAGCAGTGAGTGAAATAAGGCATACTGCATGTGGCCATCCGCTGCTTTGCAAACCATAGAGACTGCTCCTCTCAATCATGCTACCTGTCAAGTATCAAAGATGAGTATTGAGATCAGCTGGAAGGCATCATTTACCTGCTATGTGATTTGGGTTTGTAACGCCCAGAGAGGACGCCTGGAGTGATTAAATGCAAACATTGACACTATAGTCAGCTTTCTAACTCTTTACAGTAAATTGCCCCCTGGTTATCATAGAGAAAAAATTTAATTACTCGGAATATTCTATATGGATCTTAAGGATTAATATCACCAGTGGTCTTGCATCTCAGCTGCTGGACTGGTATTATACATGGAGCAGTATTCATTCAGAAGGTATTTATTAAATAGCTACTTTGAGGCAGGCACTATTCTAGGTTCTTATCCTAACACTCTAAGGCAGTTGAGTGTATGGTTTAGAGACAGAGTCCTAATTACATTTCTGCCATTTCAGTCAGTTCAGTTCAGTCTCTCAGTCTTTGCGACCCCATGGACTGCAGCATGCCAGGCTTCCCTGTCCATCACCAACTCCCGGAGCTTACTCAGACTCATGTCTGTTGAGTCGGTGATGCCATCCAACCATCTCATTCTCTGTTGTCCCCTTCTCCTCCGGCCTTCAATCTTCCCCAGCATCAGGGTCTTTTCCAATGAGTCAGTTCTTCATGTCAGGTGGCCAAAGTATTCTGCCATTTACTAACCCCTTTATTCATTTTGTTTAATTTTTGAAAATTTTTGGAAATATTAGTATAGTTTCTTCAGCTATAAAACATAAATAATAATAGTAACCAAGTCATAGGGTTGTTGTGAGAGTTAAATGAGTTGAGAAAAAGTGTGTGTACAAGCCCAGCTATTAGAACAGTGGTCAGTAGGCTCATCTGCTCTCATTATTGCCATTATTATAAGAAGGAGCCTTTTATTGGCCCACCTCTGTATCTGAAAGCTCTACCATTTGTAATTTCTTTGGCTTAAGAAAGTATGTATGTTATCCATCAGGTTAATACATCAACAACTATTGATTGCTGTTGTTGTTGTTCAGACACCAAGTCAGGACCGACTCTGCAACTCTGTGGACTGCATTATGCCAGGCTCCTCTGTCCTCCACTATCTCCTGGAATTTGCTCAAATTCATGTCCTTTAAGTTAATGATGCTGTCTGACCATCTCATTCCTCTGTCACCCCCTTCTCCTTTTGCCTTCAGTCTTTCCCAGCATCAGGGTCTTTTCCAGTGAGGTGGCTCTGCATCAGGTGGCCAAAGTATCAGAGCAACTATTGCTACCAAACATAAACTGATCATTAGGAATACCCTCAAAAGAAAGCACGTTTCTAAGGGTGTGGGACTGAAGGCAGTGTTGTTTTTATGAGAATGAGAAGTTAATTAGTGAAAGGGGAAGACACATCAGGGTCCATTGCCATGATGGACATTGTGGTCATCCCAAGGCAGTATAAGATCTAGCATCCCTGACTAGGGATAATTGAAAAGGGGGTGGAGGGGCCCTGAAAATACAACTCAGGTTTTCCCAAGGCCTGCCTTGGCCTTACGCTATCTAAAATGTGAGCATGGGGAATAGGATCTGCAAGAAAACACATGCTTAGCAGTTAACAAGTATACACATTCTGCCTAGGTTCAAAACCTGAATCTGCCACTTAATAATAGTATAACTCTGGCCATTTTCCTTAACTGATCTTTGACGTCCATAAAACAAACATGATAGAATATTATGGGACTCCTGACAATTAAATTAGACCTTGGAAGCAATGCCCGACAGAAAAACTAAGTAAAACTCAGTAAATATTAACCTCTGTCATTGTTACTGTACTTTGCTACTATTGGAGCTGCTTTAATTATTTAGATTCTTTCCAAAGTCTTCACTGGATTTTGCGTACCCTATATGGGCCTCTGACTAAATATGAAGTTCAAGTTCAAAATCTTTTTTGCTTCATTTTGTTATAGTTTGAGTATTCTACCAGTGATGTCAGTCATACTGTGACATTCCCAATATAAAATTAGTTTGCTGACAAAGTAGCAGATTTGAAAGCAAACTTATTCTCTTGGTTCTATGTCTAGTTGAAATCCTAGCACTAGAATTAGTCCCTATCTGCAAAATTAAAAATACTATCTAAACTTCAGTTTTATTTGCAAATTACATTTGGCATTTAAGAAGTGCCCCTCCAATTCCTGAAATTCGGATTTTTTTAAAGACTTAAGTTGATCATTAACCTAATTAGATTCTATTTACTCATAACACTTAAGAATTCAGTTTTGATACTGTGAATGCCAAAGTTTTTAAGGACTACTGGGTACCTTAAATTACTCCACTGAGAAGATTAAGAGTTATTATTAGCATCATTTTAAATATGTCCAAAAGTATTGATATAGGGACAATAAAACCAGAGAAGGCAATGGCACCCCACTCCAGTACTCTTGCCTGGAAAATCCCATGGACAGAGGAGCCTGGTGGGCTGCAGTCCACGGGGTCACTAAGAGTTAGGCACAACTGAGCGACTTCCCTTTCACTTTTCACTTTCATGCATTGGAGAAGGAAATGGCAACCCACTCCAGTGTTCTTGCCTGGAGAATCCCAGGGACCGGGGAGCCTGGTGGGCTGCCGTCTATGGGGTCGCACAGAGTCGGACACGACTGAAGCGACTTAGCAGCAGCAGCAGCAGCAGTAGCAGGGGCAATAAACCTTCATTAACTGAGATAACTACAAGTGGAGATGCAGAAAAATTTGACTTCAGTTGAGTCCTCTGTTCATAGTATATAGTGGAAGAATTTTCTAAGTAAATAGTATTCTCTTTTGTTTTCACTTATTCTTAAGTTTCTGAAACCCATTTACTAGATAATGAATATATTTGTTAGTTGTTTAAAATGTTATACCTCCATTAAGATCGTTTACCTTTGTTAGCAAGTCTAAAGTTCAAGGACTGTGTAATTTCAGCTGCCATCCAGTGAGAATGGTAGGTGTTCTTTGGACAGAGGAATCTTTTAAGTAGCCTTAAATGCATCAGGTAGATGCACCTTCCCCAAAGCTAGTTCATCTTGTTTCAATCTAGACTGCTGCTATCTACACATCACACACAAAACTCTTCAGAACAGAAGTGGCAGATATGTTTTAGCTCATTTGGCAATAGTTGATTGTCAGTAATTACATGAGTTTCTGAGACCAGATCTAAATTAGCGGAAAAGAGTATGTGATTTATTAACACTGAATGAAAGAAAGGGAGCAGCAGCATTTGTGTAAAGTATTTATAATCCTGAATCTTAAAGTTCACCAAGGGCACAGACTATGTTATTTTTGCCCAGCACTCTGTGGCTCTTGATAAGTGTTTATTCTCAAAATACTTTGCACTACATGTACATATCCTTTTTTTTCTCTGCCGGATCCTAATTGTAATTGTCTTTTATGTTTAGAAAAAAGATACAGGCAAAGAAATGAAGAATGACTTTGTACCATCATCTGAGAGCAAATGGACTTTGACTAGAATCTACTCATTCTCTCAGCCCTGGTCCTAGTTTAGTCCCTGTCTCTTTGGCAAGGGCTCTCAGAGTGCTACGAAGGCGATCTCACATGTACTAACAGATTTTTTTTCATGCTTTCCCAAGGTCTGTCGAGTTGCTTATGAGATCATGCAGACGCTGCATCCCGATGCCTCTGCAAACTTCCATTCTTTGGATGACATCTACTATTTTGGAGGCCAAAATGCCCACAACCAGATTGCTATTTATCCTCACGAACCTCGAACTGCGGATGAAATCCCCATGGAACCTGGAGATATCATTGGCGTGGCTGGAAATCACTGGGATGGCTATTCTAAAGGTGTCAACAGAAAACTGGGAAGGACGGGCCTGTATCCCTCCTACAAAGTTCGAGAGAAGATAGAAACGGTCAAGTACCCCACGTACCCTGAGGCTGAGAAATAAAGCTTAGATGGACCAGAAAGACCACCAAACTCAGTTCAAACCATTTGAGCCAAACAGTACATGAAGAAGGCCCCAACCTAACAGCCCGTGGTTAAAATTAGTCAACATCTTCAGCATCAGGAGCAGCTGGGATCTGACAGATGCTTCATTGGTGGAATTGCTCTTTAACAAGGGCTACAATGCCCGTAAACCCATGCACAGTCCAATAATGTACTCACGTATAACATGCAAACAGATTGTTTTCTACGTTACCCCTTCTTTCAAGACTATGTCCCCATGAAACAAACACTGCCACATTGTGTAATTTAAGTGACACAGACATTTTGTGTGAGACTTCAAACATGGTGCCTATACCTGAGAGACTTGTGTGACCAAATGAGATGACTTGAATAGTTCCCTCTTGTGGGGAGCTTGATTCTTAGCCAGTGGTGGTATTGTAACCACTGAATTCACTCCAGTCAACAGAATTCAGAATGAGAATGGATGTTTTTGTCTGGAATTTTTTTTTTTTTTTAAGTAATTGCACCGGTTCATCCACCTCATCATTAATAAGTGAAGGATACAACAGAAATTAAAATATTCACACTCCATTAGGAACTTTTGTAAAACAATGCCATGAACAGATTCTTTAGTACTCAATGTTTCTGGACATTCTCTTTGATAACAAAAAATAAATTTTAAAAAGAGGAATTTTGTGGTTTCTAGAATTTTATATCAGATGATGATGTAGCCAGCATTATAATGGAAAATGATGATAAAAAGAGGAGTTTGACGATTTTTCTGCTTTACTTTTTTATTTTTCTGTTTTGGATTGAATGGCTTAGCTCAGAGAGTCATTGGTCCATTTGAACACTGAACACTGAGTGTAGTTGGTGCACGTTACAGAGTTGCTCAGAACACTCTTTGGGAGTTTTTATTTTACTGTGAATATTTTGGACCTTGTTTATTTGTTTTAATTAATCAAATAATCGTACTCCTTGCCGTCAGAGGAACTATCCCCTCCATTTCCGAACTAATAATTTCAGGCTTGTTCTTTCTTATTGGGGCTGTTGTCACTTTTTGTGAGTTGAGTCCTGTTATTTCAGCCAAGAAATGATTTTGTACCCTTTGCTATCATGTCCTGCTTTTGAGAGTACCAGGAATCTGTGGTGTTGGGAAGCTGGCTCTGTTTCTGAAATGCGTGTCCAACAGTGTATAGAGTTTGGTGAACAAAGTAGAGGGGAACCGGTATGAGACCAAAAATGAACTTGGGATTATCTCATCCAGGTATTTCTTTTTAGTAATTCTACATCAGAATCACTTCAAAAGACAAGACTTTGATACCCCCTACGCTTTCTCTCTGAACGTCACTTTTCTCCTTATAAGATCACTTCCTCTTTTCAGCGGTCTGCCTCTTTATAGATGCCTGGAAGGAGTATTTCATAGCATCGTTTTACCTTCTGAAAGAAAATTTTGATCCATATAGGAACCAGTATCAGGCCTGGTATTAAATTTTAGGAATTCTAGACAAAAAAATCCTGTCCTTCATGTCATCTCTAAATGAAAATGCCTGTGTATAAAATATCCCCACCAAACTTCCCTAAATTCTTCGTACTTTTCCAGTCAAGTCTCCCAGATCTAACTGTTTAGTATTAGTAAGCAATTTTCAATTTAGTTTTGGTACAAGTAAGTCATTTGAGACAAAAATTTCCAGCTGAACAGAGGTACTTTGAAATGCGAGTTATTTTCTAATTCTCATCTCACTTGTCATCAGAGCATCAGTAACCATGGGTTTTTATTTCCTCTGCTGAGATATCTTGTTTTTATTCATTGTGAGCTCATTTTCTTCTGCTTCTTTGAACATAGTTGTTACAATTGCTTTAAAACCCTTTTCTGCTAAGTCTAATACCTAATTAATCTCAAAGTTGGTCTCTATTTGTCTTTTCTCTAGAGAAAGAATCACATTTTTCTGGTTATTCAAATATTAAGTAAATTTAGATTGTATCTTGAATATTGTAAGTGTTTATGTTGTAGATTCTGTTATATTCCTCTGAAAAACATGGATGTTTTTGTTTGTGCAGACATTTAACTTCATTGGACTCAAACTGTAAACGGTGTCTTGGGCAACAGCACAGAATCTAAATTATTTTATCTTTACCTGGAGTCTGCCCCATACATATATGGTTTAGGAGTCAACTAGAGATGAGGGTATATTTTACACATAGAATTTGAAGCCCTTTCTTTGGCTTTCTGTATTCTGAGATTTCCATCCTCACTTTCCAGCAGCTGTCATGGCTCTGATTCTGTGACGTCCTCTGCTTCTTCAGCCAGAAAGATGGCAGTTTTCTATCCACCTAAAAGCCATAAAAATGGAAAACTCATCTTGTACCTTTCCCTTCTTCCAAGTTCCAGTCTCTTTCCAGAGTTCGTCTGCTACTTCAGTGACTTTGAGTAGCTTTTTCGTATTTTGTCAAATGTTGATCATTGTTATCCATTGGAAGATCTGTTCAGTAGGTGCTAAAACTTTGTCATACAGGAAGTGAAACTCTGAAGCAGAGATTTAAAATGAAAAAGTATGGTGGGGGATGGAAGAGTCTCTGTTTAGATTCTGACCTTAATAGCTTTAAGCAGGAAGAAAAACAAAACTACCAAATTGTTTAACCTGCGGGTGTGAATGGCTAATGAATACCGCTGACCACTTCCTTCTGAATAGCTTTTCTTAGCCACGTTTTTGCAAATCATCAAGTACATGCCATACTGGCTGCCCTGTTGGGACGACTGACATTTCTTCATCACTGTTGTAATTTCTCCATGAAAATCTGGTTCTTTAAAAGTCTGCATGGTTTTGGATCAAGTGGCCAAGGCAAAGATTTGGGTCTTTTCCTTGTTACTAGACCCGTTTCTGAAAGAGCCTTACCTAGAACAAAGTTATTAGCCTGGTCTCATTGAATTTGGATACCAGCGAAATGCACACTAAAGACAAAACAGTTAACAAAAGTTCTTCCTGGTCCTGCCACTCAAGTCTGATTTAGTGCTGAGCTGAACTTAAAGAGACCATGCCTGTTGTCCAAGTGCTCTCAGCCCTCTTCCAGGATTTCTTTGTGTCCCAAGTGAATGAGACTCGTTGCTTCCCTCTCTGATCTTTAGGTTTTGTCCTATCATATAGAGCGTAGCCTGTTGAGAACATGAATGGCCTCAGCTTCTGAGGGGCTTGAGAGTTTATAAGAGAAAAAGCACATCTAAAAAGCTATCTCACGGAGTGATTATTGTCATCATCTTTTAGTTAGAATGCAATCACTGTGTATTCTTTAAGCAGGAAAAGTATTGGGGTCTAAATGGTGCCTCTAAAAGAATGTCCTCTGTCTCAGTGAAAATAAATCTCTTTTACTTGAGGTGCAGCAGACATGTCCTCTTTGACCACAGCCAACTGCCTGATACTTCATTTGTTCTCCTGGGAGGCTGTACAATAGCCAGGATCAATAGTCTGTACAGAATAGTTGTGTGGCTTGGGAACTTGGCAATAACACCCTAATTTATGCCAGATGCAGACTCTGGGTAATTTTTTAAATGCAGTGCCCAGAAGGAAGCACGAAGGAGAAGTTGCCTTGGCGATTACTGGTTCTTGACAGCAGTCTCTGTCTTGGAAACAGGAAGAAGCTGTTCCAGGATCCTTGGCAGGGCAGACGCAGGCCACGGCAAGTTCTTTGGCTTCAACTTTCACTGACGTTATGCATGTTTGAAGTTGCCCTTCAACAGTACATTCATTTTTGGTTCCTTCATACAAGTCAGAATCTCTGAGTACCTAATCAGCTGTTCAGCCTTGCCATCTGCAGTCCAGTTAAGTTGCCACCTGCTTTTTCCTCTCCTTATTCTTAAGACAATCTTGAGTTTGTCTGTCTACAGAAAATGATCTCATGTGAGTGGTTCCTTTGTTATTGTTCCATTGTTCATGCAGTTCCTATGCTAATTACTTAGACTATAGTTTTGTCATTGGCGTCTCCCAGATAACAAGGGAACATCAGCCCTCTTGGACAATTTGAGGTAATATAGGCCTGAATCTGAGATATAATGGTGCTGTTAATACTGTGTATTCGTGGGCATTTAACTTAAGCTAAACATTTCAAAGGTTTTTTAACAAATCAGTGTCCTTATACTCAAGGGGAATGTGGCCAGGGCATCCTTTGCTTAAAAACGATGTCAATCAGAACAGAACCTGCACTTTTTTAAAAAGCAGTGTATCGAAGGTCATGGCCATAACCATTTGATGTTTTGGGAAGAGAGCCAGGAAGAGAGTTCAGAGCTCCTGCTGACCTGTCATCTGTAACTGTAACCTCTCCTCCTTTTTTGAGTCAGTGTCCTGTGGAGGCTGTTGTTCCCTAACTGCCTGTGTGGGTAGAGAAAAGGCCATTAACCAAGAAAAAGCAGCATGTTTGTTTACTGCCCAGCTGGGCATGAGAGCATCTGGTGGAGGCTGGGAATGTGCACTGCTTTGTACAGAGAGCACAGATAGTTTGGACTGTGGGTGTGGTCAGCAGTCTGAGGAATACTGGGACTTGGGGTTTCTGGCTAGTCTTAAGCTCCCTAGTGGATTGCAGCCCCTAAGAATTTTCTGCCCAGCACAGAAAATGAAGGGAAGTTAAGTGTGTGCAAAGTCAGAAGACCAGTTCTCCATTTTGTTTCTCCCTGTCATAGTGCCTACGAGCTGATACGTTCCTGTACCTCAGATTCTCTAGAGGAAAGACCAGTAATACTGAAAATCTCTGAACTGGGGTTGAGAACAACTGGCCTTCCATTTTGTCTCTGCCATTGAATGTCACATCATTCTCAGAGTTCCATTTTCTTCATCTGTGAACAGAATTGTTTGGATTTAATCAGAGTTTGTAAATGTTACTGTCTGTTTGGGTTCCATGTGTCTAAATTGGGTAGCTACTACTCAGCCTCAGCAGATTATTGTGCTAAGGCATAATGTGGCCAGGTTCTTGCTTTTCAAGAGAAGCCAAATCTATTTTTATACAAAAATTTCAAATACTAGTATCTAATTAAAAAAATGTAAGACACTAAAGAGTATAGAAGAGACATCAGTGGCTACTTTGAGTCCCTGGTCCACTAGTTTACCATGTCTGGGCTAGATGTGGAAAGTGCTCATGTCAGGACTCTGTCTCTGGAAAGGACTGCTCAGATGGCTAACAGCTGTACAGTGCTTTCACGTTCAGTTGCTGTGTATGTCCTAATTCTTGGGCAGTGTTTGCTCGGCTGGCTCTCGTCCTGGGCTCAGAAGTAACTTAACGTGCTGAAGACAGCTGTTGCTGTGATAGCTCAAACCCTGGGTCCCTCTCAGACTTGGTCTTGAGGGTCCTCACTGGCTGTGTTCCAGCTGCCCTGACCACCGGTCTTGCTTTCCTGCAGTCAGGCTCACAGACCAGCGATGACTCCATAGCCCATCAGCTGAGCCGCCACCTCAGGGAGTCCCTGCCGTTCTTCTCCATTACATCCAAACATCAGGATGTCAGAGCATGCCTCAAGTCTCTGCTTCACGGTGTAGAGAGGTTGGGAACTTGTCAATAACACCCTAATCTATGCCGGATGCAGACTCTGGGGTATTTTTACGGGGATTTTTGGTAGTCTAAGAAAGTATGGTGAACTAAGAGGTGGTAAATGCTTGAAAATGAGCAGATATTTTTGTTTTTAAAAACGAGAAGAGAGATTACCACCATACACATTGATAAATTTGACAAGTCCTAAGGAAGGCTTCAAACTAGATTATTAAAAAGTTAACAGTGATAACTATGTAAAAACCAGACGTATCAGACTAATCCTATTTCTTACTTTGCATACACTTTGGAGTAATGAGCATTACAATAATAGCTAACATTTATTGAGCACTTGCTGTGTACCTGGGGTTTCTCCAGGTACTTAACTTATGGTCACCATAATCATAAAGTAGGTACTATCATTACTCCATTTTATTAACTAGGAAACTGAAGCTTTGCCTGTGACAGAGCCAGGATGCAAATGCAGAATGCCTGCTTTTAACCACTCAAGGAATGCTGTGTTGCTGCATACTGTCTCTAGGATTTCAGCTTGGCAGTAACTGTTATTGTGGACAAAGTAGAGCAGCTGAGGCTACATGAGCATTTATGCAAAAGGTTTGATTAACTCAGTGTCTGCTGGTTTGTCATAGAGCTCTAGGCTGACTTGTTCACATAGTTTATTAATGCTTTGAGAAAGGACAGTGATGGGAACAATGTGATGTAGTTAAAAGTATGAGTTCTGTCGATTTTTTGGGTTCAAATCCTGGGTTCTCTACCTGTTGGCACTGTGACCTTGAACAAGTAACTTTACTGTGCCTTTGCTTAACCATCTATTAAATGAAAATACTACTAGTACATAACTACTTCATAAAGTTTTTCTGAGGGTTAAACAAGTTAACACATGAAAATCTCTCAGCTTGTGCCTGGCACAAAGCTCAACAAATGTGAGCTATTACCACTATTCTTTTTGCATTATTAATCATAAGTTTTAGTGACTAAAAACTGAGACAATAGCAAATTATATTGTTTGGGAGAATTAAGGTCCCTAAAAGTTGCTTAAAAATTGAAATTAAAAGGTAAATCTAGCATATACTCAGGGCTGAGAATCACTGCTTTGAATAATAAATGCTAGAGCACTTAACATACTCTATGGGCTTCCCTGGTGGCTTAGATAGTAAAGAATCTGCCTGAAATGCAGGAGACCCAAGTTTACTCCCTGGGTCTGGAAGATCCCCTGGAGAAGGGAATGGGTACCCACTCCACTATTCTTGCCATTCATAGACAGAGCAGCCTAGCAAGTCACAACGAATGGGACACAACTGAGCAACTAACACTTTCGCTTTTAACTTAGTGTACAGCTTACAAACATGGTTTATCCTTAGATCTAGAAGGTCAGTTGTGCTTCAGGTCAGCCTGTTGGAGATGTAACTAAAGACTTAGAGAATTTAGTTGCTAATAAAAGTGCTGTGACACCACTTCCCACTCTACCCTACCTCTCAAAAACAGAAGTCTCCAGAAGGAAGGTATTGGAATCTTGAATGTCACTTTGAATCCTGCGCTGGGTACTCCATGGTAGCATGCTGAGGTGCTGTGAGGCTGCTGTGTGAAGCGGCAGGTAGACTTTTTCATGTGACTGCAAAGTGCAGAAGCAGCAATATTAGAGTAGCTCAACACATGAAAGAACTTTATGATAAATTGTGCTGTTGATCATGACACAAGCTAATTTAGATGACAGTTCCCTGTCCTTTCAGGGGCGTCCAAGCAGAACTGAATGCTGAAGGGAACTTCAAGCATGTAACAGGGGTTAGATAATCTCCAAGTTCCTTCCGGCCCTAAATTTCTAAAATGGTCATTGATTTATAGTCACATTGTAGGGACTGAAATTCCATCCGGGTCATAAGTGGTGCCAGCCTGAAGTTGCCTGGTTAGAAGACTGGACGGCTTAATCTGGTAGCAAAGAACAAGGGCCTATCTATTTGCTAGACCAGCTGACTGGGTCTTTTTCTGGATCTCAGTTACAATCAAGAGACAACTTCTTATGTAACACAACAGGCTTTGTAAATCTATCTGTTTAAATTTAGAAACTCCTCTTTTGTTTGTTTTCTTTCCTACCTTTGTTTGCTAGTAAAGCTTCTTTCATAGAATCACAGCTTTATTTTCATCTTAAGTCAAGGGAAGAGAAATTTGTAGAAACAAAAGCCAAAAGAACTGGGAAGTCAAGTGTTTCCTTGGAGGCCAAGAGTGGAGGTGACATCCCCCTCTGGACTAGATCTGACTTTTCCTTCCATTCAAGAAAACGAGTGTGAGTCCCTTCTGACCTACCTCATTATTTTAAAGTAATATCCATAAACACTGGTAACTGTGCAGACACCTAACAACTGATCACCATATACAGGTGGGTGACCACACAAGGATAAGGACATGTGTGTGTTCAAGTTAAAGAAGGAGTTTGAAATCGGATAACTCTAGTTTCACGTCCTGGCTTCACATCTGTTGAGGACACATCTGTTGATCTGTTCAGGTAATTGATGCTTTTGAACTGTGGTGTTGGAGAAGACTCTTGAGCGTCCCTTGGACTGCAAGGAGATCCAACCAGTCCATTCTAAAGGAGATCAGCCCTGGGTGTTCTTTGGAAGGAATGATGCTAAAGCTGAAACTCCAGTACTTTGGCCACCTCATGTGAAGAGTTGACTCATTGGAAAAGACTGATGCTGGGAGGAATTGGGGGCAGGAGGAGAAGGGGACGACAGAGGATGAGATGGCTGGATGGCATCACTGACTCGATGGACGTGAGTCTGAGTGAACTCCGGGAGTTGGTGATGGACAGGGAGGCCTGGAGAGCTGCGATTCATGGGGTCGCAAGGAGTCGGACACGACTGAGCGACTGAACTGAACTGAATGCTCTTTCAAGAAATTCTCACTGATAATTCAGATAACCAGAGTTCTATAAGTCAGTAATTGGCAAGCTATAGCCTCAAGCCTGTTTTTTTCTAAGTAGAATTTTACTGTAACCCAGACACACCTGTTTATTTACATATTGTTTATGTCTGCTTTCAAAGACTACAAGAGCAAAGTGTAGTAGTTCTGACAAAGACTGATTGTGTGGCCCACAAGGCTAAAACAGTTACTGTCTGACCTTTTACAGAAAAAGTTTGTTGACCCCTGCTCTAAGCAGTCCTGTCTTTTAGCTTCAAGTTGATAATCCAGGGGAGCTCAATATTCCAAAATACTGTTTGAGTCATCAGAGGAAAATCTGATTGTGGAAGTAGTATAGTGTGTGTATATGTGTGCTCAGTTGTATCTGACTCTTGGCAACTCCATGGACTGTAGCCCACCAGGCTCCTCTGCCTGTGGAATTTTCCAGGCAAAATACTGGTGCAGATTGCCATTTCCTCCTCCAGGAGATCTTTCCAACCCAGATCAAACCCACATCTCCTGCATCTCCTGCATCTCCTGCATTGGCAGGTGGGTTCTTTACCACTCACTACCTGGGAAGCTGTGGGAGTAGTATATTAGACCCTCCACTAATCTATAAGATGTGTGCTAAGTCACTTCAGTGGTGTCCGACTCTTTGTGACCCCGTGGACTGTAGCCTACCAGGCTCCTCTGTCCACAGGGATTCTCCAAGCAAGAATACTGGAGTGGGTTGCCATGCCTCCTCCAGAGTATCTTCCTGACCCAGGGATTGAACCTGAGTCCTTTACATCTCCTGCATTGCAGGCGGATTCTTCACCACTAGCACCACCTGAGAAGCCCTTGTGCAAATTAATGAAGGTGCTCCCGTAGACAGTTATTGTAATGTATTTATTTGTATAACAAAACTCTTACCGCTATCTGCCAGGAAAATTATGTAAGGCTACAAATCTGCAGTGTCTGCAATATGCATCTCGCTCCCTCTGTATAGCCATAAGCAGCAGTCCCAGTGCCAGATGGAAAGGAAACTCTGCTTGTAGTCAACAGACCTGGGTTCTGCCCCTAGCTCAGGACCTAACCTGCTGATCCCCTAGGCAAGCTGCATAATCTGTCTAGGCCTCGATTTTCTTACCTTTAAAATGTAGGTAAGTTAGTTAGCTGTTGGTCGTTGTTCTGCGAAAATAAGAAGAGTAGACATGAATTTGCTTTGTAAAGGCTTACAGCTCTGCAAAATCGATCTCTAGTCATTTTTTTTTTTTTTTGACAGCTACTATAGTTCTAGAACTATGATAAGTGACTGAAATTAGTTTAAAGAACTTACAGTCTTACCTGGAAAGCCGTACACATGTGAACTTCACTGGAAAGTTACAACCTAATATAAAAGGTTATGTACATTTGAATAATTAGAGCACGGGTAACTTAGTGGTCCTTGGCGTTTACTGGCCTCCTGCTATGTGGGACTGAGCCCTTAACCTGCTTTATCTCACATGCGTGATCATCACAGCTATGTGGGTCTAAGCCCTTAACATGCTTTATCTCACATGCGTGATCGTCACAGCTATGTGGGACTAAGCCCTTAACCTGCTTTATCTCACACGCGTGATCGTCACATTAGCCATTGTGGTTGGTGTTATTATCCTTGTTTTTAAAGAAAAGGAAAAATAATAACTAGCATTTATTATTCATTTACTATATTCCAGACACTATTCTAGTACTTTATGTATTTTATTTCATCCTCACATTACCCTATATGTACTATTATTCACATATGAGGAAACATTCAGAGATTAAATCAATGCTTTCCAATATTTTTAAGATATTCAGTGGAGGATTGGGAAAGCTATATGATATAGTAATTCATTGCTCACTGGCAGAGGGTACTGGGTATAAGTAGTGTGCAGTAAAATAACAATTTCCATATTCAAGAAATATCACAAGGAGCTGTATCAATATTGGTTAAATGTAACTTATAAATTGTTGAATAGTTTTTTTAAATGGTTTAAGTGTTTTATAATTATAAGAAAACTTAACAACTGACAGCATTTTGTGGTACTCCTACAACCTGGCAAACTGAGATTTTTGTTTTCGTATTGTTTTCTTTACAAAGCAAGTGACTGGTGGGGTGGCTAGGTAGGACCAAGTCTTGAATCCAGGGCCAACTCTTCAGTCTGTTCTTCTAGGCTCTGTGCAATCTTGCCCTTCTTCTGTGAAGAGCCAAACTGTGAGACCCAGACCCCATTTATCCTTAGCATATTTGATTATTGGATAGTTTGATCATCCAGGCTTGCACTAAGGGGAAGCTTATAATGAACCATGGTCTTTAATGAACATAAATTTCCCCTACCAAGTTCTCCCTGATGGCTTTGGAACTAGCGTTCCATACTTCTTTCTATTCACTCTCTGTGTTAGTTGCTCAATCGTGTCCGACTCTGTGACCTCAAGAACTGTAGCCCACCAGGCTTCTCTGTCCGTGGAATTCCCCAGGCAAGAATATTGGAGTGGATTGCTATTCCCTTCTCCAGAGGATCTTCCCGACCCAGGGATCGAACCCTGGTCTCCTTCATTGCAGGTAGATTCTTTACCGTTTGAGCTACAGGGAAGTCCATATCTCTATTCATATCCCAAGCAGGAAATAGATGGGCATGTGACACAAGGGAGGATGCTGGGAGGTGACGGGCAGCAGACTGCCCCTGTGCTCTGGAGGCTCCTGCTGGGTTCAGTCTTGCTTTTGCCTCTGCTTGTCTGCGCCCACTGGAGGGCGAGTCCTTGCAGAGTGGGATTCCCAGCTCAGCCCTCTGCGCTCACACGGAGATGCTGGATTATAATAAAAGACTATTTTAACTCTCACTTACTCAGCATCTCCATGCAGAAAGAACTCTGGATGTGATTCTGTCTGCCTTCTGTGCTTCACAAGATACACCTCTGAGCAGAAACAGTCTTCCCAGATGTGCTCCACAGTCTCATGCAGATGACAGTTCTGTGGCTGAAGATGATGTTGGAATTTACATATATATATGGAAACGTTGATTTAATGTGAAGCTTGATATTGCATGTGTGTGTGTGAGTCACTCAGTTGTGTCCGACTCTCTGCAACCCCATTAACTGTAGCCTGCCAGGCTCCTCCGTCCATGGAATTCTCCAGGCAAGAATACTGGAGTGGGTAGCCATGCCCTTCTCCAGGGGATCTTCCCAACCCAGGGATTGAACCCAGGTTTCCTGCATGGCAGGCAGATTCTTTACAGTCTGAGCCACCAGGGATGCTCTTGATATTGAATGTAGGTTTTACCTAATGATGGTTTGTCTAATTTCCAAGCCTACTTGCTTTTGAACTTCATTCTCCAGCCTTCTGCACAGTAGGAGAGCTGAAGGAGGTGGAAGATAAGGTTGGTATTTTATTCCTGGCTTTGTCTGGCATGCTGAATGACTGGTGTACAGGCAATGATATGTGGCAGGACATCTGGGGCAAGGTTAGTGACCCATTAAGGTGTCCTGAGCTCTGATTAGAGAGAGCTTGGAGCCAGCAGAGCTGTCAACACTCAGTATCTTTTTGATTAAGATTCTGCCTCTTAACCCCTGGAGGCCACTTATCCTTCCCACCTCCAAGAAAAGATAGAGTTAAAGCCTGAGGTCATTGCTTAGTGGAAGCCCCAGGAGCTGATTTGGCCAGAAAGGGCCTCTCTTAGCCTCTCTCGGCAGCCACTCCATGATCAGACTCCCCTACTGACAGGTGAGCTCATGGCCCTTGATTTACAGAGCTCCTAAGCGACAATGGCTCTCAGAGGAGCAGCTTCTCAAGGAAGAGGGAAGATGCTTATGGAAAACCACTGGTGAGGCAAGGAGGTCAGGGGAAATAAGCTTATTAGTTATTGTGGTCACTTTGCCTGTTTCAAGGGTGATTTTTTTTTTTTTTTTTGAGCCCATGCTAGAGGATGTATCCTCCCAAGTAAAGAGTCCTGTTTTCTATTATTGTGATTCAGTCTAGCTTATCTCAATAAGCTTTAGTCTGTAAGCTCCTCACTCAGCTGCAGCTTCTTAAAGGCAAAAACTGTATCTTATTCATTATCATATTCCTAGTGCATGCATGGTGACTGGCACATAGTAAGTGCTTGAAAATGTACTATGCTGAAATTATAGATTTAATGAAGCACTATCCTGGATTTGCTTTAAAGTAATACAGGAGGAAGGGAGAATCGGGTGGGAGTATAGATAAAACAAGACTGGTCGTGAGATGAAAGCTGTTTAAGCTGAGTGGTCGTGGGGCTTTGTTATACTATTCTCTCCAGTTTTGTTCAGTGTTTTCCATATGAAAACTTTTTATGAATATCTGAATTAAATATAAAAATTGCTGAAAAATGAAGCAAAGACTGGCCCGGCGCTCTCCTAACATCTCATCTTTTTCCAAGCCTAGCTTGCCTGCCTTGCTAAATTCCACTTTGCAGGCAGGCCATGTGACTTAGGTTCTGGCCAATAGAATGTAAAGGCCCTTCCAAGTGTGAGCCTAATCCTGCCCATCCTCTAGGCTCTCTGTCATCCCTAGCCTCCAGGCTGGATGCAAGTTAGTGAAGAACTCTGGCTCCTAAGCAACGATGGAGTCTAGGTGAGTGAGCCTGGACCTCTGAGTGACTTCATGGAGCAAAACCACCTCCCACACACTGCTGATGAACCTGCGGTAGACTGTGATGTGACTGAGAGATACGCCTTTATCGTGCTTTAAAAAGTATATATATACAGCTTTGAATTGCCATTAATCTGGCCAGCCAGGTTAGCTATTTTAGACATAGAAGGGAGGGCTTTTAGTTATTGGGCCTTTTAGCTTTGATGATAACATTTACTGTTTACCATTATATGCCAGGTATTATTTTAAGTGCTTTATATGTATTAACTCACTTATTCCATGAAACAACCCTATAAAGGAGAAACTAGTATTCCCATTTGTAGAGGAGGGAACTGAAAGAATGAGTAACTTGCCTACGTCAAACAAATTATGTAACAAAGCCAAGATTCAAATTCAGGTCTGACTCTCAAGCTCTGTCTCTGTACCAGCCTGTAATACTGCCTAAATATTTTGGACCTCCCCATGGGGAATGAATACTGGCATGAAGTATTAATCATTTCTGAGCAGCATGATGTATCACCAATAGAAGCAGTGCCAGACCCTCATTCTGGGAAAGAGTACGCAGAACAGAAAAGAACCAAAGTCTGCTCTTCCCCTGCCCTTCTAAATGGTGTCCTGATGGGCAGAATTTAATGATGGGATCCTTGATCATCTGGAATAAAACCAAGTGTGAGGGTTTCACTCACTCCAGATTGCTCCGAGATAATTACCTTCCGTCTCCTCTCAACCTTCACCTCTCCTGTATTTTCCACGAGGAGAACATGTCTGCCATTTGCTCCACCCATAAGCCCTACTTGCCCCACAGGCCCCACCTGGCCCACCCTTTGTGACTCTCTCTCTCTTTGATCCCAACCCAGAACCTATGTCTGTCCTCCTTCCCAGGCTGTTCAGGGCATATGTTGGGGCAGAGAATCGTTAATGCTCATTAAACCTCCAAATGACAGTAGTAACTCATAACTGCCTTGCTTCCTGACCTCAGCTGCCTGCTGAAGATGCTGCCAGTCCTCAACAGCCAGCAGAGCTGAGAAGGGGGTACCATCAAGCTGGGTAGGACAGGGGTTTTAAACTGCATTTTATGGAGAGGCTTTAGGAGTCACCTAAGAACATAGGAGAAGATACAGAGAATACTAAATGAGTGGGTATCCCCTAACTAAATGAGAGGTACCCCTAACAGCTTCTATCACAGCAATTTCACTTTGTCTGCTCATGTGAGATTGCATGGAGAGAATTGTTCCACTCTGGAAATAGGAAAAAAAAAAAAAAATCCTTGGACGTTCCTTGAGTTGCCAAACCTTTGAGCCCATCTTTCATTTTGTGCCTCTCAGGTCCCACCATTCCTGCCCACCAGGAACAGAAGTGGAAAGAAGCCCAGCTGACTGTCCCAGTTCCACTCTCTAGGCTCTGGATCCAAGGGAAATTACAGCAAAACAGAGCTCATGGGTGGAGAAAGGGGCCATGGGTTGCTACTCCCCCTACAAGTCCCACAGTTCTGAGTCTTACAATGCCTTGCATAGAGGAGGTGCTTAGTGAACATGAGAAGAATAGATGGATGGTTTGATCTTCGTTGGTCAGGGTGTAGTTCCAGTGGGAGGATAGGAAATTGGTCTTGATATCAGAATGGTCACAATATTTATTCTGCAAGATTCAGAGAGGCAATTTGGCATAGACATTAAGAATGTAGAATCTAAAATAAGACCATGTGCTAAGTCACTTCAGTCGTGTCCTCCTGACTCTTTGTGACCCTATGGAATGTAGCCCGCCAGGCTCCTCTAAGATTCTCCAGGCAGGAATACTAGAGTGGGTTACCATACCCTCCTCCAGGGGATCTTCCCGACCCAGAAATCAAACCTGCATCTCCTAAGTCTCCTGCATTGCATTGGCAAGCAGTCTCATTACCACTAGTGCCACCTGGGAAGCAAAATAAGATCCCCTGGCTTCAAGTCCTGCCACTTTGAAACTGCGTGGCCTTATCCTTGTAAAATAGGAATATTATTTCCCTCGTTAGGCTGTTATGAGGCTTAAATGAGTTAGTATGTGTAAAGCACTCGGCACCCGACATGGTAGTGCTCAGCGAACACTGATAGACATGAGCTCTCATCATTGTTGTTACCCTGATCAAATGCCTCCTGATTCTCCTAAGCAAAATTCAGTATTCTCTGGACTTCCGAAGCACTTTGCTCAGATCTCTGGGGAAACTGTCAGGATTTTTTTCCCCAAGCTCTGAATCACATTCGATGGTAGGGACAATAAAGCAGATTCTTTGAAGTCAGGATACATAAATAAGTGAAACCCTTACTCCCTCTATAGCTATTGTGGTTATGTATCTGTCTCTTCCTCCCTACCTCTGGCTCCTCTGGGATAGAGTCCACATTTTTATCCATCTTTGTAACCAAGGGCTGGGGGTTGCTTGAAAGGATGAGCAGGCTTGGTTCTGTCTGGACTTGGCAGTGGCCTCCTGGCTTTCTTACCTATCTCATTTCGCAGAGGCTCAGCTCCTCTCTTTGTCCCAAGATAGGGTTGAGGTTAAGCATCTGGGGCGCCTCTTCTGGGCTTGACTGTGAGGTTTGGGAATTGAGAGCAGAGGAAAGTAACATGTGCTGAGCACCTGCCATGTTCCCAGAACCTGCAGGGCTCTTTACAACACGTAATTCCCACAGCCGTCTAGTGGCGGTATATTCTGATTAGACCCGTTTTCTTAGGTGAGAAGGCTGAATTTAAGAAACTTTTCCAGGGTCACATAGCTGACATGGCTGAGGCAGACTTGAATCGGTCTGACTCCTGAGTTTGTGCCTTTCCACTGTCCGTGCAGGCTTCTGCTGAAGCAAGCTGAGCTCCGCACGGCCTCCCCCCTCCTCCTCCGCTCCTCCCTGCTTCTCTACCTCAGTCTTTCCTTTATTCTCCCATATTATCCTCCCTAATATTATTTTTCTTCTTGAGTTGGCTTATTTATCACTTGGCCATGTCTCCTTATTAATATACCAGAGCTTAAACATTATGTATCCCCACTGCCTCGTTTGCCAGCACGGTGCTGAGCACTTATGAGCTTGGCAATTAGACTGAGCTCAGAGGGGCCATAACATCTGCGTCTTCAGCTGCTTTCATAGGGAAATGGGGTAGAGAGGAAAGGCTGTGAGACAGGGCAGGGCATAGCACACACATGGTGGAGGAGGAAGGGGGTAGGCATCGTGGTGGTGGCACAAACAGACACCTCTGTGTCCGCAGCCTAGATGCAAAGAGCTGCTTGTGGCCTGAGGCTGTGAGCCTCCAGGAAGACCCTAAGGTCATTTCTGCCAAACAGCCCCCTTCTGTCTTATTTCTATGCCTGCTATCACCATCACCATCAGCCGCCACTCATTTATTAAGTACCTACTGTTTGCTTTACACACATCTCATTTGGTCCACACAACAATCCATGAGCTCTATATTTATGCACTGTTATATAGATGAGGGAGCTGTAGCTCAGAGAAGGAACGTAAGTAACTTGTTCACACTCATAGAGCTAGCAGTGGCAGAAAAAGGGAAAAGGGCAGAAAGACCTAAAAATTAAGAGACGCTGGGATGAGGGACAACTGACCAACAGAGTTGGCCTCTCAAGGCTGCTTCTCTCTGGGCCTGTGCCCTGGCAGGGCAGCTGAGTGCCCCTGTCAGCTCACCTCAAGGCCTACCCGGGGAAGAAGGATTGTTCAGCCCTGAACGTTGATGATGTGATTTCATCCTGGCTTTCCAGGGAGGCTGCACAACTGGAAGAAGTTGTTCAGGAGCCAGGAGGATAAAGTCCTATCCTATCAAGTCCATCATGCTTCATGCTTCCCGTACCAAGGCAATTTACATCCAAGATACCTCAAGACCTGCCCCTGCCCCTGAAAAGATACCTGCCCAGCTGATTGATTGTTCTGCCCCAAAACTGTTCTTTTCTGGTGGTTTTTACCCAGCTTTTTAACTTATTTCGTCCCTTTCTCCAGTCTCATGGTTTCCTGGGCCCAAGCCTTCCAAGCCCACCTGGAACCCCTCCAGCAAGGGGTTCCAAGACAACTGTTGGAAAGTCAAAGTGGAAAGTCAACTGTTCCAAGACAGTTCCCTCTGAGTCATGACACAAAACCAATTTTTAAGAAAACCAGGCTAAAAAAAAAAAAAGAAAACCAGGCTATCTGAGATTTTATTAGTTATCCTGGAGTTGGTCCTACCCTCCAAATGTCTCCTAGAACCCAGCATTCCTCCAATTCACAGACTAAGGCTATGCCATGTAGCCCAGAAAAGCCAATCCCAAGCATTTTTGTGGAAGAAGCCACTAATAAAAAAGTAATAAGCTTTGATGGAACAATTGGTTTTTTTGTTTTAATTCTTGAAATATACTCTTAAGACACTGATGTGATTAATAATGCAGGGCTAAGTATTAATAAGGCAGGCCTTGGTACTGCTAGGGAAGGCTGGGTGTGCTTGATGGCCCAGAGCTCTTCACACCTCACCTCACCTTCCCTAGCCTCCCCTTCCTTGTTCCCCTTAGTCCTGCATAAATAAGGTAGTGGTTGACAATCCCCACTGCCAGTGTGTGTACTAGTGAGCAGCAAAACAGTGCTCTCTGGTTACTTTAAACGTGACCAAGAACACTTTAAATGTGACCAAGAACATGGTGGTATCTGGAAGGACTTTGGAAACAATTGAACAAATATTTATTGAATGTATATTATGTGCTCAGCATTTGTTCTAAGCCTTAGAGATAGAACAGAAGACAAAAAAAGATATTTTTATTTTTATTGGAGTATAGTTGATTTACAGTGTTGTATTAATTTCAGATGTACAGCAAAGTGCTGAGTCACTTCAGTTGTGTCCAACTCTTTGCGATCCTATGGATTGTAGCCCACCAGTCTCCTCTGTCTATGGACTTCTCCAGGCAAGAACTGGAGTGGTTTGCCATTTCCTGCTCCAGGGGATCTTCCTGACCCAGGGCTTGAACCCAAATCTCCTGTATTGGCAGTCAAATTCTTTACCACTGAGCCGCCAGGGGAGCCTCCTGATACACGTTAACTGCTCTTTTAATTTTTATCAGAAAAAAAGAAGCAGAATATATTTAAAAAGTGACCTGAAGTGGCAAATGAAAGAACACACTAGCTTTATAATCTAAAGCCTTGCTGACGGATGGTCAGAAGACAGAAACCACCCTTGCTATTCCAAGTAGGAAGGGTTTAAAATGGGGAATTAGAAACTTAGACTAACTTTGGATAAGCTCGAGAAGTGAAGGTCAGGGAAAACACTGCTGGAGGTTACAAGATCAAAATGTGCCAGGCTCTCAAAGAAGCCACTTCCCACTTCCACTGCTCGCACTACCAAAGCAGGTGATTTGCAGAAACTTGCCCAGAAATCAATGCAAACTTTAGTTCTTCCATCTGCCTATATATTTGCCCCCAGTTGCCACCAAACAAAAATTACTTCTCTTAATCTCTCATAATCGTTTCTCATTGGCAGCATATAAGCCAGAACCTTTTAGGAAGAAAGATCCTCAGCAATGTAGGCCCAGACTTCCCTCCTGCATTGAAGAGGAGATTTTAGGAGAAGGCAGTGACTATGCCGCACTGACATAGGAGAGCACGGCAGCAGACAGCACGGCACAGATGGCTTCCCCATGTCTCATCTTTGAGAACAGAGGTTTGCACAGCTCTCGTAACATCTAGTTTTACTTTCCCTACCTCTGGAAAGCTGTCATGTTTGATTCAAATGTCTCCTGCTGGAACAGTACAACACTTATAACATCTCCATACAACCAACTCATGAAAATCTGCTGTGTGATAAGCAGAACCCAGGCAGTGTCAGTGGCAGAAAAGACTCCAGTTTTGGAGGCAGATATTCCAAATGCTAATCTCAGATGCACTGTTTATTTGCCATGTGAATTTAAAGAGTTAGCTCTTCTGGAAAAAAAAAATGAGGATTATAAAATAATCAGAGCTATGTATAAAAATACATATAAAAGAATGTTTCCAACAGTGTTTGTAGAGAATTTGTTAAATAAATTATGATATCCCCATATTAAATAGTATCATGCATCCACTTAAAATTATACACAAATAATGTTGACATGAGAAAATATTTATGTTATGGTGAGAAGTGAGGTAAGCAAGTTACAGAACAGTGAACACTGGGATTCCTTTTTTTGCATTTTTAAAAATTGTATTGAAGCATAGTTGATTTACAATGTTGTGTTAATTTTTGCCATACAGTGTAGTGACTCAGTTATACATATATGTGTGTGTAAAAATTCTTAAAGAGATGAGCATACCAGGTCACCTTCCCAGCCTCCTGCAAAACCTGTATGCAGGTCAAGAAGCAACAGTTAGAACCAGACATGGAACAACAGACTGGTTCCAAACAGGGAAAGGAGTACAGCAGGCTGTATGTTGTCACCCTGCTTATTTAACTTATATGCAGAGAACATCATGTGAAATACTGGGCTGTGTGAAGCACAAACTGGAATCAAGATTGCCAGGAGAAATATCAATAACCGCAGATGTGCAGATGACACCAGCAGAAAGTGAAGAGGAACTAAGCCTCTTGAGGGTGAAAGAGGAGAGTGAAAAAGCTGGCTTAAAACTCAGTATTAAAAAACCGAAGTTCATGGGATCTGGTCCCATCACTTCATGGCAAATAGATGGGGAAACAGTGGCAACAGTGTCAGACTTTATTTTGGGGGGCTCCAAAATCTCTGCAGATGATGATTGCAGCCATGAAATTAAAAGACGCTTTCTCCTTGGAAGAAAAGCTATGAGCAACCTAGACAGCATATTAAAAAGCAGAGATGTTACTTTGCCAACAAAGGTCCATCTAGTCAAAGCTATGGTTTTTCCAGTAGTCATGTATGGATGTGAGAGTTGGACCATAAAGAAGGCTGAGCACCAAAGAATTGATGCTTTTGAACTGTGGTGTTGGAGAAGACTCTTGAGAGTCCCTTGGACTGCAAGGAGATCAAACCAGTCAATGCTAAAGGAAATCAATCCTGAATATTCATTGGAAGGACTGATGCTGAAGCTGAAGCTCCAATACCCTGGCCACCTGATGCAAAGAGCTAAGTAATTAGAAAAGACCCTGATGCTGGGAAAGATTGAAGTCAGGAGGAGAAGGAGACAACAGAGGATGAGATGGTTGGATGGCATCACCGACTCAATGCACATGAGTTTGAGCAAGCTCTGGAAGATGGTAAAGGACAGGGAAGTCTGTCGTACTGCAGTCCATGGGTCTCAAAGAGTCAGACATGACTGAGCAACTGAACAACAGCAACTATATATATACATACTTTTCCAGTATGGTTTTTCACTGGATACTGAATGTAGTGCCCTGTGATACACAGTAGGACCTTGGTTATCCAACCTATATTTATATTAGTTTGCATTGCTAATCCCAAACTCCTAGCCATTCCCTCCCCAACACCTTCCTTTCCTTGGCAACCACACGTCTGTTCTCTGTGACATGACATTTTAAAAATTTTTTATTGGAGTATAGCTGCTTGATAGTGTTGTGCTAGTTTCTACTGTATACTCAGGACTCTACTCAATAGGATTCCATTTTTATAAAAACAACTATACCAGTGAAAGACTTTGCACCAGAATTTTAACAGTTCAGTTCAGTTCAGTCTCTCGGTCATGTCCGACTCTTTGCAACCCCATGAATCGCAGCACGCCAGGCCTCCCTGTCCATCACCAACTCCCGGAGTTCACTCAGACTCATGTCCATTGAGTCAGTGATGCCATCCAGCCATCTCATCCTCTGTTGTCCCCTTCTCCTCCTGCCCCCAATCCCTCCCAGCATCAGAGTCTTTTCCAATGAGTGAACTTTTCACATGAGGTGGCCAAAGTACTGGAGTTTCAGCTTTAGCATCATTCCTTCCAAAGAAATCCCAGGGCTGATCTCCTTCAGAATGGACTGGTTGGATCTCCTTGCAGTCCAAGGGACTCTCAAGAGTCTTCTCCAACACCATAGTTCAAAAGCATCAATTCTTCGGCGCTCAGCTTTCTTCACAGTCCAACTCTTACATCCATACATGACCACTGGAAAAACCATAGCCTTGACTAGACAGACCTTTGTTGGCAAGGTAATGTCTCTGCTTTTCAATATGCTATCTAGGTTGGTCATAACTTTCCTTCCAAGGAGGAAGTGTCTTTTAATTTCATGGCTGCAGTCACAATCTGCAGTGATTTTGGAACCCCCCAAAATAAAGTCTGACACTCTTTCCATTGTTTCCCCATCTATTTCCCATGAAGTGATGAGACCAGATGCCATGATCTTCGTTTTCTGAATGTTGAGTTTTAAGCCAGCTTTTTCACTCTCCTCTTTCACCTTCATCAAGAGGCTTTTTAGTTCCTCTTCACTTTCTGCCATAAGGGTGGTGTCATCTGCATATCTGAAGTTATCGATATTTCTCCTGGCAATCTTGATTGCAGCTTGTGCTTCTTCCAGCCCAGCATTTCTCATGATGTACAGTAGTTATCTCTAAATGTAGTTGGGATTACAGCTAGGGAATTTTTGTTTGTTTTCATATGTGTGTAAGTTTCTCAGATTTTCTGCATTATGTATTACTTTTATAAATTAAAAATACATATAAAAATAAGAAGTAGGATTCAAAAAGAGTGAGAGAAATAAATTAGACAATACCTGCAAAGTTCCTGATACACTTTCAACAAATGATAGTTACCTCTCCCTCACTTAAGAATGGTGTTACTTTTATATTTTGAATATATAATAGTCACATCTAAAAACGTAAATCCTCCCTCCTTCATCAGACATCCATCCAGCCACTCACTTCCTTTTCCTATGGGAAATCAACATTATTTGGTTTGTTTCATATCTTTTAGGGAAAATGTATGCCTTATAAGCAAACATATAAAGTTATCCATTCTTTTCACTCCTTCTTTACACAAATAGTAGATTATACAACTTTATGCCCCTTTGTATTTTTATTTTCCTTTTATTGATGACCTTCCATATCAATTATACAAACAATACAATAATTGGTAATTGTACTATCCTTTATTTAACCAGTTCCCCATTGGTTAACGTTAAACTTGGTGATGCCTTCTGAAGGTGGCCTTGGATAGAACAGCCTGCACCTTAAGAATGACCTTCATGCCCCTGGTCTCGTCTGCCCTTGCAAACATCATCATCTCCCTGAATTCCTGTCACATCTTGGTCCCAGCTTCTGAGGCCAAGGGGCTTCAGGAGACCCTGTACTGGTCACAATCTTTTTACCTATTTTTTTTTTTTTTTTTTTTGGCTGTGACTGGATCAGGCATGGTACTGAAGATATTCTTGTCCAAGATCTAAGAAAGGATAAGCCATGTGCCATGTTTTAAGTAACCTGGTCTGTCTCTGAGACTCTCTAGCACTGTTGACTTCCACACTCAGTCTTACTTCAGGAAATCAACCCTGAATACCCATTAGAAGGACGGGTGCTGAAGAAGCTGAAGCTCCAGTACTTTGGCCACCAAATGGGAAGAGCTGACTCTCTGAAAAAGACCCTGATGCTGGGAAAGATTGAGGGCAAGAGGAGAAGGCGGCGACAGAGGATGAGGTGGTTGGATGGCATCACTGACTCAAACAGACACGAGTTTGAGCAAACTCCGGGAGACAGCGCAGGACAGTGAAGCCTGGCGTGCTGCAGTCCATGGGCTCACAAAGAGTCGGACCCGACTGAGTGACTGAACAACAAGCCTGTTGATTTCCACCCCACCTCCCACTCTCAGTCTTACTTCTGGAGGTCAGTGGCCCGCCCACTCTCCCACATCATTATTTTCCTCGTCCTCTTTATTGAGGAGCTGGAAATAGGACTGTGGTGTTGCCACCTAGCCGCACACCTTGGATGACAAATGGAGCATGCTGACAATGAGGAGCCAGGCCAGGAGTGCCGTGGTGACTCAAGGGGGTGGTAGCTGAATCTATGAGCCCTGTCAGATAGTTGGGAATGTGGACCCATGGGGTTAAGTGAGGAGGGTTTAGCCTATGGTAGGGCTTCTGAATGAGAATTTCTTTGGTGGTGGTTCAGGGGAAGTAGTTAGGATCTAAAATCCAGTAAGAATCATTTAATCCCCATCCTTACATGAAGTCTATTTAAAAAAAAAGATCTTTTAGGTCATTGGTTAATTTCTTAATTACACTCATATTGATTGAATGTCTACTGCATGCAAAGCACCCTATTAGATGGTTCTGCAGTCTCTATTCTGTTTTGTTTGTGTTTTCATTGTACACGTTGTGATTTTTCCCCTTTGGCTGGAGTCACTAAGCCATGCAACCCCTTTCCTTCGTGTTGCCGTGAACTTTTGTGGTCTTTCAAGGCCTATGAGTTTATGTTTCCTCTCGGGCTCTGAAAGCAGAGTGTAAGTCCTTGAAGGTCAGTTTCAATCAGGGCACTCACAGAAGTAGACCTCTGGCTAGGATGGCGTGGAGAATGTGCATAATCAATGTTGTCTAAACTGAACTGATCAGGGTCAGTGAAAGCCCTTCTGCAGAGCCACACCGGCTACAGTGTGCCCTCACTCACTGGAGATAATGGCCTTGGGAACAATTATCAGCCTAATTTCTTTTTATATCAATGTAGATTTGATGTCCAATAATATATGTGTTGTAGCTTTAATGGTCTTTTAATGATGAAGAGGATCAAAAGTATTTTAGATCTGAACCTGCATCATTAGTTTCCATTTCAGAAATCCACTGTAATTACTGCAGCTGCTTCTCCATGCCCTGCCAGAGCACTGAGCTCCTGTGAAGGTATCTGCACAGTTCATCACAATCAGCCCTGAGCCAGGTCTGATGCGGGTTCGGGGTTGCTGGCAGTTACTGAAGGTGGAGAAGGACAGGGACAGGGTGAGGGAGGGGGAGTGACCGGGGGGAAGCAGTGAAAGCCTGTGTCATTCAGGGCCCGGAGGGTCAAGTCGCTCGGAACAGGGGTTCTCTCCACTCTGGCCCTCTCCTCTCTCCTCACAGAGAATAGCTGACTTACAGGGTGAAATGTAATTTGCTATAAAGCCTTCTTTCTATGGGGTTCTGCAAGTCATATTGGAAAAAAACTAAGTTTTCTCGGTAAACGTTCTCTCCCATCCCATTTATGAGGACGTGTGGGGGGCAGGGAAGGGTGTGGGGTGTGTGGTTCAGTGTGCCCGGCTGGGGTGGATGAATCTGGACAGGCAGGATTATGCGGAGAGAGCACACAGGGAAGGGTCTAAGAGAGACGCCTCCTAGGGACAGCAGATGTTCTGGTGGGGTGGCTAGGAGGTGGGTTATTCCTGTGAATCTGCCTGCTATTCTCTGGCCCTGGGAAGATGACCTCTGCGGACTGCATCACCCAGGCTCTCTTGCCCTCTGGCTCACAACTGGCTTTGACTGGAGGTCTGAGGGTTGAAGGAGAGAGGGATCGGGTTATTTCCTCCTCCACTCCCTTCCTGCTTAGGTATTGCACTTCCGGCACTGGTAGCATCCTTCTACAACCATAGCTTCTGCCAGGAAGCCCTCCTTCCACGGCTCCAGCTCTTTTCAGCTCTAATAATATGGTTTCTTCTCCTTGCCCTTGGACTATAAACTTCAGAAACAAGGGAGATATAAACTTCCTGTTTTTGCTAGTCCCTGGATGTGTCAAAATCCCTTATAGATTCTCTTCACCCCTTCACACCTCTGTAATATAGCACCTTCATTAAATTCAAAATCCCAGTTAGGTGTGCCATCTGTTTCCTACAAGAACCCTGATTGATACAGTGAGTGTGTCAGAGACTAAGGCCTGCCCATCCTATTTCCTTTTCCTGAACACATAGGAAGACTACATTTTCCAATCTTACTCACACCCAGGTTGAGGCTGTGCAACTGGGTTCTGGTCAATGGGATCATGTGTGACACTTCCAAAGAAAGGAAGAAAGAAAGAGAAGTCGCTCAGTCATGTCCAACTCTTTGTGACCCCATGGATTGTACCCTACCAGCTTTCTCCATCCATGGGATTTTCCAGGCAAGAGTACTGGAGTGGGTTGCCATTCCCTTCTTCAGGGGATCTTCCCGACCCAGGGATCAAACCCGGGTCTCCTACATCGTAGGCAGACACTTTTACCATCTGAGCCACCAGAGAAGTCGCTTCTAAGTCTAGCCATAAACTCCTGTGCAATTGTCCCCAACCTCTTCTTCTCCCAAGATGATATTGGAAGCTACTTGTTAGAGTGTCTCCCACTGGAAGTCACTTGGATTCCTGAGTGACTGCTTGGAGGAGAATTGCCCAACTGAAGTCAACTAAATATGAGTGAGAAATAAGCCTTTATTGTGTTGTACCACTGAGGTTTTAAGAGTGGTTTGTAAAAAAAAAGAGTGGTTTGTAAGGTTGATTGCTTTGACTAATTCAATGGAGGTGTTAAATGAAGAGGCCATCTGGAATGGTGGAGTATTCAAGACATAAGTATAATTTTCTAGATTGGGTGAGACCACAGTGAAGGCTAACAAAGAGAGCGCATTATTGCTTTGTGAAAGGACCAGGGATGTGGATATCAGAGTTGAGTTTAAATCCAGGCTTCACTACTTCCTGCTATGTGATCTTTACTTTTTAGTTTTCTTATGTGTAAAATGGGGAAAACGGCGCTTATCTCATAAGGTTCTTTTGTGGACAGATGACTTATTTTTATAATACATAGTTGATAACAATACATTTCCCTCTTTTTCCTCTCTTGACTGTAAATTCTAAGTTCAGTGCCTCCAGTGACTGGTAATTTTGACTTGTGGTTATCTGTTTCCTAATTTCTAATGGCAGAGGACAATTATCCTGAGTATACCGTTAAGTGGTTTGAATATTGACAAGTACAGAGGGATTCCCTTTTAGGCATTAACTCTTTCAGTTCTCTGCCCTCCAGGGCCCCATCTTAAAATTTGCAGGCCACCTAACACGTGTGCCAAGTCAGCAAAATTGAGACTTCAGAGTTCCAGTGAAGGACTTTTGAATGAGTATGAATCCTGGGACTAAAGTGTCTTTGGAAAAGGAAAGAGAAAAGAATCACCACAGAAATTTTTTTAGCTTCATGAGAGCTTCTCTGCTCATCCATCAGTCCATTCATCTATCCAACAAATAATTGTTTAGTGCCTACCCTACGTGAGAAACACTTCTAGGCCCTATAGTAGATACAAAGATGCATTAGACACATTCTGCTCTGAAGAGCTGAAATTCTTGCAGAAGAGAAGATAATTTATCTTCATAAAATAACTACAAGACAGATCAGGATGTGATAAGCATGGAAGGCAAGTTCCAAGTTCTGTGGAATTCAAAGAAAGTGAACCCCTCTTCTGCCTGGAGGGATCAAGGAGCATTTGAGTAAATTTTGAAAGCAGGGCAGGATTTGAACATATGGACATGAGAGGAGGGTCAGACATTGGAAAGCGGAAGAGACCCGTGGGGAAATCACCATTGGGGATTGAAGTGAGCTGGATAATAGTCTGGCTGGAATATAACTGCCAAAAGCGGAGTTGGAGGAAACAGTTTTAGAAATGTCACCTGAGAACAGATTGTGCAGACCCTGAAGTTGGGGCCAAAAGGCTTGTGATGAGGACAGAGAAAGGTCATCAAAGGTTTCTGAGCAGCGGGGTGGCGTGTGCCCTGGGAAGGTCAGTTGAGAAGCTGTGTTTAACACCTGTCAGAGACAGCAGGACGCAGAGGTGAGGAAGCCAGTTAGAAGACCTGCAGTCATCCGGGTAAACCTTAATGTGGGACTACACTAGGCGAGAAGAATATTGGATGGAATCATTCAACAAGTATTTATTACGAATCTGTTCACCATCTGTCAGTCACTGTGGGGGGATGAAAACTCGTGAGAAACACAAATATTCCTCCTAGGTGCTTGGAACATGACTTGAGGGATGAATCAGTCAAGGGAAGCTTGTCCTTGCTAAACTCTCCCCCTTATGAACACACAGCATAAGTTAGTGTACTCCCCACCCCCAGCCCCCAGCTCCGTACCCCAACAACAGCAGCGCACTTCAATCCCAACAATTGAGTGTAAAATTCTAAGGTGTGGTCTGCTGTCCATCCTGACTTAACAAACATTCCGTGGCACTAACTGTGTGCCATATACTATTTTAAGAGCTTTATAAATACTGCATACTTTTGCCCTCATAACAATCTTATGAAATAGGTACTATTACTGTTCCCACTTTGTGAATGAGGACACTGAAGCCCAGAGATGAAATCATTTTCTCAAAATCATGTAGCTACTGAGTAGCAGACCTACGATTTAGAAACTCAAAAGTCTGGCTCCAGAACCTTACGCTTAGCCATTACATTATACTGCTTCCCTGTATCACTGCTTTCTCTTGCCCACCTGTAATGAACCATGGCCTGAAGGGAATTGCTGTTCAGGGAGGCCTGGCGTGCTGCAGTCCATGGGGTCGCAGAGAGTCGGACACGACTGAGCGACTGAACTGAACTGAACTGAACTGAACTTGGGCCTTATCCAGCCTCTCTGAATCGGTACTATCTTCATGGCTTATAGTGCTGTCCAGGGTCACAGTCGTAGCTAGAGTCTGCTCACTGATCTCTGCTGTAGCCATAGCTACGGTCAGTGCTTTCACTGCCTGCCCTGCTAGGTAACCAGCCAAGAAGGTGAGTGGGGCAAATCAATGATTAGGTGAGGGACAGGGAGTCCTGACCCCATAGGATCGTTGACCCTCTTTTCAGAGCTGTCATGTTGTGCTGCTGCTCATCTTGCCTCTCTGGATGAGGCAGACACCTTGGCGGGGCTTAGAGCCTGGGTTCTGACGTTTACTACCCATGGACACTCAGCCAAGTTATTTAACTTCCCCAAGCATCAGTTTCCCCATCCATAAAACGAGGGGATTAAATATCATGATAAAGTTGTGATAACAGGAAATGAGACACTTTCTATAAAGTCGTAATAAACAGTGTCTGACATAGAGCAAGTGTTCAGAAAATGTTAGCTGTTGTTATCTCATCTAGGTAAGAACAAACTCTTCATTTGATCCTGGATACTAGACTCAGAAGTATTCAGAGGCCCCAGGGGGGCCTTTTATACCCTTATTCAAGAAAAGTACTAAAATATCCCTTTAGCCTTTGGGGATAGAGGAACAAGCAATTTGGGGCCTTGCCATATAGATATGTATATTATTATTATTACTTTACATTGTACACTGGATTGCAAGGCAGTCTTGAATCATGGTTAAGCCATTGGATTCTGGAACCAGACAGCCTGGAAATAAATCTTAGCTCTGCCATTTAGCAGCTGTGTGACCTCAAGCAAGTTCACATACTTGAGCTTCAGTTTCATTGTCTGCCAAGTGAGAGGATGATGCTCTCCTCCTCAGAGGGTTGTTTTAGGACAAAATGAGTTAGTATATGTACAGTCTTACAACAGTGCTTGGCACATTATAGGTACTCAGTAAGGATGGGCTATTACCAAAGCATCCTTTGGATTAAACTAGGCAATTCCTTTTCTTCTAGAAAAGAAGGCTGGGGCAGATTTTTCCTTCTTTAGTGGAGAGAGAGAACCCATAAAATCCAGGAAAGGAGATAAAACCAGACCTTGGAGGTGAGAAGTTTTCCCCTATCCCATACCTGGGAGATGGGGGTGGGATCCATGCCATCTGAGACTCTGGATCCAGACGTGAGCCTGGCATAAGGACCAGGAGGGACCTCAGGCAGCCACATTGCATTGAGGGTAAAGAGGGAGGTTGTGATCCTTTTATCTGAGGCTTCTTGGAGCATCAGTGAGTTGCCACACCTAGGTCTTCCTTAGAGACAACTGGGAGTCTTTGAGTCACTGGCCTTCCCTTCAGCTTGATGCTGAGATTGGAGACCTCATTACACAGGTCTTTCCATTCAGGCCAGTAAGGCCTTCCTTTGCCCTCTCAAAGACACTTACACAAGACAAAGTGGGAGATGAGACACACATGAGAAGACCACTGATAATCCATGGGAGTATATGCTCTGTGACAGAGAGGGCCTGCATCATCAGGAAGGCTTGGCTTTAGTTCCAGATCTGCCCCTAACTAGCTGGTGTATGTTAGGTAAGTTGCTTCATCTTTCTGGGCTTCAGTTTCCCCATCTGTGGAATGCTCTCATCCCAACCCCCAAGACACTGAACGATCTCTGAAAAACATCCTCCCAGCTCTGTGAGCCCATAAGTGTTCAGACGATAATTCCATTAGGAATTCAGAGGTGAAGTGGTCAGAGGAGCTTTCATGGAAGAGGTGAGCCTGGGAAGGATGTTCTCTTCTTGTTCTCATGGCTCTAACCCCCATCCTGACAGTGGGCGACCTTTCTTGATTCATCAGGCCAGAAGAATTTCTCACCAAGGGGCCTTAGCCCCTCTTTTTGCCCCGAGACCTGACACAGCTACATCAAGGAACCAGCAGAGCCTCAAGCCCAGGAGTAAGCTGACGGAAACGGCACCACCTCGGGGCCACCTGGGACAGTCTCCTCTCTAGTCTGAGGAATTGTTTTCCATGTGTCTCTTGATGCTCATTCATGAGTAGGTTGCAGGGGGCGAGTGTATCCCTGGATCTGACATCCCCCCTTCTTATCATCCTTCCCACGAAGGACCACCAAGGACGCTGTCCTAGACACATGCTTAGAAAGAAATCTGTCCCTTTGCATCCCATCCCCTATAAGGGTGGTACTGACCTCCCTGCCAAATCCAGTTTAGTGACACAAAAGACCCTGGCTCTCTTTCTAAGCTAATCACATGTCCAAGAAAGGTTAGAAGGAAAGGAGAGAAATCAGATTCCAAGAAAATGGTACCAGTCAAAACACTGTGGAAAGCAGGTGGGAATTAAACTTCATGCCATGGACCCTTGCTCTGATCTCGATGCTTCATTCCCAGCTCTTTTTAAGGGCCTCTCTCTACTTGCTTAAAAACTCTACAGTGAGGTTATTTTTAATAACAGGAGCCATCTGACTATTTGCCTGTGTAAGGAGGGTGATATATTTCCCTCTTCTCTTAAAGGAAAAGGAAAGGAAAGTCGCTCAGTCATGCCCGACTCTTTGTGACCCCATGGACTGTAGCATACCAGGCTCCTCCATCCATAGGATTTTCTAGGCAAGGGTTCTGGAGTGGGTTGCCATTTCCTTCTCGAGAAGATCTTTCCAACTCAGGGATCCAACCCGGCTCTCCCACATTGCAGATAGGGGTCAAGCTAATTTGCTCCCACGTGAGACAGTCCCAGTGTGCTTGTCATGAGTGGCTGAGGGCTTTGACGGACGTCAAGTGGTTGCAATATCTCCACCAAAGCAAGTGACCAGGGGGCCTGGCTGCCTCAGGATGAGAGGCTGAGTCCAAGTGAAAGTTCCAAGGCCCATGGTAGTAGCTGCCCCCTCCATGAACCTCCTGATTATCAGCTCATGGCAACCCCATCCGCCCAGTCCTCATGCTTTCCTCAACCTGCAGAGGCACTCGGGAGCAACCCAGCCCCTCAGTTCTCTCAGGCTCCAGACCCTGGAACTGCCCTCAGCCTTTTCTGCCTAGTGACATGGAGGGTTATCATTTCAGATTGTCACGTGTAGATGATTTTCCAGCATATCCTCTTCCATTACCATCAGAACAGACCGCAGTAGGGAACAGAAGTTTCCTTCTGGGTCATTAGTTTTCGTTTTGTTTAATTACACTTCAGAGTTAAGAGCTTAGTTTCTCTTGCATCACATTCTTCTCTAAAATGAGAGGGGGTGATGCTGACCGAACATTGTACCGCCTCAGATGAGTGATGATGCCCTCCTTCTATGATGGAAAATGTTCTGCTCACTTCTTTATTTTTCTGACCCCTCTCTAAGGAAAGAGCCCAGAGTCATGGAATGACATGGCTGGAAGGAACCTTAGAAATCATTCTCTGCTTTTCAAGCTGAGGGAATGAGGTTCAGAGGGTGAAGTGACTTGAATTTTCAGAAAATATGACCTTAGAAATGTGGTTCCCACTGACCCCACTGCCCCTTCTCTGTGACCTGGGGAGAGTTACATGCTCTTTATGTTATGGGGTCTGACTCTGTCATCTTGGAAGGACATCAACCAAACATGGAGGATGTGAAAAAGAGAGTACTATTTCCACCTCAGGGTCCCTCACCGGCTCCACATACCCTCCACCCCTGGTTCCAGTGCCTTGGGCCTTCTGGGCGTCCCTGTTGGCATACACTGAATCCGGGCCGACTCTGCTAGACATATCCAGTCTTGCCCCCTCTCTCCCACCTTTATGGAAACCCCAGGTACAGCTGACGGGAAACCCCGAGATAGACACCTGACCCTGGGCAGCCCCATTCGCAGACTGGTCATCTGCCCGTGACATGGCCTGGTTCCAGATACTGAAAGTGTGGTTCTTGGCAGTAGGTGATGGACTTGGATCCAGGTGGCCATATTGGAATTTGTGCAGAAATAGTAAGCATCTATTTTTAGTAATGGTAAGCAACTAGTTTTTACCCTAGTTTTTGTTTTTGTTTGGTTTGGTTTTTAAAGAAGCGGGGGAATGGTATCAATACAGACTCATGGCTATAAGCACCCATGATCCACTGGGAGACGGGAAGAAGGGCTTTGGCTCTTGTTGATTTCTGGTGTCGTGGGCTCTGTTTTACTTATTTCCCACCTTTGGCCAGCATGAAGTTTCAGTCTCCTACCCTCTGTCCTTTATTTTTATTGGCTTTAGTCCCCTCCAACAACAGCATCCTTAATCAGAACATTATCTCGTACCATACACACGTGTAGACCTTGTTCCTCAAACCAGGAACAAGCTCTCAAAGCCCAGACATTTACATCTTAGTCTTTTGAAAACCTTTTCCAGTTAACTTGTACGTATGACAGCTGGTGAAAGGCTGAGCTGAAAGGCTTTCTGGGGATCCAGTTCTATAAACCCTTTTAAATATTTGCATCAGTTTGCCCCAAGGAAGCCTTTTTGAGCCTTCCAACATAAAGCTACTCAGTATTAATTGTCATTATAGTTTTAAATGAATTCCAGTGGGTCTTGTGTAGCCCTGATTTCCCCAGGCCTCTCATCGGCAGGTGGAGATGGAATCACAGGGGCTGTACAGAAGTCACCAGCTCATCTAGCACCTCAGCCTCTGAAAGTGCCCCTCTTCCACTTTCCTATCTCCCCACCTCGTCCTTCTGCCAAGCTGCCACCAGAGCCATCTTCCAGGTGCCCATCTTATCACGTGGTTCACCTGCTCAACACCCATCCTTGGCATGTGCTCGTCGTTGCCATTCCTCAGTCATCCCCCACAGCCTCCTCCCTTGTTGGCAGAGCTGACCTCCCGGAAAAGATGCAAAAAGGGCAAATATCCGCTCTCTCAGCCTTGAAACTAGAGCACAGGGGTATGACCCAGTTTTGATCAGCGGGACCTTCTGAGGGTTTCTGAGAAATATGTTCCTCCTTAACATAAAAGACACAAGTGGGAGAAACTCCTTTTTGTCTTGTTCTGGATTTTGTGCATTGAAGCCATGACGCCTGGATCTGGATGTGATCATGGATGGAAGCTGACACAAAGCCATGCCTTGATGAGTTCCTGAAGCTTTCTACTGCTGGACTTTGTATTGTACAAGAAAATTAAATTTCCTTATCATTCAAGCCACATTTAGATGGACCTATTTTTGTTACAGGCAAAAGTGACCTAAGACATGGTCTATAGATCTCTACAGGAGAAAGTCTAAGCTCCTTAGCATGGGTACATAAGACCTTCACAAGTGTGCCCTGTGTCCTGATCCAGAGTCTTTTTTTTTTTTTTTAATCTGCCAAACCCACCTTCTATTCCCATCCCCCAGCCACACCAAACTATCTGGTAAATGGGCCAACCTGAACCTGAGCCTAGAACGTCTGTTCTTGCCCGGGTTAAAGCTTACCCATATTCAAGACGCAATTCAAGTTTCTCTTGATCCTTCACACGGTCCTTGCCGTGGAATCTCCCCTCCTTTGTGCCCACAATAGTACTTGTAACACCGAGTTCTCTTTGGTTGGTTTTATGTCTGACACTCCTTCCGCTGTAGGTTCTTGGGGACAAGGCCATGAATTTTTTTCAGCTTTGTATACCCAGTGCAAGTGCTTAATAAATAATTGAATGGGTGATTAAATTAGTTGAGCCCAGTTCTCAACTTTCCCTTATTAACGGAATGATTTTCGGGTTTCGTTTTTGTTTGTTTTTCACTGTGTGAGTCTGTCAGCCTGTTTTAGACCAGAGCTGCTCACACTTTAATGTGCCGAGGAATCTGTGAACACACAGATCGTGATTCAGCAAGTCTGTGTGGAGCCTGGGACACTGCATTCCCAAGCAGCTCCCAGGTGATGCTCACGCTGCTCGTCCGAGGAGCATATCTTACATAGTAAAGTCATCAGGACAGCAGGGTCCTGGAGAGCAGATGTTGCCCTGTCCTTAAGTGGAAAAAGTCCTAAAAAACAAGTGGAGACTTATTGAAAGTGACAATTGGGTGATAAGGAATATACTTGGTATTCATCACTTCTGTTCAGCAGCTTTGGTCCCCTCCTCTGAGTCATCTTCTTCCGTGACGGGCTGAGCTCCTCTGAAGCTCTGATTTCTCATTTTCTCCAGCGAGAGTCTAACCTAAGTCACAAACACGGCTCCCTCCATACCTCTGTGAGAGCTGTCAGGAGCTCAAGTGAGCTGGGAGAGAGCACTGAGCTGTGCCAGGTGTCCCGGCAGCTGATTAAAGCAACAAATCGGAAATGAAAGAGTAAAGCTGTTTATCACTTACTGCAATGTAATAAGCAAGAGTCTTAAGCTGGATGCCAGCTCCTCCTGCTCCCATTTGCCCTGTGGAGGGGCACACTAGCCCAGGGTCGGGTGGATCAGTGTAGCTGATGAGGGAGCTCCAAGCATAAGAGACTTTAGTTTTGTGGATCCTGAGGTTGGGGAAGTGGGAAAGGGTGAGGAGTGGGAAAGTACTGGGTCCTGAGTCTGACCTGGTTGCCCCCTCCTTTCCCACTCCTACCCCTACAAGGAAGTCTCAGCAGAGTCAGGCACCTGAAGAGGACCTCTGCTGAAGACCTCAGATGGAGAGACCTAGGAAGGAAGGTCCCTCCGAGTTAGGAGTATAAATACTCGAAAAGCATGACCTGCGTGGGGGAGGGGAGGCCTGAGTGCTTGACTGCAGCTCGCTCCAGAGACTCGGGTGACATAGGCTGTGTTCCACGGCTGCAGTGGGGAGGGCAGCTCCCCCTAGGCCTGCCAGGAAAAGCCTTTCAACTTGCCTATGGTTGGGATTAAAAACTCACACAATCACACCTAGATTTTTAATCAGGAGCTAGACTCTTCAGTAGTTTTTCTCCCTAAAAGTGTTCACTTAAAATTCACTCATATTCATTCCTCCTCTGCCTACCTGTCTGTGTCCTTCTCTCCCGACCTTCTTCCCCGCCACAGGCACCACCCCCTGCCATCCTACTCATGTTTCTCAGTTGTATAAGTTCCCTATTATTGCACAACAAATTACCCTCAAAACTTAGTGGCTTACAACAACAAACATTTATTAGCTCAGTTTCTGTAAGTCAGAAATCAAGGTGGGGCATAGGTACATACCTCTGGCTCAAGGCCTTTCGTAAGGTTGAAAACCATCAGCCGGGGCTGCAAGTTTCATCTCGGCTAGTGGGACCACGTCCAAGCTCACTCACATGGTCACTGGCAGCGCTCAGTCCTTGTTAGTCATTAGCAGGAGGCCTTCTTAAGCTCCTTGCCATGTAAGCCTGTCCTTAGGGCATCTTATAATATGGCAACTGGTTTCCCTGTGGGGAAGTGAGCAAGTAAGAGAGGAACCAAGATGAAAAGGTGCAGTCTTTTTATAACATAATGTCAGAAGTGACATCCCATTAACTTCTGCTTTTTAGAACCAAGTCATTAAGCCTAAAACAAAGGGCAGATGTGGAAATGTAATAAAGCATTCGGACAGTAACTTGAAGTAGAGGATTTATGTGGCAAAAACAATTACATTCAGCAACATGGAACTGAACATTATTTTTCATACAAAGTTAAAGGTACATTGTATTTCCTTCCTGACCACTTACCCAGTATCCATCTCTTCCAGAGACAAGATTCAGCTGAATTATTTTATCTGATTGATGATTGTCATTTATAACTTTATTGCTACTTCTGTCTCAGGGATTCCTTTGGAAAAGGTATGTGGATTTGTTACATATTCTAATGTATTGTCTATAGATTATAAGATTAAGTCAAGCATGTATCTGCGGATACTTTTAAAGTTGACCTGTCTTTATACTTAGAAATGTCTTAATAGTAAGCTTCCCTGGTGGCTTAGATGATATAGAATTGCCTGCAATGCAGGAGACCTGTGTTCGATCCCTGAGTCTGGAAGATCTCCTGGAGAAGGAAATGGCAACCCACTCCAGTATTCTTGCCTGGAGAATTCCATGGACAGAGGAACCTGGAAAGCTATAAGTCCATGGGGTGGCAGAGAGTCAGGCATGACTGACGACTATCACTGACTAAGCCCAGCATACATAGGAAGGGGAGACCAAGGGTTGTATACAAGGAGGGGTGGGAGAATATTAGGGCCATATTAGAGGCTGCCTGCCCCCAAATCTAGCCAACCTCGCACCTTTTTCCTAACCACCCCTTAAGCACACTCTAAAGTCAGTTTTCCCTATAATGAACCTTTTGATTTTACTCTATTTTGTACTCCTGTCTTATCACCCAAGTGTTTGAGGCTCCTCTTCTTTATAGAATTCTGATTCCCTAGGGGCAAAGACCACCAGTTCTTGTTCCCTACTTCTCTTATAAGCCCCGCTGGACCCATCCCCAGGACTAGAGCTATAATACATATTTGTTGATTATGATCAGCTCTCACCTTCAACTTATTTAAACTTTTTCTCTTTCAGCCCAGCTTTCTGAGGCTCTGGGATTTCTGTGGGAGACTTTCTATTCAGTCTTTTCCTGCTGAGCAAACAGACCTTGTCTGGGTCAATAATCCTTGCTGGGAGGGTGAGGCAAGGTTATTGTTTATACTACAAAGCTGACTTTTAATGTCTTTAATGTTGGAATTCAGCTACTGAGAGAACCAGGAAAGATTTGGAGCCCTTTAGAGCTGAAAAAAAATGAAACACAAGAGATCTAGCACTTATGTATACATACTTACGTTAAGTAGCTCATTTAATCCTCCCAACATGAAGTGGAGCTTATCACCCCCTACTTTGCAAACATGAAGCTTGGGGCCCCACGGTTAGCAAGAAGCAGAGCCAGATTCTGAGCCCAGACCAGGGACTCTCAGCCCTGCCTTATGCTCCCGGGTGTGACTTTCAGAGTGACTTTACTCTCAAATCGGGGCCCTTCCTGCTAGAGCTCTTGCAGTGTCCAGTCCCACTCTCTGTGATTTCTGTGGCCCTTTTATGTGTCCCGAGATGTCAGGATCTCATCTTCTGATTACTGAATTCTTCCTTCTCTAGAGGAGGAGTGGCCAGAGGTCTTCCATACTCACTCCCAAAGGCCAGGCAGACCACAAAACCCACCCAGCCAATGTAGCTGACCCTGGGAGTGGAGGGGTAGGGTCAGTGGGGAGAATCTGGGTCAGGTGAAGTGTGGCAAAGAGATCTTGTGCGGAGCTCTGACATCCCAGGAAGAGGAGGTCACTTGAAATGAATGTATGTGAGCAGATTTGTCTGTCCTTTTCCGAGAGGTCCTGCAGTGGCCTCAGACCCCCGAGTGGGCCTCTTGGTGGGCGTAGTGCCACAGGGGATACAGAGCAGACCCGAGACTGTTGTCTTTTAAAAGGCCTGCTCAGAAGCCTGGCGCTGGAAACTTGGCTCTCAGGAGGGTTCCCACCATCCTGCCTGGTGAGAGAGGCTCGGTACATCTGTTTGTACAGACAATGGGGTTCTCACTCAGCAGCTGCTTTCCTTCTGGGAATCTGGTATTTGTGGCCGTGGTAGGCAGAGTGTGCCTACATGACCAGCCCGCCAATAAAACTGGGGCCCTGAGAGTCTATCAAGCTTGCCCGGGTGGCACTGAACCATATGAGCCGTCTGCTGTCTGCTATATGATTTGCTGCTGGAGGAACTGCGTCCTGCATGACTCCCAAGAAAGGGTTTTTGGAAACTTGTGCCTTTTCTTACCTTGTATCTTTCCATTGTAACAAGACTGAACCACGTGAGTCTTCCCAGAAAACACTGAACATGAGATGGTTTTGGAGACCCTGACATCCTAGGGAAGAAAGGAAGAGTGGGTAGGAGTTGGGGTGAAAGCTGGCAAATTGCTAAATGTCTACGAATCCTTAACTTCACAACTGCCCAAACTTCTGCCTCCAGAAATTCCCATCACCATCTTGTGGTCTCTAATTTTCTCCTTTCCCTCATTAACAGTCTCGTTATTCAAAATAAATGCTCGAGGCTCTCCCCCATGACTCAGCTTAGTCTGAGCTCTGAAATGGGAGAAATAGGCCAGGGCTTAGTAATGAGAAAGTCTTGAATCTGTTAATTAACAAGTAAAATGATAAGATGCCTGGAGGTGCGCCACATAAATTCTCGTCTTCTGTAGAATATCTGAGATGGCGTCCTTCTTTCTTAGAATGTAGGTGGGTGTCACCTGGAGGGTGTCACAGAGCAGAAAGAGTGTTAGAGTGCCCGAAGCCTCCCACAGGTCCCCCAGGCCACGTGCTTCTGAGGTGGCTGGGAATGTGACTGCTGTGGGGCTTCCTCCCGCGTCCCCCCCCCCACCCCAACCCCGGGTTGGGGTCAGGGGTTGGTGGGGACAGCGTGGGAGCAGGGCCGGATGCAGGGACGGTTTTTCACTGTGAATTTCAATTCTGGTGCGGGGGGACTGGGAGTCACAGGATGGTTTTCAACAGAGGGAGGGCTGAGATCTCAAGTATCTTTTCTAGTTCAAAGACTATGCATATGAACACCTCAAAGTCTCCGAACATCCCTGAAGGAATACAGTGCCATTTTGAGAAATTGGTGCCATTATTTTATGTCCTTTTATTGTAATTTCTGGGAGCTGAGAGGCATGAAATCATCATCAGGGATCCCGCCTGGCTTGACCCTCTTCATTCCTCCCCTTCCTCCTTGCTTTTTCTTTAAGAAATAGAGGTCTAGCCTGGGATGAAAAAGTAGAGCCCGCAATTCTTCGCTACAGTATTGTCATTCAAATTAATTCATGGAGTGAATGGGCTTATGATTTGCATTTAGAAGAAAATTGCTATTTGAGTTTTTAACTAGAACAGTTGGCGGGTAAATCAACAGGGCCTCATCGTATGATTCTCCATGTCTCAGTGGGATAGAACCTCCGGGCCCAGCCAGGCTGCTGGGGAGCACCTCACCTTCTGCTCAGACACTGACCTCCTGTGATTACGCCACATTTGCCCTCTAAGCAAAGGTGTAGAATTGGTAGATTAATCATGCCATTGTGAAATACTAATGCTATTAAAGCAATTCAAAAATGATGAAATAAAAATCTTTCAAGAATTTAAAGCTAAACTCAACATTTGTAATACAATCTTCTTGCTCTGATACAAAATGACTTTCCCAGATAAATTTCATAAATATTTTATTGTGTGCCTACTATGTGCCAGGCAGAATTCTAGGCTCTTTGCCTGTGTTATTTAATTCTCACAGCAACCCTCTCTTTAATAGAGACTATTATTACTCCCACATGATGGTTAATTTTTATGTCGACTTGACTGGACCAGGGGTGCCTGGATAGTTGGTTAGCATTACTTCTGATATGTCTAGAAGACTGTTTCTGGATGATGTTAACATTTGAATTGGTAGACTGAGCAAAGCAGATTGCCCTCCCCAGTGTTGGTGAGCCTCACCTAATCAATTGAAGAACTGAATAGAATAAAGGCTGAGTAAGAAGGAATTCCATCTACTTAACTGTCTTTGAGCCGGGACATCCATTTTCTCCTGCTTTTGGACTTAGACCAGGACTGGATCTTACACCACTGACTTTCCTGTGTCTCCAGCTTGCTGACCACAGATCTTGGAATTTCTCAACCTCCATAATTGTCTGAGCCAATTCTTTACAGGAAATCAATCTCTATTTTTCTTTCTTTGAAAAATATATGTATCTCTGAAAAACATATATCTTATGGGTTCTATTTCTCTAGAGAACTCAGACTAACACATCCCACTTCACAGAAGCGGGGTCTAAGGCACAGATTCAAGATTAACGAGCTATGGTCAGGGCTGTGGTAAGAGGGAAGAGGCTGACTTCCTCACCAAATAGTAAAGAAATGCAAATATCAATGAGAATTTGGCTCTTTAGCCTCTTAAATTATCAAATATAAAAGACAGTGAAGAAACCTCTATGTGTGAGAAATGGGTATGACTGTGCAGTTGTGGTGGGAGTACCAACTAGTACAACCATCCCAAAGGGGAGCTTGAGGACATCACAATGCAAAATGTCATAAAAGGCTCCGGTCAAAAGTTGGCTCCCCGATATCACCAACACAACCTGCTGCTAAGACACAGCTGAGTTTATTGTTCACCACGGTGAAGGAGGCCACTGTGCTGAAAATCTTTGGCAACATCTCAGAAAGGGGAAGTAAGTCAGAACTTACTGATAATGATGTTTAGTTTAAGGTAGGTCTTTCAGTGGAGGTTGGGGAGGGGGGGTGACACTTAACTGGGATTGGGTCAGAACCACCCCACAATCATCCAGGGTGGGTGAAAACAGCAAGAATAACATCCGGGCACACTCTGACTCTGGTCGATGTTCTTTATTTATTTAAAATATTTATTTATTTATCTGGCTGTGTTGGGTCTTAGCTGCGGCATGCGGACATGTGGGATCTTAGTTCCCTAACCAGGGATCGAACCCATCTCCCCTGCACTGCAAGGCAGATTCTTAACCCCTGGACCACTAGAGAAGTCCCTTGATGTGCTTTATTGAAGAGCTGATGGTCTTTGAGAAGTTCCTGTAATGAACAATCAAACCATTAGCTTGTGCAGGACAGTGAGACAAAGTCAAATCTCTGATCCACAGGGCAAAGATGGGGTTCACTGCTCATTTTTATATAAATTATATTGACCTTAAGGTGAATTTTTAAAGACTGATGAAAAATAAAGACTCTTCAAGTGGTTAATTTTTATATATCACTTAAACTGTTGCTTTAAATGTCTTTAATGGATATTCATCACAGCATCATTAATCATAAAGTGAATGTCCAACAACTGGGGAACTGGTTCAGTAATGTGTGATGCATCAATACAAGGGAAATTGGCTATTCTGCCATTAAAGACATGGCAGACTTAACTAGTATTATTGACCACCCTGCCTATGTGTCTTTTTTAAACCTTACAGTTGCCTAGGCTGGCACTGTAGAGAGGTACTCCCTAGGATAATTGGAAAGTGGCAGAGTGAAGACATGCAGAAACTTGATGTACAGGCTCTGCTCCTACTATAGGCAGCTTGGTCTAAATGAAGAGAAATTCCTGTTTTCTGGAGTATAGGTAATAGAAAGCTCTGGTGTTGGCAGGTGTGGACTCTGACTCCACACGGCTCCTGGGAAATGAAAGAGCCCCTCACCCGCACATCCTGAGCAACCTTTCCCACTCCAGGACCACAGTCCAAGCTCAGTGCCCCTTGCATCAGAAATGTGTCCCTCTCCCCTCTCATCTGGATTTCCACTTTGGGTTAGTTGCTTTGACTCAGCACTGTTGAAGCTTATATACTCTTCCTGTACGTCCATCTCTACATGCTTATCACACCATATGTGATGTATCTCTTCCTCCATCTTCCATCCTGTTGTGAGCTACCTGAGGGCAGTACCTTGCTAATTATTCCTAGTGCCTGGCACATGAAGGCACTAATCATTCAATATATTTTATTGAACAAAGAAATAGATGAATATCTATCATTAAGTCATTTGAAGTGTTATCTTCTCCTTTCATGACTAGGTCATAAGACCTGTGTATCTTGTGTCAGATTTTTCCTTTATCAAGAGGCTCTGCAAAAAGAGAAGTTACTCTGATAGCAGTTCCCACCCAATCCCCTATGAAGAATTGTCCAAACGGCCCATCTTCCAGACTTTCCACCTCTTTAGGTCCAAGGCCAGCAAGTCTTCTTTGATTCTTTGTTCAAAGCTCAGGGTGGGGGCCTAATATAATATATGAAAAGATTTTCCTCTAGGTCTGAGATGGGGACAAAGAAAAAGGTTTAGGTAGGTGGTCTGTGACTTCCTTGATTTCTCTCAGAACCTTGGATCAGATATGGGGTAGCAAATCTGCAAAGAAAAAAAAAATTCCAGATGAACCCATACAACTTCAAAGAGAAAAAAGTCCCTTGAAGAAAACTGAAAAAGAGTTTTGGAGAAGCATGAAAGTGATGAGAAACCTGGGGGATCAGAGTTTGATTTACTTTGTTCTTGTATAGTCTGGGGATGTGGTGGAGAGGCAGTGTTGGGGAAGTAGGAAGTGCTCAGATCCCGTTTCCTTTGCCATTTTGGAGGAAATTACCTCTACCTTCTAATGAACTACAGTTCCAGGGAATGAAGAGATCAAAACATTGGCCAACGTCACTGGAGAATATAATGCAATCAAAGTGGTTTGGAAAAATGTCTTGTATATCTTTCATCATCATCTTTGGGGGTTAGATTTATCCTTCTTCCATTTTCTTCTTTGTGGAAAATTTCTCAAAGGGACCCAAGATTGAGTTCTGAGGATTGAGGCTTATTATATAAAAAGGAAAAAGGAAATTAAGATCCCATTTCTCTCTTCATTATTGTGCCCTTTAGGAATTTTTCTTACTGAAGGGGCCTTTCATCTATGCCTGCAGAAAATTATAAGGCTAAGCTACTTTATCATTCTGCTGGACATCCTTTCCCATCCCCCTTCCCCTCCTCCATTTTAAAATGGTTTGGTCAGAAGAAATTGGGAAACTGCTCCATTTGTCATAGCGTACAGCAGAATTTCTGAAGCTCTCGGAAAACCCTAACCTGATCAACTTTTATAAACAACAGAAATGATGCACAGAATACCAGTGGGCACTGTCAAATGATCTGAATGAGGTAACTCTGAGTTTAAAATTTCCAAGAAGTAGCCTTTCATTGGCCTTGGCATCTGCTTCTCCCTACATGTTTTGAGAAAGAGTCAGAATGTGGAAATGAGAGGGTCTATATCACTGAAGAAAGCATTCAGCTGCCAGTAAAAGAAAAATCCAACTGTGATGGTTTTAAAAAATGGGGATTATTTTTCTCTCCAACAAGAAATCTGGAAATAGGCCCTTGCTAGAGCAACTTCACTTTCACTTTTCACTTTCATGCATTGGAGAAGGAAATGGCAACCCACTCCAGTGTTCTTGCCTGGAGAATCCCAGGGACAGGGAAGCCTGGTGGGCTGCCATCTATGGGGTCACACAGAGTTGGACACGACTGGAGCGACTTAGCAGCAGCAGTGTTGTTTCAGAGGTTTGATGGTGCCAAGGCTAAGACCTCAGGGATCTCTTGGCATTTCTCTCATGGTTGTCACATGGCTACTCAAGCCATCATATATCCATGTAGGAAAGGAGGGTAGGAAGGCAGGAGGAACAGAAAGGTGGTACTTTTTTTTTTTTTAACTGGGGAAAACAGTCACCTTCTAGACGATTCTAGCAGAGATTATTGGCCAGAATGATGTCACACCCCAATCCTACATTCAAAGGATATTGGGAAAAAAGGGACTTTAGCCTTCTTAACTCTGTAGGAGCACCAGTTAGAGAACTAAGCTGGGAGTGTGTGTTGGTTCTTCCAATTTTCAGTTTTCCACGGAGACCCACAGCCTCGGGTCTGAGACATTCTTGTCTTCTGATATGTTTCCCTGCTGTCCTTGCCAATTCACTTTAGTTTAGCACAAACCAGTCGGCTCAGTCTTTAGACCAGGTGAACTTTATCTAATGGATTTAACAAACATTTCTCTAAGTGAGAACAGCACACAGTTGTATAGGGAACAGAGACATGCAAAGAAGACTGGGTGAGAAAAAAACATGCAGAAAAAACTTTGGAGGAGGATGTTCTTTACCTGGTTAGACATTGAAACATGCCTGCCTAAAGTACTCTATTGTCACTCTCCAAACAGGCGAAAGCCAGTCCTGGTGTGAAACAGTCAGAAGTGTACAGCTTTGGGGTACAGCAGGAAAGAATGCCCCCTAGGGACGCAGCAGAGGGGAAATTGGGCTCCTCTTTGAATTAGCTGAACTTAGAAGCCTCAGAGGCAATTGTTCATGCCTTCAAATTGTTCTTTGGAGGGCCCATTAGAGCATGATGGAAAAAGGACTCCACCAGAGCCCCAGAGAAGGCTGAGCTGTGAGGAGGGCCAGGTAATGTTCCATCTGAATGTGGAAAGGCTGGCTCTCCATCAGAAAGGCTTTGTGGGAGTACGGAGAGTGGGCTGAACAAGCCGGTCATTTTCTCAACTGGGGAGGCCCTCTGGTGCTCTCTCTGCACCTGTGTGGCCATAGCTCTGCAACTCAGCGCTTTCCTCAGCACCAGTGACTTCTGCACCCTGATGGTCGGAATTGTCCATCACCATAGCAACCTCAAGAATGGCTCCAAATGAGATCTCTCTGATCTTTGAGGATGCAGATGTGCTTCTCTTTTCCTTTCCTTTCCATTCCCTTCTTTTCTTCTTTTCTCCGTGAAGCAGGGTAGGGCAGTGGTGAAAGGTGATAAAAGATAGAACTGGAATTAGTTGCTGAATTTGCCCACTCCAACAAGAAATGGCACATGCCTAGAGGCAGAGGTGAACAGATGGTTGTGTGACTGATGGTAACTTGTATTATCAGCCTCTTGAAGCATCTGCCCTCACACAGATTCTCAGACCCTCTCAAAAGGAAGAGGGGATTTGCATTATGGCAACAGGAAATATGAGAAATGGGATTGCTCTCATAGGTAGAATTTTGATACATAAACAAGAAAATAAGAATTATGTTTTTCTGTTACTGCTCTCTCTTGTGCTTCCTTGTTTTTTCAGAAACAATCTGGTTTATGTGGAAAGATTCAACAATTCGATAAATTCAGCAAACTTTCATGGAGTGTCTTCTCTTTATTTTTATTTTATCTTTTATAACTCACCTCTTCCAACAGGAATTCCAGATAGCTTACAATCAAGGGCATAAAAGATGAGACTGATAAAATAGAAAACCAGGACCAAAGAAAGAACAAAGCAAATATTCTAATCATGAGTGTTAACATGATGCTAACTGCGGATTCAAATTTAACTTTGAGAATCCTAAACACAGGAACAAAATTTTTATATTCTTATTGATTTCTCTTGGAAATCAATTTTTGTTCTACTAAATTCTAAGAGAATTCTCTGGGGGAATTTGAATTTAGTTGACATTGAATGACCTATCCCTCCTTCCCCTCCTCTCCTTCTTCTTCATTGTCATTATCACCGACATTTATTGAGAGCTATCTATTGAGTGAAACTTATTTATTGATACATTGAATATGCTAGACACTGTTCTAAGCACATCAGATATACCAGCTCATTCTTGAGATAATCCTGGGAAGTATATGCTAGGGTTATCCTCAGACTAGGTGGGAAAATTAAAACATAGGTGGTGTCTTCCACATAACAGACTTGGTTCCTGGGCTACTATTCCTGCCGAGAAGACAGGTTCATCTGCTGAACCTAACACAAGGGTGCCCTTAAGGACCAAGACTAGCTTGTGCCATGGATCTGTTAAGCCATCCACATGCCCCTGGAGAGTCCCTCACTTCTAAGGGAGAAGAACACGGGGCTTTCCCTCAGTCAAGAGATCCTTGGCTGATGAGCTTGGCTGATGTCCTTGGCTGATGAACTTCAAACATTCTGGTCCCACTGCCAAAGTTGTTCATATTGTGGAAGGAAATGCAGAAGGTTGTTTCTGGTCAAGGCCAGTTATGTCCTTTTTGGAGTAAGAACTGAGCCATCAAGGCACCTTTGAGGCACATGGTCCCATCTCATGGAAACTGAGCATTCCATGACCTGCTCAAATCAGTGATGGCTGAACTTCCTACAAGACCTCAGTTTCTCCAGAGTGCATTGCCCTGCCTCACTCATAGACGAGGGGGTGACAGATGCTGTTCCATCCCAGAAAATCCTCTGACATCCAACTCCAGCCATACGAGACAGGGTGACCTGGTGTAGGTGGCAGGCTTCCAGGATGAGCTCCAGAGGGCAGAGGGGCCTGTGGCCCTAAGTGGAAAAGTCTGTCCCCAAATATTTTTGCTTTAGATAACATGCCATTGGCGCCAGTGAAGGGCGACAGTGGTCTGAGCAACTCTTCATGTTTTCCTTCTCTCTCTCACTTTTGCACAACAGAGTCCTCTCCTTAGGTCATGTGGTTATGTCCTTCGAAGCATCTGGCTCCCTGTCTCTCTAAAGCTGCTGAATGGTACTTTCTTCTAAGTCAACACCCATCTTTCTCTGGCATTGTCCACATTTTGTAAGTGAAATAACCCTCCTCCCACTGCAGCAGCCTGGCATAGCGAGTGATTCTTCCCCTTCCAGATTCTTCCTCCTCCGCCCCCCACCTCCATCATGATTTGCATGGACATATCTGAAATTTGTCACATTCTGTTTCTCAAGCACTTATTATGTGGCAGGCATGGGACTAAGAGATTCACACAACTTATTTATTGAAGCCTCCACTCTATAGTTAGAGTAGGATTATTGTCAAGTGTTCTTGCCTGGAGAATCTCAGGGACGGGGGAGCCTGGTGGGCTGCCGTCTATGGGGTCGCACAGAGTCGGACACGACTGAAGCGACTTAGCAGCAGCATTGTCATTTTACATAAGACAAAACTGAGGTTCAGAGAGGCAGGTCCTCTTTAGAGTCAGTCTCCAGGGGTCCACTCCCATTTTGGCCACTTTACTGCTCAGGGTCCCTTAACTGATAAGTGGCAGAAATGGGATTGGACCCCTGGAGACTGACTCCAAAGCCTGGATTTGTGCCACTACGCAGACTACCTTCACCTTACACGGTTCACTACAGTGCTGGGATGAAAAATTTAAACAAAATGGAGCACAGAAGCCATTCTGCATATAGCGTCACACATTGCTTAAACACACGAAAAAGGCAGCTTTTAAAATTAACATTTTACTCTACGTTAATTATGAATATTAGGTTGTATTTACATAAGTTGTCTTTTAACTGTTTAAGACTGGATAGTTACTCCAGAAAGAAAATCTCTCAGGACTCAACATGAAACAAATCCTTCTTAAATATTTTGTTAAAAATCATTTTGTGTTGCTGCCAAAGCAACAGAAAATAATTAAATTCCTTTGCATTTTATGATATAATTTACATAAGCAGTCATGCTATTGCTATCTGTAAATGTCAAGCATCCTAGTTTGGGCCCCTGGTGGTCACCTGTGTTGGGGTAATTATGATTTCAGTGTTGCGAGGCAAGGCTGAGTGATGACTTGGCAGTTCATTCAACACACAGGAGCTTCTGACTAATCCTTGGAAAGTGACAGTGTGGACCTGGACCCGGACAAGGTCCCATCAGCCCTAAGAGTCCTGAGAAAATGCAAAGAGAAGGATCTGCGGCCAGCTCTCGGTGACCGCCCTTTCCCAACCACTGCCTGCTCTGCAGCGGGTGTTCAGAGACCGACATCTTTGGAGAAGGGAACAGCAACCCACTCCAGTATTCTTGCCTGGAGAATTCCATGGACAGGGAGGAAGCTGGTGGGCTACAGTGCTCGTGCCCCACACCACGAAGTTCTGGGCAAGTCCAACAACCTTTTCTTATTCTACCACTGACTCCCAAATGTGAGATCTTGGACCATCTTATCTCTATCTGTACCTGGGTTCTTCCATCTTTATAAAAGTTCTCCTCCTCCTCCATGTTAGGAAATGATAGGGTTTATTGTGTTTGTAGTTTTGGCCACACGGCAAGTGGGATCTCATTTCCCAGACCAGGAATAGAACCTGTGTCCCCCTCCATTGGAAGTGAAGGGTCTTAACCACTGGACCACCAGGGAAGTCCAGGAAATGGCTGTTTTATAAAAGGCTTTGTGTTCACTGAGGAAGGGCTCTTTCCAAACAAAAATAATGCATCCATGTCTACATTTTTCTTTAATGTTAGGGAAGTTATACTTTCCATTCTCTATATTCTAGGGAGTGTGGGAGTAAGTGGGAGGAGTTGGAAGGAGAAGAGCAAAGGGAACAGCTTCCAAATAGCTCAAGGACACAGAGAATAAAGTTTTTCTTGTTTCCTCCTGCAGGGCTTGCAATACAGCAAAAATGATCTGTCTTTGGGCTAAATGAAGGGGCCTAGGTCAGCCACACAGACCTTTATAGATTTTATAGCCTTAACTGACTCCATTAAAGTTAGCCATATTAATCAACACTTCATTGGTGTGTAGGGAGAGCCAGATTTTTAAAGTGCTTTGAAAATTTCACCATGCCAGCTGGTGATGGCTTGGTTGCTGGGGTCACGCGTCATCATAAACCCAGAATCTAATACCAGGATGCTTGCTGGGATTTAACCACTGTTGTCCACTGGGAGACCCATGCAGCTTATGAGAGGTTCTTAAATCACAGGGAACAAAATTTTATGATTTGGAAAGAAGACAATGCAACCACTTTAAACCCGCTGCTTCCTGTTGGGAAGGAAATGAGTGGGGAACTCAGGAGCCGCAGGGAAGTTTCAGTACCGATGACCATAAACCGTGAGGGTCCAGCCCAAGAAGAAACAATTTCCCCAGCGCCAGACCCAGGAGGGATGGAGAGAACAATGAAGGGAAGGGACTCTAAAGAAAGCTGTAAAACCAGAAGGAAAATTGGGAAAGAAGTCCCTTGGGCAATTCATTAAAAAGAGGAATTAATTTCAGGTCAGACTAAGCTGCCTCAGGTCTTCTCTACTGAAATGAGGTGGCTGCTCAGGGCCTTCATCCATTTCTGCATCCCGAGGAGGTCTCAGAGATCCCAGGCTTTCTGGATTAAGACTCACACTGCCACATCTGTCAGCCTATAGAGAGGTACAGTGGCTCAGATGGTAAAGAATCTGCCTGCAATGCAGGAGACTCGGGTTTGATCCCTGGGTTGGGTAGTGGAGAAGGGAATGGCAACCCACTCCAGTATTCTTGCCTGGAGAATTCCATGGACAGGGAGGAAGCTGGTGGGCTACAGTCCATGGGGTTCCAGAGAGTCAGACATGACTGAGTGACTAACACACACAGATAGACAGGGGATGAAGAGGAAGTCATAGAACAAGACAGTTTCTGGAGACCCATAAAGGGAGCCCAACAGAAGGCCCTCGGAGACCTTCATGATTCTGGTGGGAGACTTTTCTTTCAAATAGAAAATCTGACCATAGCTTAGTCCCCTAATTTTGCAGATAGATTATTCAGCAACTTGTGGCTCACAGAGAGGAAAAGTTAAACAAACCCACAGAAACCAAACTGAAAAACAAAACAAACCAAAAAAACAGCTAAGGAAAGCAAGCTCCAGTGGGACTGGGTCAGTGTAAGTCCTTAGACTGCTTTGCTCTTCTGTGTGCTGTGAAGACTGCTGCTGCTGCTAAGTCTCTTCAGTCATGTCTGACTCTGTGCGACCCCATAGATGGCAGCCCACCAGGCTCCCCCGTCCCTGGGATTCTCCAGGCAAGAACACTGGAGGGGGTTGCCATTTCCTTCTCCAATGCATGAAAGTGAAGTCGCTCAGTCGTGTCCAACTCTTAGCGACCCCATGGACTACAGCCCACCAGGCCTTCCGTCCATGGGATTTTCCAGGCAAGAGTACCGGAGTGGCGTGCCATTGCCTTGGAAGCTAGAGACCAATTAATGTTTGTAATCAGCAAGATTTTGCAAAATCCTTTCTGAGGGTACCTGGACACTTCAGGCTGCTGTGCTGCTCAAAATTTGATAGTTGAGGTTTCTTCTTTCTCTTGAAGGGTGAATGGATTGGGTCAGTATGGAAAGATAAGCAAAAAGAGGACATTGAAAAGCCTGGGTTGTCTTCAGATTGGGATGCAAGAAAAATTCACTTAGTTCAGTTTTTCTTCCCAAGAGAGTAATCCATGATGTTTTCTCAGCTCATAGCCAAGTTATGAGTTTAAATGACTTTTATTAAAGTATGTACGAGAATGTTTAAAGTCATTAGTATATCCTAAGGCCACATATCATAAAACAAAACCAAGATGTCTAATAATACACAATTAAGGCAATAGAAAAAGAATGGCTATTCCAGAGCAGATAAAGGAGTATTTGAATAATCTGAACCTTTGTAAACAAATAAATCATCTTGCATCCTTGGGTGATAATAAAATTAGACAATAAACTGTAGGAATGGAGAATGTGTGTGATTGCACAGGACTAAAGGGAGAAATGGAGAAGGCATTGGCACCCCACTTCAGTTCTCTTGCCTGGAAAATCCCATGGACAGAGGAGTCTGGTAGGCTGCAGTCCATGGGGTCGCTAAGTCGGGCACGACTGAGCGACTTCACTTTCACTTTTCACTTTCATGCATTGGAGAAGGAAATGGCAACCCACTCCAATGTTCTTGCCTGGAGAATCCCAGGGACGGGGGAGCCTCGTGGGCTGCCGTCTATGGGGTAGCACAGAGTTGGACACGACTAAAGTGACTTAGCAGCAGCAGCAAAGGGAGAAAAGGCTAGCTTGGCTTTGATCTTCATAAATGTTTTTAGTGATGTTTAAAATCATAAGTGAAGAAATCTACTGGCAATTGGGTAAAACAAAGCCAGGGCAATAGGGAGAAAATGCCTGATATAAGGCTTTTTTAAAAAATAAAGACATAAGCTTTATTTGAGAAGAGGGACTGAGAAGCTGAAAATATCTTGTTGGCGAGCCGGAGCAGGTGGTGCAAGATTAGAAAGGAACACCAATGGCGCTATCCAAAGTGAAGAGAAACTTCTGACTCTACCGCTCATGGGACACTAGGTTCAGAATTGATTTATTCATAGATGTATTCCTTCTGTCAATATTTAGTAGTATCTGTGATATATCAGGCTTTGCTCTGGGCATAGAGGGCATCAGGGTAAGTAAGACAAATAAGGTCTTTGCTATCATGAGGCTTATGTCCTGTGGAGAGTAGGTTGAAAATAACTAAGTAAGCCCATAAACTGTCGAGATAAAACCAGATAATCTCTGTGAAGAAATGACAATTGGATGATGGGATAAAATGTGACTGGGGTTGGTGACAGGGATAAGGAGGTCAGGGAGGAACTCTCTAGGGAGGCGAGTGGCATTTGAACTCAGATCTGAATGACGAGAAAGAGTGGAGACCTTGGAGAAAGACGTTCTAAGCATCAGGTATGTACAGAGGTTTTGAGAAGGTCACAGGCTTACGGTGCTTAGGAAACAAAATAAGTTCCAGATCAAGGTGGCAGAGTAGAGCATCCTGAGCTTGTCTCCTCCCATGGACACACCAAAACTGCATCTACAAATTGAACAACTCTTTCTGAGAACAACCTGAAAATTAGCAGAATAGAACAGATTTTCCATAACTAAAGATACAGAGAAAAGGTCACACCAGGATGGCTAGCAGGGACAGACACAATCTAGCCAGAACCCATCACCTCAGTGCAGTCACCCACAAACGGGAGGGATATCACAGTTGTGGAGGTTTCCCATGAGGAGCGAGAGGTCTGAGCCCCACATTGGGCTCCCCAGCCCAGGGAGCCCCACATTGGGCTCCCCAGCCCAGGGAGCCCAATATCTGGCCTTGAAAACCAACAGGGGCTTATGTCTGGGAGAGCCCGAGGGCTGTGGGAAAGCAAGACTGTTTTAAGGGAGTCGCACACAAACTCACTCGCTCCAAGTCCCAGCACACTGGCAACAGCTGAAGAAGCACCTGGGTCACAGGAGACGGAGGTTAATTGATAATTATAAGCACATGCTGGAGGGGCAGGGATTTGCTGCAACTTTCTCTCTTCGAAAGTGGAAGTACTGGCATGCTCAGTCGCTCAGTCGTGTCCGACTCTTTATGACCCCAGGATGGTAGCCCGCCAGGCTCTTCTGTCCATGGAATTCTCCAGGCAAGAATACTGGAGTGGGTTGCCATTCCCTCCTTCAGGGGATATTCCCAACCCAGGGATGGAACCCACATCTCTTGCATCTCCTACACTGGCAGGCAGGTTCTTTACCACAAGCATCACCTGGGAAAGAAGTGCTGGAGGAGAACCTTTTTTTTTTTTTTTTAAACTCTCCTTCCACATGAACCCAGAGACACACACCAAGACATTATAATTAAAATCTCCCGAGTTAGAGATAAAGAGGCAGAGACTGGAAAGATGCTTCTACAAGTCAAGGAACAGTAAGACTATGGGACAATCACCAACAATTTGGGAAGAGGCTGGCCCAGATTCTTCCTCAGGGCCCTCAGATGGAACCGACCCTGCTGACACCTTGCTTTTGAACTTCCAGTCTTGGGACTGTGAACCAATACATTTCTGTTGTTTTAAGCCACCCGGTCCGCAGCACTTTATTCCAGCAGCCCTAGGAAACAAGTATACGGAGGTTAAGCCATTCGCCCAGAGTCCTACAGCTAGTGAAGCGGTGGGGGAAACGTAAGCCAGGTAAATTTCAGAGCTAATGCTCTGAGCCTCCCTCCCCTTGGTAACAGGTTCTGCAGCAGCGCTGGGTTTTACATTGCTGTGTGTGTTGAATCGCTTCAGTCATTTCTGACTCTGTGCGACCCCATGGACTGTGGCCTGCCAGGCACCTCTGTCCTTGAAATTCTCCAGGCAAGAATACTAGAGTGGGTTGCCGTTTCCTTCTCCAGGAGATCTTTCCAACCCAGGGATCAAACCTGGGTCTCCTGCATCGCAGGTGGATTCTTTACCACTGAGCTATCTGGGAAGCCTGGGTTTTACGTTGGAAGGACCCTAATCGGATTCAGGGATGCTCAGAAGGGGAATCCAAGTCGCTTTCTCTGCTCCTCTCTGCTTTGCTTTGCATTGGTCAGGGCTCAGGGTGGCCATAAACAGTTAAGGCGTAGACAGAGAAGTCCGAATTGGACCACGTGGTGGCAATGAAGGTGAGCCTGCCACACTGTTGGACAAATGGTCACCCAGCGGTTCCCTGAATACCTGCTGGGACTCGGCCGGTGGTGGTGGGTGTGCGGGAGGCAAGTGGGTGCTGGGCTTGAAATCCTGCTGGGCCTCCTCTGGGCCCCATTGCCCCGAGTCTCGGTTTCCTCATGTAGAAAAAGAAGACGACCCAACCCTCAGTGTTATGGCACCAAATGTGATAGTGGACGGGACCATGCAGGGCCTGAAGCAGGACCCTAAAAGGCGAGAGAGAGCAAGCAGGAGCCCTCCATTCTGTCCCTTCCCCGCAGGCACCACTCGCCACAAGTAGACACCACAGGTTTTCTTTTTTCCTCCCTCTCCCTGGCTGTGTCTTAGCCAGTGACTTGGAAGCTCAAGCTTGGCTCTTAGTATGCGGCAGCCCTTCCCTACACTTCCAAGTGGGATGATCTACATGAAAAATTAATCGTGTATTTTCTCTTTTTTTTTTTCAAGTGGAGAAATTATTTAGGGCTTTGGGGAAGATGGGGCGGCTATTTGCTATGCAGCGGCTCATCCCCTTAGCCATCACCCCTGCCATGTTCAGCAAATGATTCTTCTATTCTCTTCCCGGCAGGTGGTCTCGCAGCTACATGTGTTCGGCGCATCCAGCCGGGTGCTCCGGGGAGCGCGACGTGGCGAGGACTGCTGTTTCTAATTACTGCAGAATCAGGAGGCAAAGGCGAGAAGCGCTGCCAGCCTGGTGGGCCGCTGTGGAAACAGACGGTCGCAGTTATTGGGTTCCTGGGGCTGGCAGGGCCTGGCCGCCTGACTGGTCACTAGGAAGTGAGGGTTTGCTTTTCCCCAAAACTCAACATCTGAATAATTGAAGGGGACACCACAATCAATCTATGCTGTAGTGTGCTCTTGGTTTTGCACTAAGTGCTGGGGCTGGGTGGACGCAGGGGTGGAAAGGGGGTGGTGGGGAGTAAGGATAATACAAGTAGTAATGAACACAGCTCTGCCCTTCTAGAAGCTTCCATGATAGGTAGGGACCAAAGACAAAGTAGCTCAATTCATCCATCTGATGGCTTTATTGAGAGCTGCCCTTGTGGAGTTTATAGTCAGTGGGGGAGAGAGAGAGGAATCCAATGTTATCACACATATACAGCTGCTAATAGTCAATGCAGTGCAAAGTCAGGAGCTAGTAGGGCATAAATGGGGACCTGGTTTGTCCAGGGGTCAAAGGAGGATCTCCAGATGAAGGGGGGCTATAAGCTCCATCATGAGCATGGAAAAGAGAGGTTACTCTAAGGAAGAGTTTGGAAAGAATTAAAAAGCTGTGTGGACATATGCAGGGGTGAAGAACAGGGGTGTTAAAGATGACTAGATGATTTCTAAGTTTCCAACAAGAGTACCTGAAAATCAAAGATGCTCTTGTCAGACCGGGAGGTTGGGGGATGGGGAGTCCATTTGCAGGGGAAGCAGTATAGAATGGGGCTTCCCAGTTGGTGCTAGTGGTAAAGAACCCTCCTGCCAATGCAGGTAGACATAAGAGACACAGGTTTGATCCCTGGGTCGGGAAGATCCCCCGGAGGAGGGCATGGCAACCCACTCTAGTATTCTCGCCTGAAGGATCCATGGACAGAGGGGCCTGGTGGGCTGCAGTCCACGGGGTCTCAGAGAGTCGGACGCAACTGAGCAATGTAGCACACGTGCGTGCACAGCACAGAACGTGGCAGCTCAGAGGCCAGAGGGAGGGACTGGAGGGTCTTCGGGAGACTGGGAGTCAAGGAGGGGCATGGTGTGACTTCTATGTGACAAGCATGCTGGGAATGCTGTGTGGAGACAGACTATTATGTAGGGGGAAGGGGGCAGAGGGAGCAGATAGGAGACTAAAGCAGTGATCCAGGTGAGGGGTGATGGCGATCTGGACTAGAGTGGAAGCTGGGGACGTAATGAGAAGAGGTCAGATTCCGGAGGAGTTTGAAGGCTGGGTAATTGCTAATGGATCTAGCTGACTTGTTTCTGGATCTTTGTGTTCAGTTTGCTGACAGAGGGAGTCTTATGGGCCCAGAGCAGCCTCTTAATGAACCCAGCAGAGAGGCAGAAGGGCAGGGCAAGTGGTACCCAGTGACACTCAGGCAAGCGAGTGAACTAAGCAAGACGTGGGGCACGGTTGGACTGTTTCCTTCACTCGGGCCAAATCATTTAATGATGTTCACAGGAGCCAGAGAGGGAGGGGTTGTTATTCCAGTCTTCCATTTCAAAAACAGGGGCTCAGAGAGATGAATCACTTGCTGAGGAAGACAGCTGGAAAAAAGGAAGAGCCTGGATTTGACCTTTGGGATCCTGTCTGATTCTGAAGACTGTGGTGTAACTGCCAAGTCAGGCTCCCTGGGGCATAAAGAGAAATGCCCAGGAGGAGGCAGGGAGAGGTGTAAGGTCCTGGAAGTCCCCAAAGGTATGTCTGAGGAATGGGAAGGTGGCTAACAGGGCTGGTAAAGGGAAGTGGGAGCTGCCTTTGCAGATGCCAGAGGGACCTTGCTGCCCATGATCAGGCTGCGAGGGAGAGACAAGGTCGGTCTGGCAAAGGATGGCAAGTGGCTGGAGGAGGGCTGGGAGGTGGGAGTGGGGCCAGAAGACTGTGGGCTCGGCAGTTAGAGGGACGCCGCTGGTCGTGCCATCTTGGGCAGTTACCCTCTCAGAGCCTCCACTTCCCATATGATCATGGCAGCTGAAACTAAGTTGTGTGTGTGTGTGTGTGTGTGTGTGGGTGGGTGGGTGGGTAAGTGTAGGCTCAGTCGTGTCTGACTCTCTGCGACCCCATGGCCTGGAGCCCACCAGGCTCCTCTGTCCATGGGTTTTCCCAGGCAAGAATACTGGAGTGGTGGCCATTTCCTTCTCCAGAGGATGTTCCTGACCCAGGGATTGAACCCACGTCTCCTGCATTGCACGCGAATTCTTTACCACTGAGCCACCACCCGGGAAAGGCGAAATTAAGTTACACTGTGTTAAACCATCACCACAAAAGTTCATTCTTTTCTGCGTTCCATGTTCACCGTGGCCTGGCGTCAGGGCTACTGCTGCATGCCATGCTCAAGGTGCGCCAGAGTGACAGAGCAGCCCCGCTAGTGGGGACAGAGAGAGGGAGAAGGGAAGGGAGAGAGAGAATGAGACTGTCCTTGATCACTGTCCCAGTGAACGGGAGAGGAGTATTGGATTGGCCAAAAAGTTTGTTTGGGTTTTTTCAGACAAACCAGACTGAACATTTGGCCAACCCAAATATAATCCCCCACCCTGGTGAAAGGAAGTAAATATTTGAACACTGGTGCCTCAGTCGGTGAAGAATTTGCTTGCAATGCAGGAGACAGGGATTTGATCCCTGGGTCTGGAAGATCCCCTGGAGAAGGAAATGGCAACCCACTCCAGTAGTCTTGTCTGGAGAAGGAGGACAGAGGAGCCTGGCGGGCTAAAATCCATGGGGTCTCGAGAGTCAGACATGATTTAGCGACTAAACCACCACCATCATCTAGCCCCATACCTGCCTTGAGGGCTTCAGAAGCACTTCCCACAGCATCCTGGTGCATGGTGAGAGCCCCAAATGAAAGCCACTGATGTTAGTAACAGGCTGCAGTGCCCTGAAGGGCAGTTTGCTGGTTGCACCTAGGAGAAGCTCCATCTCTCTCATGGAGTAGCTTGTCTCTGCAAAGGTGAAAAAGCAGTGGAGCCAGGGGCTTGGTTTTTGAGCACCAGCCCCTGGGTGAGCAGAGATCCCGCCCCTCCCTCACAGGACATCCTGAGCTCCTCCTCTGCGGTTTGTATCTCGGTTCACATCTTTCCTTTCCCCCTCAGTTCCTCTCTCCTCCAGGGACTCCCCTGCTCTTCTGCATATATTTGTCTTCAAAATTTTAACAGAAATTTGAGTCTAAATCTTCTATAAACTGATTTTGGTCAAGAGCTCTAGCTAGTCATGTTGCACTGGAGTAATGATTCCTTACTTTCAAGAGTGCAGAGTGGGGAGAACTTTGCCTCCAGCTTGATGTCTAATTGAAGAAAAAAAAAAGTCAAGAGATGAAGCACTTTCAGCTTTCACAAACCCAGGGAGTCTTCTCTGAGTGGGCCCATCACCATCGTTTCTGGCTGCAGTGAGTACACAGCCTCGCACTGCGGTCCTAGGGTGGATACTGTACACAAATTCACACACACACAAAGGGATGGGCACAGTCTAACTAGGAGTTCACAGTTTAAAAGAATCACACCACTGCTTCTTAGACATCCATCGGGGTGCATTTTATCCAGCCCTGAAGTGGTAGCTGAGAAAGGACATTTTTACTTACCTGGGAGGGAGGAGAAGTAGGAAGATTTGGTAAGTCAGGGATGGAAGGAGGAGAAAGAACCAGTTAGGAGAAGATAATGCCCACGATTGGCTTTAATTTTTGCCTAGACCACAGATTTAGTGATTCTCAAAGTGTTTTTTCTCTCTTTTTTTTTTTAATTTTGGCCTTACAACATCCTTGAGAAGTAGAAAGACCTGGTATGTTTATATGTATTTTCATGCACAAGATAAGTGAAGTTCAGTGAGATTAATGATTGAGCTGAAGACACAGTCAGTAAATGAGAGAGGCCAATATGGTTTGACTCTTTGCTACATGTCATTTTTTTAAATTGCTACAAGTAGCCTCTAGAAGATGAACATAGGTTTTATTTTATTTATTTAACTTTTAATGGGTCACTTAAATTTTATTCTCCATATATTTATAAATATTCTGTTATGAACACATTATTTTTATAATTGGAAAAATTAGTGCAGAGAGATAATGGGTCATTATCCTTTTAATAATGTTGTTATTCCTTAGTCACTTCAATAGTGTCTGACTCTTTTGCAACCCCATGACCTGCAGCCCACCAGACTCCTCTGTCCACAGGAATCTCCAGGCAAGAATACTGGAATGGGTTACCATTTCCTCCTCCAGGGGATCTTTCCAACCCAGGGATCGAATCCATGTCTCTTGTGTCTCCTGCATTGGCAGGCAGATTCTTTTTACTATTGAGCCACCATTCTTTGGGGAAGCCCCAAAGAATACTAACTAGTACCTAAAGCTCATGCATTAACAAATCTTGTCAACATCTCTGTTTGTAAGATGGTGGCTGCAGCCCTGGAACAATGAACCTAAGCTTAACTGAAATAATTGATTGCAAATGGCACCCTACTCCAGTACTCTTGCCTGGAAAATCCCAGGGACAGGGGAGTCTGGTGGGCTGCAGTCCATGGGGTCGTGAAGAGTCAGACATGACTGAGCGACTTCACTTTCACTTTTCACTTTCATGCATTGGAGGAGGAAATGGCAACCCACTCCGGTGTTCTTGCCTGGAGAATCCCAGGGACAGGGGAGTCTGGTGGGCTGCCGTCTATGGGGTCGCACAGAGTCGGACACGACTGAAGCGACTTAGCAGCAGCAGTAGCAGCAGCAGGGTCAAAAGTTAGCCTCCACTAAATTTTCTTTCTGTTACCTTTGTTCATTCCTCAACAAAATCATTGGAACCTACCTAAAATTCCTAAGGAAGAAAGAAACAAGGGTTCCTCAAAACCTTTGTTCAAAAAAAAATCTCTAAGACCTCTACATTTACAAGAGAACCTTTTAATAATGCTTTTGTGATGTGGGAAGAGGGGGGTAGATTGGTGGAAAGCATTGAAGGTGATGGTGAAGGTAAAGGGATTGGGTCAATCAGTAGAGAAGTAAGTAGGGAGGCAGGAAGAGAAAGGTCTGCATGCGGGGCTTGAGGAAGAATTGGGGTTTGAAGTATTTCCAAAGCAGCATCTTGTAAGGCGAGAGGAGGTGTTTCTGAGGTGTGTTGTGATGAGTTATGAATCGAATCACTTTTAATAGACAGTCATCCCTCAGGATTCGTGGGGGATTGATTTGAGGAGCCCACAAATCCACAGATGCCCATGTCCCTTCTATAAAACGGTGGACTGCAGTGAATACAGCCGCCCCTGTGTGACCTCATGAGTCACAGCCATGGATCAACCAAGCTTGGATCAAAATTTCAGGTCTGAAACCCGCAGACACAGAGGGCGGACTGTACTTTGCGAGATACAAGTGAAGATGAGCGATTCCCTTTTAGTCACGTGTGGGCCCTGCACGCTGAGATTTTGCATGTGGCTCTTCACGTAGACTGGTTGTGTAGAGCTCTGGGTTTTATTAGGGTCACACTGAGGTTTTGTGTTTGTCATCAAAGTTCTGAGGAAGCAGGTGGAAGGACAGGCAGATGAGTGTGGTCGAATTGATCCATTCCCTTCTTAGTTCTGTCCTAGAATTCTTTATTTTAGTTTTTCCATGAGGAAACATTTAAATCTGCTTAAACTTTCCTTAAGGAGGTAAAACCTGCAATGACTTTTCTATAAAGTGAGTATATTTCTAGCTAGGGGTTAGGATGTACATGGATGGGCCCTAAATTTCCCTTGTAAACAGCTCATCATTTTAATACTAAAATAAGAACTCCGCTGTACTACTTCATAGATTAGAAAATTGAAGCACATGATCCAACCCGTAAAAATATTTTTAGGCTACTCTGATGTTATTTGGAATCCAGCACTATCATCTTCATTAAATAACTAACTTCCTGAGTAAGCATTTCACAGGCCCGGTAACCCTTTGAGGTCGAGCTCCTCTTATCTCCATCTTAGAGATGAGAAGAGTAAGGTCACTCCCTTGTTTATAGTTGCACAGGTAATAAGATAGAGTGTCCCAAACTAGCCCACCTGTCTGCAGAGCCCACACTCTGAATGCCTACCTCGTACCTCAGTTACCTTGTATCAACAAGTTACCTTGTCGATAACCCAGTTAACTACTCATTGATCTAGACTCTATTGTGGTCACTGATTAGTTCTGTCTACTAGTAGGACCATTTCATTATCTCTGGAGAAGGGAATGGCCACCCACTCCAGTATTCTTGCCTGGGAAATCCCATGAACAGAGGAGCCTGGCTGGCTACAGTCCATGGGGTCGCACAGAGTCAGACACGACTGAAGTGACTTAGCAGCAGCGGCACTAGGAGGACACATTTACTGTAACTGCTGTAATATTCATAACCCAATCGAGAACTTTTTAAAAGGTAGGTTACATGAATCACTTTTAGATTAATTAGGATTTGCTAATTAATTTAAAATCAAACCCCTGCCTTCAAGGAACTTAGAACCTAGTGAAAATGGCAGATGATAAATAATTGCAAAAAATAAACATACAATTACAGATTCTGATAGTGATTAGTTCGTTGAGGGTGAATTTCGGTAGTGGGGATGGATGGGGAGAAAACAGAGTGGCCGGAAGCAGTTAGCTGCATCAGAGTCTGTCATCTGTCCATGCAGAAGTTATGGATGTCCTGTAGGTGGACGGCATTGTGTCAAGTGCCACAGAGGGGAGGGAGATGAATAGGAGATAGCCTTGCTTTCAACAGGAACTCAGGGGAGGAAACACAGGCATACAAATAACCATAAAAACATGAATGGAGATGACGTGATGGTAGTGACGATTAGAAGAGCTAATGTTTCTTGGCACAGTTTGAAATACTCTACATGGATAATTCATTAATCCTTAAAACAATCCTATGACATAAATACTATTATCTGCAAATAGAGGGAGAGGACATGGAGAGCAGTTGAGCATGGGTACATCTCAAGTTTGACTCGGGGCCAGGAGATGAGGTGATGGAGGCTGACTTGAAGGGATGACTAGAAGATGGCAGAGAGGGGAGGATAAGATGTGATGAGTATTCAGAGAAGGGGGAGCAGACTTCTGGCTGAAGGAATGTGGAGAAACCTCCTGCAGGAGTGAATATTGGACGTGAGCCTTGAAGGATGGGGAGAATTCAACAGGCAGATCCTGGGCGGCAGAGAGACTGGGGGTGTGTGATGGATGTGGGGTGGGGGGCTGGGCACAGATCTCCCAGGTGGCTGTGTAGGGCTGTGGTTCCTACACCCGGCAGTGCTTCAGCAGCCTGAAACTTTTTATAAGTACAGATTCCTGGGATCCACCCCCAGTAAGTCTCAGTAAGTTTGACTCAGGCCCGGGAACACTCATTTTTCAAAGCACCTGCGTGTCTTCCCCTTGGATGAGTGTTTTGGAAGTGTTAGTGAACCCATCACGTGGGATAGTTGCTTGAGGCAGGGTGCGGCTAGATTCTGCATGGTGTGCGCTTGGGACTTCCGAGTTTGCTTTATAAAGTGGGAGTCAGCTAAGAAGACTCATCAGTGGAGCCAGGCTCCAGGAAGGTCAGTCTGATCCAGAATGCTGGGTCCCTTAGGAACCTGAAGGCAGGAGGACTAGTTAGTGGCTAGTTAATTGTCTGTGTAAGAGGTGCATGGTCTGAGGTGGTGGCAGTGAGTGTGACCTGAGAGCCCAGTGAGTCATGGGACAGTTACTAGGATTTGGTACCAAATGGATGGGGAGGGGAAGGAGAATAGCAGGGCAGTGCCATGTCAGGACCCAGGGGCTGGCCCGACACAGTGTCTTTAGTGAAGTTTCTACTCCACAACAGGAGATGGGGACAAGTTGGTCGATCAGAGGCCTGGCCTCCTCATGGGAGTAGAGTCTGGTCTAAACCCTTCTCTTCACTATGTCTCTAAGGATTCTCCCTGGAAGAGGCTTTCCAAATATCTTAGAAACTCAGTTAAAAAGTGAAAGTGAAAGTCGTTCAGTCGTGTCCAACTCTTTGTGACTCCATGGATTATACAGTCCATGGAATTCTCCAGGCCAGAATACTGGAGTGGGTAGCCTTTCCCTTATCCAGGGGATTTTCCCAACCCAAAGATCAAACCCAGATCTCCCGTATTGTGGGTGGATTCTTTACCAGCTGAGCCACCAGGAAAGCCAAATCCTCTAAGCTGAAAGGACAGCTTAGTTGTTAAAATAAGAAAGGAAGGTAGATACAGGAATGATGATGCCATCAAGACCAAGACAGAGGGAAGACCTACCTGTGGAGTGATTTGTTTTGGCCCAGAAATAATCATACAGCAGTTTCAGTCAAATAGCAATAAGATCAACAATACTCACAATGAGAGCGATTGGGCACCAACTCAGGGATAAAGACTGAGTTAGAAGCTTCATCTCGTTTAACTCGTGCACTGGCCCTGAGCAATCCTGACTGGAGTCTTCTTAGGTCTAGTTATCAGATGAAGAACATCCCTGGTGGTCCAGTGGCTAAGACTCCACACTCCCAATGCAGGGGGCCCAGGTTCATCCCTAGTTGGGGAATTAGATCCCACAAACTGTGACTAAGAGTTGGCATGCTAAAGATCCCACATGCTGCAACTAAGATTGAAGGTCACACATGCCACAACTAAGACCCAGTGCAGCCAAATAAATAAATAAATCTTTTTAAAAAAATGATAAAAAAAAAAATAACTGAGGCTTAGATAAAACCCATTCAAGGTCCCACAGCACGTGAACAGCACGGCCAAGATGCCATGTGAGCCCTGGTGGGGCCATGCTACCTGAAATGGGATGATGCCTGAGAGGGGTATGAGGATAAGATAGAGAGGAAAGAGCACTGGGTCTGGAGCCAGAACACCCAGGGCCCAATCCCAGCTCTGGTGAGTTGCTCCAAACTACTTTTGTTCTCACCCAGCCTCAAGGGGTGGTTGTAAGGCTCAAACGCAACAGAAGAGACATCAAGAATGCGAGATGTCCTGCTGCCTACCTCTGCAGGGAGAAGCCACCATGCTAACTCTTAAGAATTTAAAGGGCGCAGTCTCAGCGGAGGGTGGGAGAGACAGGTATACATAGATCCGTTCTGCTCAGCAATCTCTGAGGGCCAGCTCTGGGCTTGGAATTGTGCCTTGTAGGCATCAAAAGATTCTTGATGATTGGTCCTTATTTGAAGGAGCAGAGAAAGTACATGAAATATGAAAGTCAACACTCCACCCCTGCAGCGTGAGGAACAATGAGAATGAACAGTATGGTGGAGACGTCCTTTTCCACGAACTTCAAAACCTGGGAGGTGGCTGGATCAATAGACCATCATTTTGAAAAGAACTGAAGGGCAGGAATATGATGATTATTAGTAGGGTGCCTGGATATGCTAGATACAAATCATATTAACAATGAAACAATTTCCTTCCATCCCAAGATAACTGGTTTTGGCTTGGAGGCAACAGAAAGTGGATTTAGAGGAATACGGAGGGTCAATGGAGAAATAACTCTTTAGTTTCTTCTGAATTCTAGCCTGGGGAGCCAGCCCATGTACGAGTTCCCCTAAACTAGAGAGGGGACAGAAAGGGAGGAGAAGAACTGCATCTCAGTTGGAATTTGCTTGAGAACATGGCTGAGTTTGCCCCCTTTTCACTCAAGGTGAAATTCTTCCATTGACACAAGGTTGTCCTGGGGCTCCTAAGCGGTGGAGGAAGAATGTTTATTGATTGAGTTCATGCATTTTACAAGGGCAGAAATGCCCTGGATTACTCTGAATCTATTTTAGTGTGTAATTGTTTCTTATAAGTAAGTATTGTGTTTTTCAGCATGAGCTCCACGTAGCCTGCACGCATGCTTAGTCGCTCAGTTGTGTCTGACTTTGCGACCTTTTGGATAGTAGCTCGCCAGGCTCTTCTGTCCATGGGATTCTCCAGGCAAGAATACTGGAGTGGGTTGCCATGCCCTGCTCCAGGGAATCTGCCTGGCCCAGGGATTGAACCCACATTTCCTGTGTCTCCTGCATTGGCAGGTGGATTCTTTACCTGCTGAGCCCTCTAGAAAACCCCTCTACATAGCCTGGTGCTCTTCAGTTGCCTCAGGCACGTATTTTGTTTTTCTAAACAAGAAACCAAGAAAAGTTAGGGGAGATGTGTAACCCTCTTCCTCTGCAGGTTCCCTTCCCCCAGCCCAGTCCCGATCCAGCGGTGAAAGCTCTCTTCCCCAGCCTCTTATTACCAGATACTGCCTGAGCTTGGGGTTGCTGTGGTGCACGCCAGAGCTGCTTATTTATCGTGCACCATCTGGCTGGTATATGAGTATGGGGACTTGTCAGATGGGGTTTATCTCACCTCACCAATAAATGCAAAACTGTTATGCCTCTGTGTGCTGTGATTTGTAGCACTCAGGGTTGATAAGACGTGTACAAGACTGTAGGATCAGATCTGCCCACCTGGTACTTACATGGTTATTTGCAGTTTGGGTGTGAGTCTTGACTCTCACTCTTCATCCACCGTTTATTGAACACCTACCATGAGCCAGGCACTGTCCTGCTGATCTAAAAAAGCTGAAAGACACCCTCAGCTCTTAAAAGCCCAGAGTCTGGAGGGGAAGACTGACGCAGAAACATGCAGTTGCAGTACAAAGAATCGGAGAGGGACATGAAGCTGTCCCAGGGGCAAGTGGACACCTGCTTCTGAGGGTCAAGAAAGGCTTTCTAGAAAAGGAAGATCATTTCTCTGGATTTTAAAGGAGCTTCTCACGTGGTCTAGGTTGGAGACCCCTCCCTAAGGTTACCCTGTGTGGGAGGGGAACGACACAGACTGAGTGAGGGGGGTCTTGAGCAAAACTGGGGCTCTGTGATAGGAGACAGGGAAATGCATGCCAGGCAGGCGAAACCGGGAGCAGAGTTTTACATCTTGAATTCTCAATAAGATGTGAATTCCTTGAGCTGGAAACCTGGACCATGGGCTGGTCTTTTTTTTTTTTAAGTGTTATTTTTGTTTTATTTTTTTCTATTTGGCTGCGCTAAGTCTTCACTGTGGCGCACGGACTTTCTCTAGTTGCAGCAAGTGGGGGCTACTCTTTGTTGCGGCGCGAGGGCTTCTCGTTGTGGCGGCTTCTCGTTGCAGAGCGCTGCTCTAGAGTGCTGGCTTCAGTAGTTTCAGTAGCTGTGGCACATGGGCTTAGTTGCCCGGCGGCATGTGGGATCTTCCCAGACCAGGGATTGAACCCATGTCTCCTGCATTGGTAGGCAGATTCTTTACCACTGAGCCACCAGGGAAGCCCTGCCATGGTTTTGTCTTGACTCTGTGACGTAAACACTTGCTGCAGAATCAGCCTGGTCTTCAGCCACAGGGTGGGGCCACCTGAGAAGCAGCCATCAACAGCGACTTGGCTGAGAAGAGGCTGGGGAGTCGTCCTTGAAGTCTAACCTTCTTGGTCTCTCACTGGCTCTCCCTTTGTGCCCTAGGGGCAGTAAGCTCTTTGAACCCTTCCACCAGGGGGCGCCCTCAGTGTCCCGCCGAAGGGCTGCTGTCTCTGGAGACTTAGCGGTATCCACATCTGATCCTCACCACCTCCTCCAGCCAGATAGGGCCGGTCATAGCCACATAGAGAAACTCCTTAGTTAGAGTTAAAACGTCTTCTGACGCACGGGAATTGCTGCTGTAAGGAGCTGCAGACACGCCCTTGGTGTTAATTAAAGTGACAGGAAACTATTCAGCCCTCAGCTCTGAGTTGTCTTTTAACAAATGATGGAGGAATTCAGGGTTTTCACACTTCATGACTCAAGGTAGACAGGGAAGGGGAGTGGGCTGGGAGTGCAGCAGAGATAAACTCTTGGAGCGGGGAGGCCTTTGGAAGCAGCCTTTCAGCAGCCAAGGTCAGAGCCAATGTCATGGATGACCCAGGGTCTTTAGTGCCAATTCCAGGGGTTCCTCCCTTAAGGGAGTCTGCACCTGAGGGGAAAGCGCTAGATCACGGGCTGGGAAACTGGAAGTCAGGGCCCAGCTCTGCTTGAGTCGGCCGAGTCACTTGGGACAAGTCACTGTGTCTCAGTTTCCTTGTCATGGACTGGTTGACCCATGAGGAGAATTGTGAGGGTCACTCAGGATTTTTGGTGCTCACAGCTTCATCTGTTTCCTCATCTGTAGATGAGAAAATTGGGCTTAGTCTCAAGGACTATTCCAGCCCCAAAATCCAACTGCTATTTCAAAAAATGAAAAATTATGATACAAATATTTCACATCATTATTGCTGTTGTTATTTCAAACTGTCAGCTAAAGATCTTACTAAGGTACTAACCACCCTGCTTTTTCTTCTCTAGTGGCCAGTTCTTAGCCAGAGGAAGCTAGGCAGCTGAAAACTGATGGCCAGCCAGTGGAATGATTCCAAGAAACCTGCATGGAAAGGAGACTTCCACAACCAATTGAATCATAAAGGAGACTGCCAGCATATCCCCCTGACAAGTTATTGCAACTCATTTTAACAGAAAAAAGAATATTTTTGGTGAAGATGGATACTATGGTAAAAAAAAAAAATCATTTGGCTTTTGGCTAGATCAATTAAAAAAAATACATCCTCTAAGTGTGGTCTCATGTGGGGTTATAGAGAGGGGAAAGACAAGGTCCCTTACACTCCTGCTGGGAAAGCAGGACATCTGAGCTTGAGGCATGCAATGAAAGTAAGTTAGGGGCCTCCCTGATGGTCTAATGGTTAGGAATCCACCTGCCAATCTAATGGGCAGGAATCCACCACCTGCAGGGAACACAGGTTTGATCCCTGGTCAGGGAAGATTCCACATGCCATGGGGCAACTAAGCCTGTGAGCCTCAACTACTGAGCCCACACTCTAGAGCCTGTGAGCCAGAACAAAGGGTAGCTCCCAATTGCTGCAACTAGAGAAAGCCTTCTTGTAGCAGCAAAGATCTAGCCCGGCCAAAAATAATTTTTTTTTTTTTAAAGACAAATGAGAATATAGTGAAAAGTCCATGGGACTTGTAGGTGTTCTGTGGCTAGTTGGTGAGTGGCTGGCTGGTGGAGAGGGGTCTGTGAGGATGGGAACAGAGGTGTTGCTGGGAGCCAGGTTCACGAAGCTTGATTTTTAAGGACAGCAAGAAGCTGCGGTGGCAACCTTGCTAGGTCTCCATACCCAGAGGTCCAGGCCGCTGATGAAGAAGGGAGGTCACATGGGCTTCATTAAACCCAGAGAACTCATTCCTCCTGTCCCCTTGTAACTTCTACTTCACAGAGTTCACTCTGGACCTGGGAAGATTTTGAGATCCTCTACTAAATCTTTCAAGAAAGAAGCCCTCTGGTTTAGGAAGTTGTTTGTCAACTATGGGAAAATTGCCTAACTGTACCTTCACGGCTTTCTCCTGGAATGCATAGAAAGCGTTGTGAAAAGAATGCTGCATTCAGAGGTCTGGTGGCTCAACCTTTGGATCTCGGACAAATCACTTAAACTCTCACGGTCTCAGTTTTCTCATTTGTAAAATGGGTTAATTCTTGCAGGCAGTGTGAAGCTCTGAGGTCAAAAGAACATATTCTATGTTGAAGAGCTTTGTCAACTTTAAAGTTGTTCGTGAAAACTGAAAATGCTGTCTGACGTACCTGTCCCCTGACTAGTGCTTTGAGCTCCGTTTCCTTGTCTGTAAAACCGAGATCATAAGAATGCCTGTAGTGTGGGGTCATTCTGGCGCTGAAGCCACGCACTGCTTGTGATGTGTCTGATACGGGGCCGGCTCCTGGCGCGAGCAGAACTCATGTTTGTTCTTCCTCTTCTAAAGATACAAAGCTCTGTCACCAGGAAAGTTTGAAGCCTTGTTAGCAAAAGATTCCATTATAAACATTCTGGTGACTGTCACCTCTGGAGAGTATCTAAGAATTAAAGCAGCCTTAGGTCAACTGTCCAGTCCAGCAATTCACAAGCAGATAGAGATCCTTAAAGAGACAGCTCAAGCCCTCTAGCAAACTGTCATGCAGACAGCAGTCTATTCTGACCTCCTCTTTCTCCCTTCTGGGCTTCCAATCAGGGCAGGTGAGGTTGTTTAGTCGCTCAATCGTGTCTGACTGTTTGCGACCGCATGGACTGCAGCCTGCCTGGCTCCTCTGTCCATGGAATTTTTCAGGCGAGCATACTGGAGTGGGTTGCCATTTCCTCCTTCAGGGAATCTTCCTGACCTAGGAGTGGGTTGCCATTTCCTCCTTCAGGGAATCTTCCTGACCTAGGGATGGAACTTATGCCTCCTGCATTGGCAAGCGGATTCACTGGGCCATCAGGGAAGCCTGGGCAAGTGAGGAGCAGATGACAAATTGTGTGAAGCCAGCGGAGAGGACCCTCAGGGACCTACCTCCCATTTGGGGCTCTCTCCACCTGTGCTGGCTTAGGTGGCCCCTCTGTGGAGGGTTGTATCACTGAAGACCTGAGGCGATGCCAAGTAGCCTTGCCAGCAGAGAGCTCCATGGTGACTGAAGTAAGTTAGCACTGCCAGTTCTGTGTGGAGCAGGCCATCAATCCTGGTTTGTTAGGACAGCCTCCACATTGAGTGGCGCTTTGCACTGGATCCAGAAACCTCAGACTACCCTGTGTGAAAGCGCAATTGCCTCTCTTGGGTGACTGCTTGGAGTCCTTGAGATTTTCTTTGCCTTTGGCAGATATCCCCAATTCTACCTGCCTGGTCCCATTTCCTTCTCCATCATTCAACTGTGTGGGCTGCTGGCCTTTCTCTTTTCTCTTCATGGCCCATTGGCAATCCCACCCACCACTTTGGCTCTAACATCCCATCATGTTTATGCTACCGGATCTTGTATCTCCATCCTCGCTTCTCTCCTGAGTTACCTGCCCGTATCTCCGGTTGTCTACTAGACAGGTTCACCTGCATGTCCCACATGAACCTCATACGCCAAACAGCCCAGATCTCACTCGCTGTTTCTCCTACATTTTGGTCTACATTTGCGAGACAGATTGTATGTTTCATCCAAGTCTATAAAATGACTCAGGTGACCGAAGCTCAGAGGACAGGCATGATACATATTCCTGGAGGTTTTATTTTTACAGGAAAGCAAGCGAAATACTATAGGATATAAAATCTATATTTAAAATTAAGGTGGAACTTAAGACTTTAAAATAAAGTGTCTGCAAAAGCTGACTTAGACTATGCCCCCCAGTTACCCATGGGGTACAAATGTGCTCTTTCCATAAAGAACTTGAGTTACCTTGGACTGGAACATAGGTATGCAAAGTCATCTGTAGGAGAGAGAATGAAAGAGTTCCCAACAGGCAGCCCTCGGTGGTAACTGACTGAATGTGTTAGCTGGGGTTGGCTAGCACTGGAGCCCCAGGAAAAGGAGTGTACTCCATGCACTGACCACAGAAGGGGAAGTCTAGGCCAGTAAACATCTGGCCTGTGTAATGTGAAGACTAGGTGAGAAGGCGTATCCAGCCAACCGTGAGCATCCCCACACCACTGACAAGAGCATACAATAATAAGTTGTAGGCTGCAGGGGAAATTTTAAAATTTTCCTCATAGTATTTGCTCATTTCATTTTCATTAACAGTGTTTGTTTCTCAGTTAGTGTTTGAGATTCACCATCCTTCATTTCTTTTTTTTTTTTTTCACTTTACAATATTGTATTGGTTTTGCCATATATCAGCATGAATCCGCCACGGGTGTACATGTGTTCCCCATCCTGAACCCCTCTCCCACCTCCCTCCCCGTACCATCCCTCTGGGTCATCCCAGTGCACCGGCCCCGAGCACCCTGTATCATGCATCAAACCTGGACTCGTGATTCATTTCTTATATGATAATATACATGTTTCAATGCCATTCTCCCAAATCATCCCCCCCGCCATCTCCCACAGAGTCCAAAAGACTGATCTATACATCTGTGTCTCTTTTGCTGTCTCGCATACAGGGTTATCGTTACCATCTTTCTAAATTCCATATATATGCGTTAGTATACTGTGTTGGTGTTTTTCTTTCTGGCTTACTTCACTCTGTATAATAGGCTCCAGTTTCATCCACCTCATTAGAACTGATTCAAATGTATTCTTTTTAATGGCTGAGTAATACTCCATTGTGTATATGTGCCACAGCTTTCTTATCCATTCATCTGCTGATGGACATCTAAGTTGCTTCCATGTCCTGTCTATTATAAACGGTGCTGCGATGAACATTGGGGTACATGTGTCTCTTTCAATTCTGGTTTCCTCTGTGTGTATGCCCAGCAGTGGGATTGCTGGATCGTAAGGCAGTTCTATTTCCAGTTTTTTAAGGAATCTCCACACTGTTCTCCATAGTGGCTGTACTGGTTTGCATTCCCACCAACAGTGCAAGAGGGTTCCCTTTTCTCCACACCCTCTCTTTTCTCTTTTCTCCACACCCTACAAGAAATGCTTGTAGACTTTTGGATAGCAGCCATTCTGACTGACATGAGATGGTACCTCATTGTGGTTTTGATTTGCATTTCACTGATAATGAGTGATGTTGAGCATCTTTTCATGTGTTTGTTAGCCATCTGTATGTCTTCTTTGGAGAAATGTCTGTTTAGTTCTTTGGCCCATTTTTTGATTGGGTCGTTTATTTTTCTGGAATTGAGCTGCAGGAGTTGCTTGTATATTTTTGAGATTAATTCTTTGTCAGTTGTTTCATTTGCTATTATTTTCTTCCACTCTGAAGGCTGTCTTTCCCCCTTGCTTATAGTTTCCTTTGTTGTGCAGAAGCTTTTAATTTTAATTAGGTCCCATTTGTTTATTTTTGTTTTTATTTCCAATATTCTGGGAGGTGGGTCATAGAGGATCCTGCTGTGATTTATGTTGAAACTAGAACACTTTTGAACACCATACACAAAAATAAACTCAAAATGGATTAAAGATCTAAACGTAAGACCAGAAACTATAAAACTCCTAGAGGAAGACACAGGCAAAACCACGCCTCCTTCTAAGGCCGCATATTTTAGGTATGGCCCTACCCCCAACTCAAGGCACAGAGCGTGGGATAAGCCTAGGCCAGTCAATATACTCCAGTTCCCTGATTACACTATATGAATCTCAGGCTTTTACAGAACTCCTAGAAGAGAGGCTGTGTCCTTACCTAGTTTTGGAGTTGTACATGTGAGGCTGGAGCTGAGGCAGCCACTTTGCCACCATGTGGAAAGAATTTGTCTGAGAAAGGAGTCAACCAAGAGAAAGGAGGGAGAAGAGACGTTGGGAGAGAAACTGAATCCCTTTGAGCTCTTGCATTAAGTCCTGCCTCAGGTCAGTTTTCCTTCTGGATTTTTCAGTTGTATGAAATAATAGATCCCTTTTTTTGTTTAAGCCAATTGGTTTGGTTTTTCTGTCACTTGAAACCACAGAAATTCTAATAGCCACTTGTACATCAAAACTTCTAAGCCTGATGGCAATTACACATTTGTTTCTTCTCACTTTCCTTGATTTCATTTAATTATTATCAAGCTGCCTTCTGATTATTGTTGATTTTTCAAGTGGATCTTTCCAGGGGGAATAAATGTTCTGACTATATATGTTCATAGGTTTTTCTCACCCAAATAACAGTTTTATTTTAATTGTAAGAAAGTAAATGTGTTTTTCTGCTTTTTAAATTTGATTGCCCTGAGCCTGATTCCTTTAAGAAGGTGCAAATTGGGTTTCTGACTTAAAAGATTGAGGGTCAGGTTCCAGATTGTGAAAAATTGACCAGGGTGGTAGATGCAGCCTCTGGGCCTTTTTCCATGGAGAACAACCAGATGTAATGTGTAGCTGTGTGAGTATCAACACCCTTTTCTTTCTTCATTCTTCAAGAACCATGTGTAATATTTCCTCCTCCTCTTTTCTCATCCACTCAATGATTATTTACCAAGAGCTTGGGTCCACATAGTGAAAAAACAGAAAAACCCTTGCTATTATTGGGCTTACATTCTAAGAGGAGAGACAGACAGTGAACAAGACAAATACTTAATATAAATAGTAGTAAATGTTTGGGGAGACTGGGATGTTTTAAATAATGTGATCTGAGCAGATCTTCTAACCAAAGACCTAAAGAGAGGGAGAGAAGTACCTGGGTAGTCACCCGATAATAGCAGCCAGAAAAGGAAGCAGCCCATGCCAAGGCTGTAGCTGACCTGGTAGGTGGGTGAAAGCTGAGCAACCGGAAATGAAGTTAAAAAGAAGCAGCCCAGGCACATGGTCACATAAGGGTCAGAGTGAGGGTGTGTGAGGTGGGAGCACTGGAGAACTCTGAGCAGAGCAGGGACAGGACCTGACTCACGCTTGGGTGGGGTTGCTCTGGCTGCCATGTTAAGGATGAGTTACAGGGGCCAAGGCTGAAGCAGAGGAGCAGCTGGGAGGTGATGGTGGCCTGGATAAGAATAGAGGCTGACAAGATAGGATTTGCTTATAAACTGTATCTCAAATGAATATTGAAGGATGGCACAGAGGTTTTGTTTATTTTTTAATTTGTGCATTTAAGTTTGGGTGTGTCAACTTTGTTTATGCTACAATGGAACTGATCTTGTAACACTGTCATTTGTGTGACTGTCTGTTCCACTGGACTGTGGGCTTCTTTAGCATCCGCTGGCTTTATTTTTTCACCTTTGTCCCTCTAGAATCTCTGTAGAAGACACTCCTGCAAGAAGAATGTGTGATGAAACTGAAAGCAGTATGTGATGGGAGCCCAAGCAGCTCACCTTTGGGAGCACCTCTGCAAGTGAGGAGCAAGGAAAGAGGAGCGTTGGTTCCTCTAAGCCAGGAAGGAACCAATAGTAGCTGGCGACACAGGCAAGCAGCGCAGTTGTGAGAGTAAAGCTCAGGACCAGGGCCTGGTGGGGCAGACCCCGAGGGCTTCTGGAAGTCAAGGATAAGTAGACTGGGCATAGTGTCAGGAGCATCAGTGGTCTTGAAACGTGGCAGGTCATCTCCAGCAGTACAGAGCAGAGCAGAGATTAGCCTTGCAGAGGCAACTGGCAGTGGCCATGGCTGGAAGAACATCCAGGTTGGCAGCCTGGTAGATTGAGGTGCACCCAGCATATGGCACTGACAAGGGCCAGGAGGGTGACAGTGGACAGTTAAGTGGAGGAGTGGACAGAGGCTGGAACAGGGAAGAGAGGCTGATGATAAATGGAAATATCCCATCTAAAGGTTCTTCATTCCTTTGAAGATTCTTAAGAAAATACAACAAGTCAGCGGGCTGAGATCATGCAACTTGGCAGCCAGGTGAAATTGATCTAGAGGACAAACTGCAAACAAGGAAAGTGACCTTGCCAAGGGGAGGACCTAGGGGATATTTTTGTTTATGAGTGTTATTCCTTTAGTGCAGTTCTGTTGATGACTACCAATCTCCCCTGTCTTCTAGGTATATTAACAATGGTAAGGTGGCTTTATTCTGGATCCAAACATCTTCATTTGTCTCCTCTTTAATTCTGTGGTTTGTGGAAAGCCCATTCTTACCCATGTGCCTTGCCAGCCCCTGCTGGTCAATGCCATGCTGGTTGCTCGCCTGCATCAGAACCAATGGAAGGATGGTTGTGGCCTCTGTCTCTCCGTCCACAACTATTTGTAAAAACCAGGCTTTAATCTACACAGATTTCTGCCTCAATTGTATAGCCTTAATCAATTTGGCTTTCTTTATTTCTTTTTATGAGATCTATTGTCTTCTGATTACAAAAGAAATACATGCCCATTGTAGAACTCAAATGATTTTCTAGAGCTTTTATCATAAATTTGCATTCCCTGTGAATGCCCATCTGGCCAATTTGGGAGATACTGGAGGGGCGGCTCTCCTTGAATGCAAATTGGTTCTGTGCAGCCTCTGTGGGTGAGAGGACTTCTGGGGAAACAGGCATTCACAGCTGAGTGCTGCCTGGACAACCTTTCTCATCGTGCAAACATCCTTCCCCTAGAGTTGTTTTTTTGTCCCCCACTTTTAAACATGCTTTTAGCAATAACAGCTGGAATTAAAAGGCATTCACTCACCAGAGAATGCAGGCTTGAAGGGGCTCTGTGGCTTCCTTGTTGCATGCTGTCCACTTTGACAGCTCACATGTGATTTGAAGAGCTACCTCATTTGTGTAAAATTTTGTAGTTCCTTCGTGTGCTGATTTTATTGGGCACACGCTTTGGTTTCTGAGTATGCAAGCGCGTTGCACTTACATTCATTCATAAGTAGGAAAAACTAGGTAGTTAACAAAGCCCAGTTATTATCACACATTATACATTTTCTCCTGAACTCCTTAAGTGCTACGGTTCATACACGTGAAAATAACCTGTTCTCATAAATGCCATGGAGAAAAGAATAACATTTATGAAACATCCTGTTTCTGTCACTCACACATCTTACATGATGCGTAATCCTCACCATGACTCTTTGAGAAAAGTACTGTTCTCATTTTAATAAAAGTCCCTGGTAAACAGATGAAGAAACTGATAATTAGAGAGGTTAAGTACGTGCCCAAGAATTTCAAATTCAGTCATCAGAGCTGGTGCAACTCTGGTTGTTGCTGTTGTTTAGTCACTGAGTTGTGTCTGACTCTTTTGTGATTCCATGGACTGTAGCCCACCAGGCTCCTCTATCCACGGGATTTCCCAGGCAAGAACGCTGGAGTGGGTTCCCACTTCCTTCTCTGGGGGATCTTCCTGACCCAGGGATGGAATCATGCCTTCTGCATTGGCAGGCGGATTCTTTACCATCTGAGCCACCAGGGAAGCCCCGCTGTGACTTTGGATAAGTTCTTAAATACTATTTCAGGGCTAGGGTCAGAAAAGTTGCAACTTGAGGAGAACAAATTAAATTTTTTGTTAAATTGCAAAGACCCAAAGTGTTGATTTTCTGTCCAGATTATTCTTTTCAACTCTTTCTCAATCTACTTTCTCCTCTTAAACAACTCATCCAGCTGGTTGCTCAGGTATTGACATAAAGCTGGAAGCAGATTTATGTGCCCAAAGATAGGAGGGCTCTGGGAAAGCCTACCGGCCTGGCTGGTGAGGGTGACAGCTTGGTAATGGGCCTCTGAGAGTGTGTGTGTGAATTAAGCAACTTTCATCTCCTTTGCTACAAAAACATCAATTAAGCTTGAATAATCCATGTGTTTCCCCCATTTTCAGACAGAAGAAAATCAGCATAAATTGGCTGGTATGTTTTTTCCTCTAGCCTTAGATCGTTAATCATCTTCAGCCCTTTCTTGCCTTTCCCCCAACCCTTAAAAAAAAAAAAAATCCACACTGCCATTTCTGGCACCCACTGAAAACATTTACCAGGTGATTTGTTCGGTCTTGAATGTAATGAAGACATGCATTCAGCGTTTTGGAGGCTGGTTCTATGGGGAAGGTGCCAGTCTGTTCTGTTCAAGGTTGGAAGAGGGCTCATTCAGGGTCCTTTGTGCAGGCTGGCAAAGCTGATGGGCTTTGATATCATAGTCTGGTCCCTGTACTTGAGCCAAACAGATGTGTCCCTGCAGGCCTCTCCATCCAACACCAGCCAGAGGAAGCCTCATTTGTCTTTGTAAGGTGTCCGCAACCCACATTCTTCTTGGAAATGATGCTGGCATTTCTGTGCTCCAGGAGTTGCTACTCGCAAGTACTGCCCTGGTTTTGGGCTTCACTGGTGGCTCAGACGATAAAGAATCTGCTTGCAGTGTGGGAGACCTGGGTTCGATCCCTGAGTTGGGAAGATCTCCTGAAGAAGGGAATGGCTACCCATTCCAGTATTCTGGCCTGGAGAATTCCTTGTACAGTTCATGGGGTCGCAAAGAGTTGGACATGACTGAGTGACTTTCATGTTTCACTTTAGGTAACTCTGGGCCCACGAGATGGGATCCTGGCTCCCTGGGATAAGGAAACCTCACAGGATCATCTAGCTCCTCCTTGGTTTCTGGGGGTGGGATGCACCCAAACCTTCCAGCAAAACCTGCCACTGTGCCACCTGGCAAGCCCACACCGCAATTTACCTATCCATTTTCTGGTTGATGTGCATTCTGGTTATTTCCAGTTTTCCAGTATTACAAACAGTGCTGTGACGGACATCCTTACCTGTGTCACTGCGTATGCATCTGAGAATTTCTCTAGGAGTGAATTTCTGGATCTAGTTGAATCAGTTACTGCACTTACGGGCTGTGTGACCTTGGGCAAGTTACTGCCCTTCACCTCTCCAACACTCACTGTCCTCATTTGTAAAGAACTCTGGTGGAGTCCTCGTGCAGTTTAGAGATAATGTATGTGAATCACTCACAGGTCAGGCACTGCTCTGACCAAAGCCAGGTCAGGGCCTGATGGAGAGCACTTTTTATTCTTGGCCTACTGCTTTGCTCAACACATACAGCCACACAGACACATACTCCCCACATACATACACTCCCCCTATCACACATACGTACATCCACCACACACACACACACACACACACACACACACATCATTTTGTAGGTGGTTTCTCATCTGCTCATCTAACCTGGTCAAAAGGAGAATCTCTGCTGAATTTGAATGTGTTGATGGCCATTCTGATTTCTCTGAGAGAAAAGGACAGAATTTCGCTACTCTACCTGAGAAGTTCAAGAAAGTAAACGGAGGGGAAAGAACAAAGTCACAGTTCAGGAAAAAGTTTCAAAAAGTGAATTAAAAAACCCATCACCTTTTTGGTTGTCAGTTCAGTTCAGTTCAGTCACTCAGTCGTGTCCGACTCTTTGCAACCCCATGAATCGCAGCACGCCAGGCCTCCCTATCCACCACCAACTCCCAGAGTTCACTCAGATTCATGTCCATCGAGTCAGTGATGCCATCCAGCCATCTCATCCTCTGTCGTCCCCTTCTCCTCCTGCCCCCAATCCCTCCCAGCATCAGAGTCTTTTCCAATGAGTCAACTCTTTGCATGAGGTGGCCAAAGTACTGGAGTTTCAGCTTTAACATCATTCCTTCCAAAAAACACCCAGTACTGATCTCCTTCAGAATGGACTGGTTGGATCTCCTTGCAGTCCAAGGGACTCTCAAGAGTCTTCTCCAACACCACAGTTCAAAAGCAGCAATTCTTCAGCGCTCAGCTTTCTTCACAGTCCAACTCTCACATCCATACATGACCACTGGAAAAACCATAGCCTTGACTAGATGGACCTTTGTTGGCAAAGTAATGTCTCTGCTTTTGAATAGGCTATCTAGGTTGGTCATAACTTTCCTTCCAAGGATTGTAGTTCTGGCAAAAACATCTTGGGGAATAGCAGGTCAAAAAGTTGCCTAAAAAAGTAAGGGCTTGGGGGTGATGATTTGCTTCCTTTCCCGGGTAAGTGAAATTGGCTCTTTGTTTAACTCAGATGACTCCCCAGAAGAGATGAGAACCACAGCAGTGGCATCGCCTCAACATTGTGCAGAGCGTAATAGTCTCCAGAACGCCTTGACTGTTGTTACGTGATTAGGGAACAATGCTGGGGATGTGTCATGGCTGATAGCCACCTGCTCTTGTCAACCCTGTGAGCTTTGGCAAAATAGCAGTGTGTTTAGATTCACACTGAACTACCACTGAAAACCCTAGTCAATGTGAAAAATAACCAGGCAATGTAAAATATACCCACATGCAACATACAAGCATATTTTGTGTTACATGTTGTAATCTTTGGGGGCAGAATGAGCAGGAGTGCCCACCCTTCCAGGAGGGGATGTAGTTTCTTGAGCACTATTGGGCTCAATCCTGACACATATTCCACATCCACATGAGATGGGTGCTATTATTCTCCCCATTTTACAGATGACAAAACTGAGTCAAGTAACCTGCTCACTCAGATCACACTAGTAATCAGTGGTGGGATCAGGACTGCCACCAGGCAGCTCAGCTCCAGAACCTGTGCTCCCCCCTGTGCCACCCAAGCTGTGGTCCAGCACTCTGATGCTGGGGGTTACTCTCACTGGGGGCAAGGTCAAAGACAGGCTGTCAGGAGGAATACACTTCCTCATGTGAGATTAGACTGAATTTTCATAAGAAAAATGAATAATCCATGAAAGTTCATGTTGGAGAAACATGCTTGCTTGTCAGGCAAACAAACCAGTGAGAAAGTCAGCTTTGACCCCATCACTGGTGGGAACAGCCTGCGTCTAGCCTTGTCTCATGTGCTCGAGTGATTCCTGGTGGAATTATTGGCATTTGAGATGGAACATCTCATGATCAAATGACCATAGCTAGAGGATTAGCATCCCTGGCAATAAATGTGGAGAATGCCCAGTCCTTGTGGCTGACCCAGACTCCCCTCCCACCCCAACCCCCTTAAACCTAATGAGAGGACATCTTGCTGGAGGCTGAGTGTAGAGTCTGAAGGGCATGGGTAGGATCTGGGGGGGGCGGGATATAGCACCTCCTCTTGTCGGGGAAGCTGGAGTCTCCACTGCGACGAGGAGGAAAAGGACACTGGACTGGGGACTCCAGGGAGAGGCATGCATGGAAGGGATGTGAAGGGAGAAGGGAAGAGAGACCCAGGCCTGGGGAAAGGGCACCTTCAGGAAAGATCAAGTTCAACTACCCACTTCTGCTTTCCCACGGCCGGCTGCTCAGTGAGATTGCTGTCTGCTCTGGCCTTGATGCGGAGGAAGCTGAGTAGGTGGAGTGTGTCTGATAAGGGGCCACAGATGCTTCCACACCATCTTGCAGTGGCCTCAGCCAAGGAGGAGCTGACCCATTCACCTCATGGCAGGATCCCTTAAAGACCGCTCTAGGAGAGGGGTGTTGCAAGGGCAGCTCTAATGTTGGCATGAGGGGTTTTAGGAGGATGCCCTGTTCGGGAGGGCGTTCACATAGAAATTGAATTGCTGCTGCTGCTACTAAGTCGCTTCAGTCGTGTCTGACTCTGTGCGACCCCATAGACAGCAGCCCACCAGGCTCCCCCGTCCCTGGGATTCTCCAGGCAAGAACACCGGAGTGGGTTGCCATTTCCTTCTCCAATGCATGAAAGTGAAAGGTGAAAGTGAAGTCACTCAGCCGTGTCCGACTCTTCGCAACCCCATGGACTGCAGCCTACCAGGCTCCTGCGTCCATGGGATTTTCCAAGCAAGAGTACTGGAGTGGGGTGCCATTGCCTTCTCTGAACTCTGAATTATATTTAGACTAATTTCAAGGCAGTTGCCAGAATGATCCTGTTAAAATATAAATCAGATCATGTCACTCCTCTACTTAAAACCCTGCAATGGTTCCTTATTTTAGGCAAAGTAAAAAGCTCCTAGTGGCGTATTGGTAAAGAATCTGCCTGCAATGCAGGAGATGCAGGTTCAATCGCTGGGTCGGGAAGATCCCCTGGGGGAAGGCATGGCAACCGACTTCAGTATTCTTGCCTACAGAATCCCATGGGCAGAGGAGCCTAGCAGGCTACAGTCCACGGGGTCACAAAGAGTTGGACACCACTGAGTGACAGCACATTCGCACAAAAAGCAATGTCCTCACCGAGGCACGAAATGCCTGTTTGGGATGCTAACTTTGACCTCACCTCCTCCTAGCTGCCCCTCCCTCACTCTGGTCCAGCCACATTTCTCTCCCTGGAACATACTGCTGCTGCCTCAGGACTTTTGCACTGACTGTCTGCCTGGAGTGCCTGCTCTTCCTCTGCATACATGCAAGGCTCTCTCACTGTCCCACCTTTTTATCATCTTTATTGAAATGTCACCTTTTTAGTGACGTTCCCTGACTACTCTTCAAATTGCAAACAGTTCTTCCCTGATTGCCAGTGCTTCTTATCCTCCTTACCTTTATTTTTTTTTCCATAACAGTTGCCACCAGCATCTAACCTACTAGATCATGCATTTATTTCATATATTTAGACTCCTTCCCCTTACAAGGACATACGCTCATAAGAGCAGAGATTTTTGTGAGATTCGTTCACTGCTCCCTAGTGCCTAGAGCTGTGCCAGTAGGAACTTAACAAACATTGTTGACTGAAATATTTCCCTTCAGTTGGAATTTGTCTGGAGAAAGGGGCCCTAGAGATATGATCAAAATGCTTCCCAGTGCTTCTCATGTTTGTACTTGCTGGTCCTCCTTTCAGGAAAGGAGGCTGTGTGGATGCTTTCAAATGATTTCCTGTATGGCACAGCGCCTGAGAATCTAGGACCCTCTGCACAACCTTGCCAGCTTCCTCTGCTTCTCATTTTAGGTTGCACTGACCCAGGGAATGGCCTTTGGAGCTCAGTTGGCCAGCTTACAGCATGCTCTGGGGGACAGCCTCTTCCAGCCTGTGCTTTACGAGCTTCCTGGTCTCCTGTGCAAGTCTGGACCTGACAATCCATGAGACAGAACCCCTCTCATCCCTGAGCCAGACTCCTGGATGCTGATTTCTAGCCTTCCTATAGTCTTTGTTCCCCGCTCCCACCCCCAATTCCTCCCACCCCGCACCCCGAGCTAGAGGTTTGGGAACTGAGAGACACAGATGAGAAACAGGGCATGTATCCATCCACTCTCAGACAGGAGAGTTAAAGGATTTCTTCCAGGCTGGAGATGAAAATTGCTTGGCACTAATTTAATGAAAATGACACGGAGGAGCCAGAGTTAAGCCAAAAAATAATTCAGAAAATCTAAAAATTAGAATTGATCAGCAGGTTAAGAATTCTTTAAAATTCTAATGAGCTTTCAGCATTTGTGCTGTTTCCTGGGCTTAAAGAAACACAAGGAAATAAAGAACAAAAATTGCCTTTTAGGTTTGGGTGATGATGGCTAATGCATCTATTTCCCTTGCCACTTTCCGTTTCCATTTCATTCCAACATCTTACTAAACTCAGGAGGTCGCCTTCAGGTTTTCAGCACTGCAGGGGATGATCTAAATCTAAATAATAATAAAAAGCCACTGCTTTTATTGGGATTCTACTTTATAAGTTGATGGAAACATTTCATATACACATTAGGTTTTGTAACCCAATTTTGGTACTTGGTGAGTCCCGGAGGGGCTGTTTCACTACTTGGGAGTTCCCTGACATTTGCATTATTCCTCCAAGGCAGAAGAAGGAAATGTTTTCGGTGAATAGTGTTTTTATTTGAAAAAAAAAAATTCACATTTAAGGTGGGACACACATTCTTAGGTACACACACACACTCTTCCTTTCTCACTTTCCTAAACAGGCTATATCATAAAATTGTAGAGTTTTAGAATTGAAAGGTCCTTAGAGGTCATCTGTTCTAACACTGCTAAGTTACATATGAGGAAGTTTCTTCCCAGACAGGTTAAGTACCTTGTCCAAGGTCACCGGCCTCCAGGGGAAGGGACCAGACTACAATTTAGGTTCCCTGACTAAGTCTAATTTTCTTTCTGTTACACCACATTGCCTCTCAAATAAGTTAATGTATATGAAATCATTTTGAAAACTGGAATGTATTATGCAAGTACTGGGTGGGGAATGGAATGGGGAGAGAGCGTGATAATGAGATTTCTTTCTTCTGAGACAAGCCTGACTTGCTTGGGCCTCTTTCCAAATAAAGAAAATTCATGTTACATGAATCACACATCACATTTCTAATTAGGTTCCTGGATATAGCCTCCAGGAATTGAGCACCAAAGGGGTCAAATCCAAATACATTCTTCATTCAAGCACATCTATGTGTCCCTTCCTTCCTTCTTACCCTCTGTTTACCTCCCTCTAGCGTCCATCTTTCGTTACTGCGTGTATGCCATCAGGTTGCATACAGACTTCAAAAGTATTTATGTATTGTTTATTGACATTATCTGGCCTATATTTTGATATTAGCAGCTGCTGACAAGAGCAAATCAGAATGTTTTCATATTAACAGGAATAACCGGTTAACATAAAGGCTTTGATATTGTTTGATCCCTGGGTTGGGGAGATCCCTTGGAGGAGGGCATGGCAACCCAGTCCAGTATTCTTGCTGAAGAATCCTTATGTCAGAGAAGCCTGGCGGGCTACAAATCATGGGGTTGCAAAGAGGTGGACATGACTGAACGACTAAGCGCAGCACAGCGCATTGTTAAGAAAAGTCTTTAAAATAGCTTTGAAATTAGAATAAGACTGTATTTAGAGTTTGATTATTAAATTGTTTTTAATAGACTTGAATCACAAAAAAGTCCTTGTAACTAATTGAAATGTTTAAATTACAAGGAGTTATAAAATTTTAAGGCCAATTAAATTAGCTAACGCATGATTCAGCAGAAGAATGAATAACTACTTTACTTGGAATAATGACAATTGCTAAATATTATTGCAAATGACAAGTTGACATTTTATTTTGGTACTATTAATATATTAATTCACTAAATCATATAGTAATGATAAATAATTTTTGTGTTGACCTTTCTGACATATATATTTCAGCCCTCATCCATTATAATTTCTGTATTCCCTTGAAAGAAGCATGTCCAATCTTTCAGTATTCTAGCCAGGCCCCTTGTTAGGGTGTAAAATATTGGCAAGATCATTGGAGGGAGATTTGTTGGCAGTCTTTGGACCTCACTCTCTGACCTTATAAAATCCATCTAAAAACACGAGTGATATTTACAAATAGGAGCCTTCTACCGTATTCCCAGCTCGTGTTGGCATGTGACAGGTCAGTGTACACAGAGAGGAGAAGAGGTTCTTTTTTCTAAATTAATTTTTATTGGAGAAGAGTTGCTTTAAAATGTTGTGTTGGTTTCTACTCTACCAACACAAATGAATCAGTCATATATGTGTGTGTGTGTGTGTGTGTGTGTATCCACTCCCTTTTGGACTTCCTTCCCATTCAGGTCACCACAGAGCATTGACTAGAGTTCCCTGTGCTCTACAGCATGTGGAGAAGTGGTTCTATGTGGCTCTTCCCTGCTGCCTGCCTGCCTTGATCTACCAGCACTTCACTCTCCTTCCACACCCCTCCTTGTCCAGGAACACACAGAAGATGCCAGGGCACACGGGCATTCTGAGAGCTGAAAGGCAGGAAGTCATTCAGATGGGCAGATGGAGCCAGGTCTTAGAGGAGAGGTGGGCCCGGGCTGTGGATCGCCATGCTGGCTGGTTTCCCCTGCAGTCAGCCTTAGACGGGTGTCTGGGGACACCTCTCATTTCCTATCTCCTTTTAAAGGGAAACTGCCAAATAACAGAGAAGAAAATTCACGTGCAAATAAATGTCTTTATGGCTTTAACATACAGAGTAAACCCTACTTTACTACTCAAGTGTGACCCAGAAAGTTCTGTCACACAAATTGGAGGGGTGCTTTATTGCCAGGTTAATGGAATGATCTGTTTGAGCCTGCAGTCCAGGGCTGAGTCATCTGCCAGGTGTGGAGTTTCTGAGTGGGATTTCTCAAGGATGCTCATGAGAAAGGAGATCAAGGTGGCCTTGTTTTCGGTCTGTTCCTTTTCCTGTCCCTTCATCTGGGGACAGACTTCCTCTCTTCTTGTAAGGGAGAGTGTGTGACCCAGGACTGACCCATCACAGCCCCCATTCGCAGCTTCGGGGATGGGTCCAGGCACTCATAGGGCAGGGCAGTCAGAGTCCTTCCCTGATACTGTTCTCTCTTCACGGGGCTGTAAGGACCTAGGTCCAGACTGGAGTGGCAATCTTGCCACAGACTCAGCTTTGTGGAGATTTGCAGACACCAGCTGAGACAGCATCTAAGAAAGAATGTCCCAGAGCTGTTGTCCCCCAGGCCGGCTGCACCCAAACCCTTTTTTTTCTGTCTTGTTTATTATTGTATTATTTTAACCACTTTTAATTGAAGTATGGAGTTCCCTAATAGCTCAGAGGTTAAAGAATCTCCTTGTAATGCAGGAGACCAGGGTTTGATCCTCAGGTTAGGAAGTTCTCCTGGAGAAGGGAATGACAACCCACTCCAGTATTCTTGCCTGGAGAATTCCACAGACAGAGGAGCCTGGCGGGCTACAGTCCATAGGATCGCAAAGGGTCAGACACAACCGAGCGACTAAGACTCTCACTTTCTTTCTTTTCAATTGAAGTATAATTAACTTACAATGCTGTATTAGTTTCAGATGTATAGCAAAGTGATTCAGTTTTATGTATATATGTATAATACATTCTTTTTCAGATTCTTTTCCATTATAGGTTATTATAAGATATTGAATTTAGTTACCTGTGCTATACTGTAGGTCCTTATTGTTTATCTATTCCCAAATCCTTTCTTGCAGTTTGCTGTTTTCTCCCCCTTTTGGTGTAAGTTAACTGGAATTGAGTTTGTTACTTGTAACTGAAGGACCTTTGAATAATACAGAAGCGACTCTAGGGTCTGAAGACACATTAGTGAGGCAGCGGTTGTGAGCGATGAAATTCCATCTTCAATTAGCTTCATTGTATTGGATCGGGGAACCAGCGTGCCCAGGAGAGGCTCTTGTTTAAATGCTCAGATGGTATCTTCAGGATCTTAATTTTTCTCCAACCCTACCCTCCACCTTGCTCAATCCTAGTTTTATCCTCAGTATGGCTCTCTGCTCGGTGGCAAATCTCCTCCACCTCATACCTGGCCCACTTAGGAGCCACAGATATGCAAGGAAGGTCCCTGGTTCTCTCAATACAGAAGGAGAAGGGCTCTCCCTCTCCCATCATCCAGATGACCCTCACTGCCCCAAGTCAACCAATCATCGTATCCAGAGGAACGTGCCCTCTAACTGGTCAGAGCTGATCTCTGTCTGACCCGGAGGCCGGGAGTAGGTGGCTGGGCCACCAGCTAATGGCACAGACAGTCATTACCATAGAACTGGGAGAGGGATGTCCCCCCTCTCCCTTTGATAGACCGACTGCTATGACTACCCAGACATGGTGGGCTATGGCCGTAACAGATTGAGAGCAGCTGAGCAACTGTGAAGCAGCAGCAGGTGAGGCTGGGAGATAAAGTTCAAGCACCCAACCAGGTGAGGTCCTCTGGCTCCACCTGGGAAGGCTGGTCCCTGCAAGCCCGCTGTGCACTCACAAAGATGCCCATGGTCTCAAGTGATGAACAATCTCCTGAAGGGAGTCAGGGCGGGCAGCCTGGCCAAGCAGTGCTCATCTGAGCAGGGCTGTCTGTGGGGAGGCAAAAAGGAGCACAGGCAAGAGCATGAGCCAGCAACCCTGCACACGCGAGCTCGGTCTGGGGCAGCCAGCGGAGGGACGGATGAGAAACCTACCTTTGGGGATTTTTATCCCTCTCCCGGTTTTCTCTCTTTTTTGTTTAATTGACAGCGCTGTCTCCCGTTGGCTTGAGCAGCATGAGAAGGAAGGAGGGTTGAATTAGCTGCAGAAAGCAGACACCTTTGCTGGGAGCCTGGGGTCCTTTTAAAAAGACACAGCTGTGTGGTGGCTTCAAGGTGTCATCTGGAATTAATTGCCATGAATGGATCAGGTGTGAAAAATAGCCATGAACAAATGCTGATGATCTGAGAATATACTGGGTCAGCCTTGAGCTGTTTAGCATGGGATGTGCTTGTCAAGTCCAGGACATGGAATTACTGAATTCCCTGGTCAGCTGATTTCTTCTCTGGTTCCCGTCTGAAGTGCCCTGAAAACATCTTTGGCGAGCTTGGGTGTCCTTTTAGGCTCGCCTTTGGTAAGCCTTTATCTTTAAGCTACCATGTAGCTCAGATGGTAAAGGATCTGCCTGCAGTGCAGGAGACCTGGGTTTGATCCCTGGGTCGAGAAGATCCCATGGAGAAGGAAATGGCACTCCATTCCAGTATTCTTGCCTGGGAAATCCCATGGACAGAGGAGCTTGGCAGGCTACAGTCCATGGGGTCGCAAAGAGCTGGACATGACTGAGCGACTAACACTCACTTTCACCTCTGCTCAGCACTTGGAGTTTGGAGAAATGGATTGGCAAGAAATTCCAGGCTGAGAACTAAGCCAGGGGAAAAGGGGATCGCTGGCTTCAGAAGAGGCCAGGTGATTTGGGGGCAAAGTTGATAATCTCTTCTCCTTCACATGAAGGGCGAGGCCGTGGGGGGAACCCAAAAGCAGAGATTCAGAGGCTTGTCTAGTTTTCTGTGCAAGTTCTTGGCAGGACCATAAATCCATCCCAGCTGAGAAAACTGTTTACTTCCAGCACCAAGCCAAGCAAGTCTGGCCTTAATAGACTGAAGCTGGTTGGATGCTTCTATTCTTGAATTTGGTGCTGTTCACAGAATATTGATTTAAGGCACTTTTGTTTCCCAAACCCCTCTCAAACCTGGATGAAGAGCCAGTGTAACCTTGGCTTTAAGTAGAAAAGGCAGAGGGAAAGATGAGGGCTGGCCGTGAGGGTTCAATTGCAGGTCCCAGACATCCTTCTTCTGGGGGTGGGAGTGGGTGGGGCTTTAGAGACAGAGACCTGTATTTACATTGGCGTCAGTGGGAGGGGTCACTGATGAAGTACAGGGCATGGTTATGCCCTGTGGGAGCATCTGGTCAACTAGCAAATCACCAGCAAACCCCATCAAAACTGTGTAGTAATGTTCCTGCTGCTGCTAAGTTGCTTTAGTCGTGTCCGACTCTGTGCGACCCCATAGACAGCAGCCCACCAGGCTCCCCCATCCCTGGGATTCTCCAGGCAAGAACACTGGAGTGGGTTGCCATTGCCTTCTCCAATGCATGAAAGTGAAAAGTGAAAGGGAAGTCGCTCAGTCGTGTCCAACTCTTCGAAACCCCATGGACTGCAGCCCACCAGGCTCCTGCATCCATGGGACTTTCCAGGCAAGAGTACTGGAGTGGGTTGCCATTGCCTTCTCTGAATAATGTTCCTAGTACCTGGTATAAGAGAAACCATAAATAAAGTAACCCAGACAGTCCAGAGAAGGACTCGGGGTGGGAAGAGAAGCTGCAGTGAAGAGAAGTGGAGTTCATCGTGGTGGGGTCTCTGGAGGATGGGAGAGGAGCTTGGCTTAGGTCTTAAAGATAAAGAGAGAAAAATTGGCTAATTTATCACTCACAACACCCGCTAGGAACCACTCTGGGTGGGACTCAGCAGGACGGAGAGGAAGGATATAAAGCTGGAAGTGCTTCTCCGTCCTTGTGATTCCAGTGCTGCTCAGGCCACCTCCCCGAGGCCCAGCTGAGGCTCACCTGTGAGTGGGTGACAAGAAGAGAGGAGGGAAGGCAGAGGGTTCAAGAAGGCAGGGTCTAGTTTTCATTTGTTGCATAGGACTGGGATGTAAATTAGGATGTGGCGCCAGCCCAGGGTCACCCGTGGGACAGGACCTGTGGGCTCTTCTCAGGTCTCCATGACGGGGGTTGGGGGGTGGGAGGTGGAGGAGGGGGCAGTGAAAGTCAAAGTGTCAGTCGCTCAGTCGTGTCCGACTCTCTGTGACCACGTGGACTGTAGCCCGCCAGGCTCCTCTGTCCATGAAATTCTCCAGGCAAGGATACTGGAGTGGGTTGCCATTCCCTTCTCTGGGGGAATCTTCCCAACCCAGGGATGGAACCTAGGTCTCCTGCCTTGCGGGCTGAATTCTTGACTATTTGAGCCACCAGGGAAGCTCCTGGAAGTTGCAGTGCTGAAGTTAAATATCACATCTCCCCGAATTTCTCCACCACATTCAGGAACAAGGGGCATATCACACCGTATTATTTGTTCTGAAGAAAATGGAATCTCTCCTAGCTCCCACTTGTCAATGGTTAGAAGTCAAGATGGGTCAGCCCCACCCCTCCCTCAGGGTCTTTTGGAAACCCTAGAATATTCAGGCAGAGCAAGGTCTTCGGGGCAGGGCCTCTGGTCACCACAGCTTTAGGATCACTGCTGAGGATAAGACGGGGTGGCTCGTTGCTTCTGGGTCAGGTACGCTCTTGGCTGCGACTCCCAAGCTGCCAGGCCTGATGGCCATCTTCAGAGCATCCACGTAATGGTGGTCTTCAGAGAAAGGGATCTTACCATCGCTGGGGGCTGTGTGCAAGAGGAGGCTCCAGTTCCCACCTCCTGTGTTATCGTCATCCTTTCCTACCCTTCGGCTTTGAAGAAATCACCCATTTCTCTTTCTGGAAAGGCCGTTCCCCCTACTTCATCTCCTTCATCATTGACCAGGTCTTCCCTACCAAGTGCTTCCACATTAGGGGTGTTTCATAGATGGGGGAGGGGAGGAAACGTGTGCCTGCCTGCCTGTGTGTGGCTGTCTCCGTGGTGGTTACAACTTCTGGCTACAGTTCAGAGTGGCAAATGCCAGGGAAACTCCCTGGAGACTAGGGAGCCCAGCTGTTTAACACAAAGGCCTCGGGATGGGAGAAGAGAAAGTGTCCCCCATTTCTGACTCTTACTGAAGCCAAACCAACGAAGTAGGTTATTCCACACATGCCCATTTGCATTTGATGCTTGATAGAACTGTCTCTATTTTCATCTTCCTGGCTGTATAAGGGCAAAGATGCTTGAGAAAGAAGAGATCAGGGTCCTGAGACAGAACTTGTTCTCAACCCTTCACTATCATCGTGATAACTACTAACACACAAACACACACACACACACACACACCCAGAAGCGCAATGACAGAAAGCCAGGTCTGACAGTTTTCTTCAACCAGACAATGACCACAGGGTCCCTTAGAGCAGCAATCCCCAACCTTTTTGGCACCAGGGACTGATTCTGTGGAAGACAATTTTTTCCCAGACCCGGGGTCGGGGGGATAGTTTTGGGATGATTCAAGAGCATAACCCAGGTGGCGATAGTGGTAAAGAAGCCACCTGCCAATGCAGGAGGCATAAGAGACCTGGGTTTGATCCCTGGGTTGGCAATATCCCCTGGAGGAGGGCATGGCAACCCACTCCAGTATTCTTGCCTGGAGAATCCCATGGACAGAGGAGCCTGGCTGGCTACAGTCCATGGGGTTGCAAAGAGTCAGACATGACTGAAGCGACTTAGCGTGTAAGAGCATTACATTTATCGGGCACTTTATTTCTAATGGAATGCCACCACTGATCTGACGGGAGGTACCGGTCCAACTCTGGGAGTTGGTGATGGACAGGGAGGCCTGATGTGCTGCGATTCATGGGGTCGCAAAGAGTCGGGCACAACTGAGTGACTGAACTGAACTAAACCCGTCCGCAGCCAGCTCCAGCAAGGGAGGGGGTGGTGCCTCTCCTGGCTGGGCCTCTGGAGCTGAGGCATGTTCTATGGTACGTTTAGCAGGTAGCCCCAAATCTGTGTTAGCTAGCATGTGATGGAGGGAAACCCCCTCTACATCTGTTAGGTTGGAGTGGGCTTTTCAGCGACCAGGGTGTGTCCCAAGCAACGTGGCTGCAGATGCATGAGCAGGAAGAGCTGTGCCCTCCTGGGAGCTCACCCTGAGCCTCCAGGGTCAGCAGCACCCTATGCAGTGGGTGGGCCGTGTCTGGGTGAATGCTGAGTCTGAACACTGCTTCTGTCTCCTCCACCGGAGCTGGGCAGGGGGGTGCCTGAGACACTGAACTCCTTTGGAGGAGCTGGTGAGGAAGAGCTAGGGTGTGGAGCCTCCAGGGGCCCCTCTGGGTTCTTGGCTCCGCAGCAGGCTACAGTAAGGTGAGGGGCCCTCAGAACCCAGGCAGAGATGGCTCCTGCTAGGAAACTGGGGGGAGGTCGGGGCTACTTCAGGAGCTTCAGACTGCTGCTTATTCACAAGACTTACCACCAAATACCACGTAGATCAGGCGCAGCTTCATTCTCAGCGGCACTGAGTTACCCACAGGTCCTCACCACCCTGGAGAAGGCGCCACAGTGGCAGGTCCCAAAGATAACGATGACTGTGTCTCTGGAGAATTTCCTCCTAAAGTATAGGCGGCCATCTGAAGCATGTGGGCCCATTTAGTAACGAGCTTAGCAGGTGATCCAAATGATGTGTTAATTGAGCCCATGGAGAAAAATTAAATAGATCCAATAAAAATCATGGAGGAAAGGTTTCTGAAACTGCTGAGTATTGAGGACTCACTGATGGCTTCCTTCTATCAAGTCATTAAGCTGGTTGCAATAATTTCTTTTAAAAGATAAACGTTTTTCCTACTTTGTATCCTCTGTGTTTACCTTACTGTAGTCACCACCATTTTCACGGCTGTCAGTCACTTCAGAAAGCCCAGATGGAAGGAACCGTTGAGGGCATTTCTGATCTCTCTCTGGGGGACAGTTTCTCCTTCCAGCATGTTCTTCTAGGCTTTGCTAGGGCTAGTTTTAAAAGGATCCTGAAGTGAGGTCCTACCACCTCCCCTGGGGAAAGACGATTCCATGGCTAGATCTGATCACACAGACAACTCTCCCCTTGTTATTCTTCCCCAACTTTCTGTTCTAAATGTCATCCTGGCAATCATTCATCACAATGAATAGGAAGTTATAATTAATAGAGGCCCAAATCATTCAAGTGGAAGATTACTCTTTTGAATTCTTGTATTTTTCTTGGAAGATGTCCTTGAGTTAATTATTTAGTGTTTTTTTTTTTTTTTTCTTCTTCACAGTCTTGTTTCCAAAAAGAACAAATTGATCACAGTAATGCAGGGGATGAAGGGATTATGTACAATGTATGTAAGAGACAAACGTTAGAAATAAAATTAAAACAAGGCCCCAGGGCTTTGCTGCTCCCCCTGCTGGTTTTTTTTTAAGAAAAGAAAGAGAGATGCTGCCTGGGCTCAGAGCAGCACAATGCAACACAAAACCGAGAGTCACCGTTTGCTGGGTCCCCTTAGGCACCGGGTTTGGCACAGCGGGTAAGAGGAAGAGGCGTTTTCCAGCCCGTGGGAGGGTGTGATGGCTGCAGTTTCCCTGGCCCTGCCGTCTAGTGCACCGAGGGGTCCTACCTTCTACCTGGAGCCTCCTCGCGCTCCCAGGACCAACAACTTACATCCACGGAGAGACTATGGAACATTCATGGAGGTAACCACTCCACAGTGAGCCACGGAAGAGGATAAATTAGAAACCACACAGCCCTGGAGTCTGTGATTCTCTGGCCCAGGGGTAGAGGCAGAGTGCGCGGGAGGCTCTAGGGCGCCCCCTACAGGCCTCTCTGTTCCCTCAGTTCAGTTGAGTTCAGTAGCTCAGTTCTGTCTGACTCTTTGTGACCCCATGGACTGCAGCCCGCCAGGCTTACCTGTCCATCACCAACTCCCGGAGCTTACTCAAACTCATGTCCATTGAATCGGTGATGCCTTCCAACCATCTCATCCTCTGCCATTCCCTTCTCCTCCTGCCTTCAATTTTTCCCAGAATCAGGGTCTTTTCCAGTGAGTCAGTTCTTCGCATCAGGTGGCCAAAGGATTGGAGTTTCAGCTACAGCATCAGTCCTTCCAATGTATATTCAGGACTGATTTCCTTTAGGATGGATTGGTTGGATCTCTTTGCAGTCCAAGGGACTCTCAAGAGTCTTCTCCAACACCACAGTTCAAAAGCATCAATTCTTTGGCTCTCAGCCTCCTTTATAGTCCAACTCTCACATCCATACATGACCACTGGAAGACAAAGACGGACTTTTGTCAGCAAAGTAGTTTCTCTGCTTTTTAATATGCTGTCTAGGTTGATCATAACTTTTCTTCCAAGGAGTAAACGTCTTTTAATTTCATGGCTGCTGTCACCATCTGCAGTGATTTTGGAGCCCAGAAAAATAAAGTCTGACACTCTTTTCCATTGTTTCCCCATCTATTTGCCATGAAGTGATGCCATGACCTTAGTTTTCTGAATGTTGAGTTTTAAGCCAACTTTTTCACTCTCCTATTCCCTACCTGCTGGCAACTCAGTTTCTCCCCTGGGGCGGGCATTAGCATCGTGTTCCCAGAGACAATTCATATTTATGTTTTATGTTCCCTTGTTGACCTCAGTCCGGCCACTTATTTTTTTAAAAAGACACCATTGTGTGCTTATTCTCCAGGCTCAGCAACTTCCGGGGGTTGAGGAGTCCTGAAGCTGCTGAATGCCCTGAGGTTTGAGGCATCTCCCTGGCATTGGATTACAATGTCTGGACCGAGTTCTCACTGACCTGACTTCACCCTGCTGGCCTTGGGAAAGCCCTGAGTCACGAATCATGGGAGCTTCTCTTGTGAAGGGATTCCTGGAGGGAGGAGAGGAGCTCCAGCTGTGAGACTGGAATCCTGGATTATGCAAGGGCGGGGATGCAAGGGGAAGGGGTGCTTAATCCACGACCACGGACTAAAATGCCTTCATTCATTCATTCCTTCTCGCCTTTCACTGACTCTTGAGGCATTAACCTCATTAGAAATTTGTTCTACTGATGGCAATATATTACAAAGTGAGTCCAACATGTGGCTTTTAAGGAAAATCGTTTCACAGCGATGACTCTGTCCATGTTGTGATAAATTGTTGGCGGAAAGGGTCCCAATTCCTTCCCTCCCTGCGTCCATATATAGTATTAAATATGGCTTTGCATCTTTCTCCTTGAATAGAAGGAATCTTTTTTTTTTTTTTTTTTTGCCCTTGAATCTGGACTGGTTCTGCCACTTCCTTTGACTTAGAATGTGGCAGAAACGATAACACCAGTTCAGAGCTAGGCCTCCAGAGTCCCTGGATAACTTTGCTTTCAGAACCCTGCCACCTTGGAGACAAGCCCAGGATAGTATTAATCTCTGGCAGAAGAATAGAGGTCACATGGAGGAATCAAGTGCCGTTTGTCCCAGCTCGGGGCCATCATAGATCACCTTTCATCTGCTGACCCCAGACACGTGAGAGTCCAGCCATGATAGGGACAGCTGCCGTCCCCACCTTGAGGGGACTGTCGGTGCATGTGTGAGGCCAGCTGACTCGTAGGCTTGTAACCAATAATCAGTGCTTACTGTTTTGAGCCACTAGCTTTCAGTATGGTTTGTTACACAGCAAAAGTGACAAATGCAGTTTTAGCAATGAGTAGGCAGGGCAGAATCTGTCCACCAAGCCCGGAAGAATTTCTTGTTACCAGGAGTTTTGATGATATCCGTCAGCTGGGGGCATGGGATAGAAAGGAAGTTGTGGCATGATTCCTGAGAAACCAGCCCACTTTGGATAGTTTATACAGGGCTGCTACCCGCTGTGGCCAGACTTTTAGGAGGAATAGAAAGTTACTATAACAGACACACCGTATTACGCTGTCTAATGCTGTTTGCTAGCCAGGTGTCCAACAGACACGTCTTCAGTCTTATTGGCAGCACCCCCGCCCATCCCCTTACTGCCCACCTCTGTGGTCTGTGGACCTGGGCCTGGCAACCACCTAGGAGCAGGATTCATAGTTGCTGGTGGAGAGGAGGTCTCCAGTGCTTCAGTACCGGGAGGCCTGCCTAAAGGACCTGGAGCTGCGGGTGGGGTGGCTCCTGGTGGGGCTCAGGAAAGCACCGCAGGGGCACCGTGTGGCCCTCTCTGAGGGGGAGTGAGCTGCCGCTCCTGCTGCTGGGACTGTGGCTCTAATCCAGGCCTAGGCAGAAAGGAGGCAGAGCCCTTGACAACTGGGGTGTGAGGTGAGCCGCAGGATTCCTGCTTTCTGAAAACCCTGCCAAAGCCCTGCTCTTCTCTGCGCCACGTCTGGAATTCTTCCCGTGGGAGTCATAAGTTGACCTCTTAAAATGGTCACCATGCACTCATTTTCTCATTTCTGTTTTCCTCCAACATGTGATGCAAGTGACAATGTTCTCAGTTTCGCAGGGGACATTGAGAACGGGCAAGGTGACTAACCTGCCCCAGGCTGGGCTGTTCCTGTGACAGAGCTGGGGTTTGAACCCAGCTTGCCCAGTTTGCAGGGCACAGAGATCACCCACCAGGCCACACCAGCTGCAACAACAGGCTCTGCCTTCAGAGAGCCACTGTGAACCATGACCAGAGGGAGGGAGTGGGAGCCCAGAGTTGCATCAATGGAACAAGTCAGGGTCACCTCGAAGGACAGGAGATGGTGCCCGGGAGCCCTCAGTTGCCTAGGGCTGGGGGTGGGAGCACAGAGTGGGTCTGATCCCAGGTGTTCCCTCAACTCCCATTATACTATGCACACCTCGTTCTACTGAATGTCCCACCAAAAGCCCACTGGTGACTTTCTCACCTCCTGGGGGACCCCTGTGAGCCTCTTGAGATAGGAGTTTACAGAATTTTTATTGCCCACGGTGAAGAGGACTCAGTGACTACAGGTCCATAGCAGGCCTGGGTCTGGGTGAAGCATGGCAGAGTGGCCGGGCCCACCATCAGGAAGACAGGCCTGGATTTGCCTGAAGTGGAGCTCCAGAGTAGCTGAACCCTCACCATTATTAAGAGAAATACAGGGCTTCCCTAGTGCTCCAGTGGATAAGAAACTGCCCGCCAGTGCAGGGGACACAGGTTTGATGCCTGGTCTGGAAGATCCCACAGGCCACGGGGCAACTAAGCCCATGTGCCACAACTACTGAGCCAGCACTCTGAAGCCCGCATGCCCTAGAGCCCCCATGCTCCACAACGAGAGAAGCTGCAAGGAGAATCTGCCCACCGCAACGAGAGAAAGCCCAGGTGCAGCAACAAAGACCCAGAGCAGCCAAAAAAGAAAAAAAAAGTAATTCAAAGCCTCTAAATAGAAAAGATCATTCTCAAAGAGTTCAGAGAAAGGAGAGCCCTTACAGAGAGAAGGTCATAGAGGAGGACAGTTGATACCAGCTTTGAGATGAGGGAAGAGCTGCTGGGTCCAATCAGAGCCTAAATCAGAAACTCATAGGACTCATAGGATGGGGCCCAAGAATTCCTATATATTTTTAGGAAAAAAAATATCCCCAGTGGATTTTTAACAATTTAACAATGTGTGTGTGTGTGTGTGTGTGTTGTAAGGTTTGGACCATTTATAAAGTCTGTATTGAATTTGTTACAATATTGCTTCGGTTTTACGTTTTGGACTTTTGGCCTTGAGGCCTGTGGCATCTTAGCTCCCTGCCCAGGGATTGAACCTGCACTGTCTGTGTTGGAAGGTGGAGTCCTAACCACTGGACCACCAGGGAAGTCCCCCCAGTGGATTTTGATTCTCATCAGGTTAGGGAACCACTGGGCTCTGCCCACTCTGGGTCACACACAGGTGACACCAGCAGGCAAACGGTTCTTCAAGTAGCACTCGAGGATCACTGTCTATGACTGTTCTTTTGGTATACTTACTCTGGGTATGCATTTATTTTTTAATTTGGGGGCGCTCTGAGTCAACTAATTTTTGAATCTTTGAAAACCAGATGGAGAACAATGAATGTGAACTTACAAGGGGTGAACTGAACAGCATGCCATCTGTAGCAACATCAGCATATATTCCCCAGATGGCGTCGGGCTGCCGAGACAATGCTCCACGCCTTCACTCTCTGCCTCCGTAGAGCATGGGCCCTGGAGAGGTTCAATTATCTCCACATGTGTGCTCTTAGGGAGCCTGGCAAAAGAGAAAGAACTAGAATGCTCAGTAGTAAAGTTCCCAGAGCTTTGAATAAAGGGAAAGGCAGGTGAATCAGAGCTCAGCTTGCATTCCTGTTATAGATTTGATTGCTAATAATTAGCCAATGATTCAGTTGTGCTACTTACATTATTGACCTAATTGAAAAATAACTGGTGGACAGCATCCTTTTAGGGACACATATTGCATGTGAATATCCACTCATTCATTTCTGACAAATATTTGTCTGCCACGTGCAAAATACTGGACAAGCCGTATGGCTCCTACTGTCCAATTGCTTATAGAAAGGAAGGTGTGATGTCAGGGAGGAGATACTAACTGAAGACTTTGAGGAAGATATTGTTCAGGGAAAATAAGGATGCTTTTAGGGAAAAGATGAATTTGAGAAGAGCTTTGAGAAATAGGTTGGATTTATAGAAGTGTAGCTTAATGGCAGGGCTTCCCAGGTGGCTTGGTAAAGAATCCGCCTGACAATTCAGGAGATGCAGGTTTGATTCTTGGGTCAGGACGATCCCTTGGAGAAGGAAATGGCTACCCATTCCAGTATTCGTGCCTGGAGAATCCTATAGACAGAGGAGCCTGGTGGGCTACAGTTCATGAGGTTCCAAAGAGTTGGACATGACTTAGTGACTGAGTGTACACACACACACACACACACACACACACACACAGCTTAATGGCAATGGGGAGGAGAAATGACCGTATGAATAAAGCACAGGAGTAGGTGGCTAAACAGTAGGTTTGAGGAGCAGTGCAGTGACTTGTTTTTATTTTAACCAAGAGATTGGAGAGCTCTAATGTTAATAAGATGAAAGGTGGGCCAAAGGATGGGAGGCCTAGAAGTAGGTTGGCCCACAGGAGGCATGGGTGTCCCATTGCCCAGTTCCAGTGCTCATGAAAGACATGACCAACTGATCCTGAGCATCTTTTCCTTAAACTCTGGATACAGCTTTAGCATTTTTTCCACACTGTGCTTTGCTTGTGTGTGCATTCTAAGTCACTTCAGTCATGTCTGACTCCTTGTGACCTCATGGACTATAGCCCACCAGGCTCCTCTGTCCATAGGATTCTCAAGGCAAGAACACTGGAGTGGGTTGCCATGCCCTCCTCCAGGGGATCTTCCCAACACAGGGATTGAACCTGTGTCTCTGCATTAGGAGGCAGGTTCTTTACCACTGGTGCCACCTGAGAAGCCCTATTCAGTCAACCCCAATCAATTGCAGTTGGCTCATGAAGGAAAATTCATTCCATGCCCCTCTTTGTCTTTTTGAAGGTCAAGGAATTCTCATTTTATTCTGGAGAAACTGGCTGGTGGGGAACAACCTTTCCTCCCCTTGTCTCCCTGCTCCCCCAGTTGAAGGGGTGATGTAATCAAACACAATGTTTTGAATGATTAATCTGACAACAGAGTCTGGAAAGGGGGGATGAGGGCAAGGAGTAGCTGAGGCTGGGAGGCCCATCAGGAGGTTGTTGCAATAGTTGACTAAGGAGTGACCATCATGATTAGATAAGTGGCAGTGATGAGGGGAGCAGAAGCAGGAGAATAGGACTGGCATAGCTGGGAAGCTCACTGGATATTGGGGGCTTTTGAACTGTGGTGTTGGAGAAGACTCTTGGGAGTCCCTTGAACTGCAAGGAGATCCAACCAGTCCATCCTAAAGGAAATCAGTCCTGAATGTTCAATTGGAAGGACTGATGCTGAAACTGAAACTCCAGTCCTTTGGCCACCTGATTCGAAGAACTGACTCATTGGAAAAGACCCTGATGCTGGGAAAGACTGAAGGCAGGAGAAGGGGATGACAGAGAATAAAATGGTTGGATGGCATCACTGACTCAATGGACATGAGTTTGAGCAAGCTTCAGGAGTTGGTGATGGACAGGGAAGCCTGGCGTGCTTCAGTCCATGGGGTCGCAAAGAGTTGGACACAACTGAGTGACTGAACTGAACTGTAAAACAGCAATAAGGTATGAGGAAGGGGTTTCAGAAGGGGCAGCAGGCTTCAGAAGTGTAGATGGTGAATTTTGTTCTGTATTATTGAGTTTGAGAAGCTGGCAACACTTCAGGAGAAGTTTGGAGGCATGGAACCAGAGGAGCTAGAATGTGCATTTGGCATCATGTGTCTGCAGGTGATGGTTGCAGATACAGGAGTTGATGAGATCATCAAGGGAACGGATGGAGGGGAAACAGAAGGAGGAGGGGAGCCAAGAGGAGAAGGCAAAAGACAACTGCAGCCTGTGTGTTGAAGCTATTACAGAACAAGCTGTGCTTGTATTTATTCTCCTGAGTCTAATGGTTTCCAGCCTATTCGACAAGATCCACTTTCATGTACTTAAACCCCTTGGTAAACACAACCTCCCTACAACATCCCTAATCAGTCAGATTCAGGAAAAGACCTAAACACCAAACACAAGTTGATAGATGTCAATGGCTGGTCCCTGTGGATGCAGGATTTTGTTGCTATGCAGACAACAGGAATGGAAAGCTACGTGGAGAGGGGCAAAGGAAACCCCTCCTGTATACAGGAACCCGGTGCTTTTTGCCTTAAAATGCTACCTAACAGGGCCTTCATTCTGAAGAGCAGGGAGTGTGTCCCAGGGCCAGCTGAGCCCCACTTCAAGGTCAGAGCCTCTGTGGGCGGGAAAGTGGTTGGCTTCTGCTCCTTGCCAAATGGCCAGGTGGCTCTGAGTGACCAGAGGAGAGTGTGTAGGACAGAACTTTGGCACTAGGGGGCTTGCTGACCCCTCATTGGAGTATCCTCTTTGGCTTGAGGATTGAAATGGGGGCACCAACCCTAAAACCTTAGGGGTCCCAAGCTACAGTTGTACAATGTCACATTTGTTCGGGCACCCCCTTAGCTCCCACCCAGTATTTAACCAGTTGAAGAGCCTCACTGGATCCCAAATCAGGCTGCTGAAGCAGGCAAACATTATGCAGAAGTATATGCTGGGGGGAGGACACTTTCATAAATGAGATAACTCCATAGACATGCATAGACATAGGTAAACTCATATCGACTTCTGGAATTTTCTTTAGAGCTCATTTCCCCAGCCATCTCTGTTGGACCCCTCGCCATCCAGACCCCTCTAGTCCTCTGACCTGTGGGGAGCTTTCCCAGTGGGAGGTCTCATCTCTCTGGCTCCTACAGCATCTGCAGCTCTCTGCTCACTGCCTGCCCTCCCCTGACTCACTGTCATCCCTTCCCTTCTCCTCCTCGTTCTCTTCTTCACAGGCTCTGTGTTGACCTTCCTCGTGTTCCTCATCTTCTTGGCTGTCTCTCCTTCCTCCTGGGGGGGACTTCTGCCCTGTCTGGATTGGCTGTGGGGTGGCCACGATGCAGTGGCCTTTGACGGGAGTCCTCTGCTTTCTTGGCAGGCGACATTCCTGCCCTTCTATGGAGGGTCACAGCTGTTTCCTTGCCAGAGAGGTATTTACCACACTTATTTTGGCTGATGAAGGCTTTGCCTTTGTCTTTGAGTCAGTCAAGAGCTTTGCTTTTGTCTTGAGAGGCAACATGGTCACTTCTCCCTGATATCAACCTAAAAAGTTAACAATGTCAATCATTTTTGTGATAATAGTAAGAACTTACACAGACTGTGCTAACTGTGTGCTTGGCACTGTTCTGAGATCTTCACATGGAGAACTCACTTAATCCTTAAAATAACCCTATAATATTGAGGTATGCAATACAACTATCCCCATTTCACAGATGGGAAAAACTGAGGCTCAGAGAGGCTAATCACATGCTCAAGGTCTTTATGAGGACTGAAACATGGTAAGCTCTATAATAAGCACTAGTTGTTTATTTCTGTTTTTAATTCATGTCTTGCCTCTGACTGTTGTGATCTGGGGAAATGTACCTTGCTTTTTAAAGTCTCAGTTTCCTCATCTGTAAAATACAAATCATCTGAATTCTCCCTTCCAATTATAACCTTCGTGCTCTTTGTTCATCTTGTCCCTGCTTTCCTGTAGAATATAAAATGGCCTTCCCTGGTAGCTAAGATGGCAAAGAATCTGTCTGCAATTCAGAAGACCCCAGTTGGTTTCCTGGGTTGGGATGATCCCTTGGAAACGGAATGGCAACTCACTCCAGGATTCTTGCCTAGAGAAGTCCATGTACTGACCATGGGGTTGAAAAAGTTGGAAACGACTGAAAGAGTAACACTTTCTGTGGAATGAGTCCTTTTTTCCCAGGGAGTCTATCTCTCTAGCTTTTCCTGGATTTTACAAAGAAATAATTGTTTGACTGCTCTGGGAGTTTCAAGAAAACAACTTGAAATAATGCCCAAGGGGGATTTTGTCATCTCTCCTTTCTCTCAGAAGTCACAGCCACCTCAGTTGTCTCTAAGAGCTTTCATTAAGCTGGCTTTGTGATACTAAATCAATGTTTTCCAACCTGAATTCCCTCTGGGAGCAGTGAGGGGAGAATCGTGAGAGGCTGGGGTAGTCCTCAATCACACTTCCCCTCTGGTTAGTTCTTGTTTCCACACTGAATTAAGCAGACCTTGCTGCACCACCTTGAGTTTGGCCAGAACAGAAGTTAGAATCAAGAGCTCCCCCTTGGCCATCAAAAGGTTTCCTTTCTTTGGAAGAATCACAGAGAAAGAGGGTGCATTGGTTTTGCTTCTTGAGCTGTTGCCATTTATAGGCGATTGAAGTTTTGAGCTCTCAGTGCCTCAGAGAGATAGGCAAGCCCACAGGCTAGTGATGTGGGCTGAAGACCATGGTGCAGGCAGAGTGCCCTCTGATCCCATCTGGTAAAGTCTAGTAAAACAGCACCACAGGGATTCTGGAGTCTCTGGCCAAGGTGCTGAAGGACAGATTGTTAAGAGGGGAAAACTGTCTTTGAATTGTGCAAAGCACAGGGCAGTGCCCTTGCCAAAGCAACATGGTGGGAGCATGCTGGGTATTAATAGCAACAGCTAACATTTATGGAGCACTTGCAGTGTGCCAGCTGCTGTGCTAAGCACCATTTAATCCTCATGATGACCCTCTGAAGAAGATCTTATTATCACTGCCAACACTTTGATGAGGACAAAGACACTAAGAGAGGCTGAACTCCTTGCCCCAGTTACACAGCAGGGCTAGGTTCTGATGCCAAAGCTCACATCCTTATTCTCTACTCTACACTGTCCTCCTCCAGAGTCCTTGGTGCTAAGGACCCCCAGTGCAGATAAGGGGATCCAAGAGCAGCAGCTGAGAGGCTGCTTTGGGCCCAACATCGGGCTGGGTTTGTATCCTACGGGACTTTTGAGACCCAGTCTGGGTTTTGGCACTGTGGATTCAGAGGGTCTGTTATCATTTATTTAGAGGGGGTGGGGTTGAGCCTGGGGCAAAGAATTTCTACTGATCTCAAAGAAGAATCAGGACACTGGAATCCAGATGTTTGTATCCAAGGTGACCCACACCTGCCAGTTCAGTTCAGTTGCTCCGTCATGTCTAACTCTTTGTGACCCCATGGAATGCAGCACGCCAGACTTCCCTGTCCATCACCAACTCCTGAAGCTTGCCCAAACTCATGTCCATTGAGTCAGTGATGCCATCCAACCATCTCATCCTCTGTCATTCCATTCTCCTCCTGCCTTCAATCTTTCCCAACATCAGGGTCTTTTCCAATGAGTCAGTTCTTTGCATCAGGTGGCCAAAGTATTGGAGCTTCAGCTTGAGCATCAGTCCTTTCAATGAATATTCAGGACTGATTTCCTTTAGGATTGACCGGTTTGATCTCCTTGCAGTCCAAGGGACTCCCAAGAGTCTTCTCCAACACCACAGTTCAAAAGCATCAATTCTTCTGTGCTCAACTTTATTTATAGTTCAACTCTCACATCCATACATGACTACTGGAAAAACCATAGTTTTGACTAGACAGACCTTTGTTGGCAAAGGTCCCACACCCACCATCTGTTTGGTAATC